>NW_027182323.1:0-300000 GCF_040938575.1 Ambystoma mexicanum
TCTGTTCTCAAGAATGGACGTTTGAGAGGCCTTTTCCTCTCTAGTAAACTTCACCTGAGAGGACTTCTGTAGAGATGACGATAAGGGCACAGACATATTTGACGAAACAGTGTCTACCCAGGAATAAAATTCCCCAAAGTTCGAACAGATTGCTAGATCCCGTAACATGTTATCCTTAAAGCATAGCCAATTGGCTATGGCTTTGGGCTCAACCAACTCCTTCACAGCTCTGGCTGCTGCTAACTCAGCCGGCTGATCTCGAGGAAAATGATGTCCTAAGGGGCCCGAGCTTTCTGGTGTAGCTCCACTATCTTTGAACAACTCCCCCTTAACCCCCAGATGTGCATTGTAAGGTGAATAGACCATTGGCCGAGGTTGTATGGAGGAGCCCGTAGGGGAGCAGGTGAAGCTATCGGTGCTCCTGGGAACCTCATTGCTATGTAGTATATTAGTGAGCAGAAGATGTTCTTGCTGCAATTTCAGTCTCCTCGCGGCACTTAAGGCTAAAACCTCTGAAAATCTATTCTCCCTCCTTTGGGGAGCCTGATGTATTACCTGTATGGGAGCAGCCATATTGCTCGAGGCCGCGCACTGTCTGCAATCAGTCCCTTGTGATATTACCAGCTCCGGTATTTACAGAGGTGGTTGTGCCGGGGCCGGTAATACCGGCAACGGTGTTACTGCCAACTCGTAATTGACCAGAACGCTAAAAAGTCCTGTTCACCAGAATCACTGGCACTTTTACCACATACCAGCAAACTCGTAATGAGTCCCAATGTTTCCTAAGGGCTCCATATAAAGATTAAAAAGAGATGGAGATAAAATCGCCCTGCGGTACTCCAAACGGTGCAATGTTGGGAGATCACTGTTCTTGTCTATTCGCTTTACGAGACTAACACTGACTGGTCTGTGAACCAGCCACTCAAATCTCCATTGCACCCTCTCAGTGAAACCAGGCAAGCATGTCTCTCTCACAAAAGCTGTCCCCAGGGATTCCCATCTCCACCTGGTCTTGCTCACAGTTCTCATCCGACGACATGTCTCTCGTCCACTCACTTTAGGAGACAGACACTGATTGATGTGTCACCCACCTCCCTGAATATCAGCTGCACCCTCCTAGCAAAATCAGGCAAGTGTATCTCTCCCACAAGCTGCCCTCAGGGTTTACCAGCACTCCCTCCAGTGTGCCGCTGTGCTTTGTCATAGAAGGTGAGTTTCAGGCCAGGCTCCCTCATGGTCCACCCAGGCAGCTCCAACCCCCATCCCAGGCACGCAAAGCCCTATTAGGACAATTGACCCCGCCTTCCGCAGGGCCATCAAAACTGTTTCAGAACTAGCCTAGCCTTAAATACCCCTGCTGTACCTGTTACCTAACAACTTGTTGTTCCCCCTTCTCTGTATTCTGCAACCACATGCCATGCAATGTAGCATGGTCTAAGTCTGTGTGTAACCTTGTACCATGCATTGTACCTTCCTCTAAGTTTATCTACTTGGACGGGTTCACAGTGAACCCTTAATCAAGCCAACTAGAGCACTGTTATAGCACCTCGATGCCTGCGGGCTGTAGTGTGCTCTACAAATACAAATGAATAAATACATTTCAGCCATCACAAGAAGACTGTGAGAAGGACCAAACAGACTTTTACAATAAAATTCAAAAAGCTTGCTAAGTCATAAAATCCTGTAAGTTGGACGTCCAACCACACCTTCTCCTGGATAACTTAGAGCATACCCCCCACGAGAGGAGTACATTCAAGTTCTCCCAATCTCTCTAGAGGACATGAACTCTATACTTTCTACCATTAGATGCACAGCCTGCTCCGAAAACATACTACCCCCCCCCCTAGCTTATACTGGACAATGCCAGGACTTTTGCCCCCTATCTTCGTAGAATGGTGAATGCTTTGTTTAGAGACAACAAAGTCCCTACCACAATTAAAACAGTTACTGGTACACTCCTAGTCCAAAAACCTGGATTAGACCTACACGTCCCTTCCAATCTCCGTCCAATAACTAACTGTAACTTTCTCCTAAAAATCTTGGACAAAGTCGCTACCACCCAACTCCAAAATTATGTCGACAGGAACAGCCTCCTACACACAGACACCCAACAATTGGGCTTTAGAGGAGCACATAGTACAGCGACGGCCCTGCTGGACCTTCAGACTAAAATGCTTAATATATTAGACGAGGGAAAAACAGGGATGCTGATATTATTAGACCTCTCAGCAGCATTTGATTTGCTCGACCATCAAAAACTCCACAAGGCTTTAGACAAATCAGGTAATCGTTCTCGAGGAGCCATAGACTGGGTAACATCCTTCCTCAAAGAGCAGAGCTCCAAGATCCACTGTGGTGACCACTTCTCCATACCCGACCTATAAATCATGGAGTACCCCAGGGGGCCATCCTATTGCCCCTTTTGTTCCATCTCTATCTGCAGCGTCTATGTACCCTATTAACCAACCTAGGGGTCTTCTTTACACATTTCGCCGATGTTACACAACTTGTCATCAAAATATCTAGCTGTCATACCACTGACAATAATAAGCTTGCATGCAATTACAGCACCATCGAAGCCTGGATGTTGACAAATTGGCTTTGCCTCAACGGAAGCAAAACTGAGCTCATGATCTTTGGATCACACCAGGCAAGCGCTAAACTAGACACAGAATACACCACCTTTAAGATCAAAGACACAAATGTAAGGGTCTCTGATAAGGTCAAGACACTAGGTGTCCACCTGCAAGCATCCTTGGAAGCGGAAGCCCACGTAACATACCTGAAAAACAGTTGCTGATACCACCAAAAACTGCTCAGCCGCATCAGGCCATTAGTGAGTAAACAAAACAGCACCATTATCGCCAGAGCCACCATCTCATCTAGACTGGACTACGGGAATGCACTACTTAAGGGGGGGGCCAATAAAAAATGCATCAAACAATGTCAGGTCCTACAGAACAATGCAGTAAGGACAATTACCAAGAAAAAAAGGAGGAACATATTACAGAAGACAGAAAGGCCCTTCATTGGTTAGCCCTGGAAGACCGGATCACTTTTAAAGCAATGACCATTGTCCATCACTGTATATATGGATCCGCACCCGTATACCTAAAAAAACAAATAACCACATACGAACCTTGCCACACCTTAAGATCCAAGGCGCAAGGGTTTGTGAAAGTAAGTCACTCCGAAAAAGATAATGGACTTGGACGAGCCTTCCCTACCAAAGCGGCAACTAAGTGGAACGAGCTCCCAAACAGCCTAAGGCTAGGATCTAATTACCTATCCTTTAGGAAAAAACTGAAGACACTGTTGTTCAAATAAAGGACCTGCATAAATACTAATGTACATGTAATGTAATCTACTCAGAACCAGTAATCTTACTCTACTGTCCGGTTACTTTTCTGTTGTACTTGTCTTCATGTAATGCGCCCTGATGCCTGCGAGCTTCGGCGCTATAGAAATAAATAAATAAATAAGTGCCCAATAGTTTGTGTAACCAATGGCAAGTCTTGTATTTAGTGACGTTCATAGTGACCTGTTTGAAGGGTGGGCTTAGTAGTCCCACCCGATGTTGAAGAGCCTATCACTTTCTTCGACTAGTATGGAACGTATGCCTAGATGTTCCCTCTAAGCCTATCACATTTGCCACTAGGTCTTTGTAGTTTGCCACGTAGGATGACGTTAGCAATACGTTGGTTAACGTCAGCAATGATGGGTTTTAGAATGTTTTTTATGAATTTCGTTGAGATCATGCTGTGAGACGTCCGTTGATGTCCGTTGTACTCCCTGCTTTAGATTATTGACATTAAAACAACTTCCTGAGTTGTTTTGATTATTGATGTTTGAGTATCTTCTGCATCCCCATTCATCTCAAAGTATTGCTACCTCGTCTTAAAGGGCTGTGTGGGCTGTCCCGGTTCAATAGTGTGTTTGATTTTTAGATGTCTACATAATCTTGCTCCTACTTATCTTGTGGAAAAGGTGACTTGGTATCAACCTAAATGACCACTGCATTCGGCAGATCAGCTGCTATTAGTAATTCCTCCCTCTCTCTGTATCTCCAGAGGAGACCGACGTTTTGCAGTCTATGGACCCAGGCTATGGAAAACCTTGCCTTGGGAACTTAGAAACATGACAGAGCTAATACAGTTCGGAAAATCACTAAAGGCATTCTTATTCAAATAAATGATAGAATCAGATCTTTTGGTAGGAGCTCTCTAAGATTTTGTGTTGGAATATGGAGTGGAATATGGAACCTGGAAACATCTGCTCCCAGATGCAGTTGTCCCTGCTCGGTGTGCCACGTTGCAAGTACTTCAAATCAAATCAAATCATGTTGATGTCTCCTCACCGTTTCGACCTCATAGAGGGAGGACTGGTCATGGCTCCTCCCTTTTTCATCCGCATTCCGGGATGCATGGTCATGGCTCATTCCTTTATCCCCTCATACAGCGAGGCATGTTGATGTCTCCTCCCGTCTCGCCTTCATAAAGGGTTGCATGTTTATATCTTCTCCTTGCC
Organism: Ambystoma mexicanum; assembly: GCF_040938575.1. Classification (NCBI taxonomy): domain Eukaryota; kingdom Metazoa; phylum Chordata; class Amphibia; order Caudata; family Ambystomatidae; genus Ambystoma; species Ambystoma mexicanum. Next base: position 4,528 of record NW_027182323.1, read on the forward strand.
TCGCCAGGGATGCATGTTCATATCTGCTCCCTGTCTCTCCTCCATAAAGATATGCATGTTTATATCTCCTCCCTGTGTGGTCTTCATGAAGACATGCATCTTCATGATAAGTCTTTGTCTAGCCCTCATTCAGGCATGCATGTTAATGTCTCCTCCTTCTCACGTCCTAATTCAGGGATGCAATGTAATGTCTCCTTCCTGTCACACTCTCATACAGGGATGCAATGTGTATGTCTCCTCCCTGTATTGTTGTCATACAGGCATGCATATTCCTGATGACTCCTTGTTTAGCCCTCATTCAGGCATTCATGTTCATGCGTCCTCCACGTTATGTCCTTATAAAGGGATGCATGTTCATGATGACTCCTTATCACTCCCTCAAAAAGGGATGCATGTTAATGTCTCCTCCTTGTCACACCTGCGTACAGAGATGCATGTTCATGCCACCTCGTTCTCTTGCTTTCATAAAGGGATTTTATCTCCTCCCTGTCTCACCCTCAGGAAGGGATGCATGACCAATGCTCCTTCCCTTCTCGCCTGCATACATGGATGCACGTTCACGCCTCCTCCTTCTCTCAGCTTCATACGTGGATCATATCTCCTCCCTGTCTCACCCTCATGCAGGGATGCATGACCAATGCTCCCTCCCTTCTCGCCTGCATACATGGATGCACGTTCACGCCTCCTCGTTCTCTCGGCTTCATACGGGGATCATATCTCCTCCCTGTCTCACCCTCATGCAGGGATGCATGACCAATGCTCCTTCCCTTCTCGGCTGCATACATGGATGCACGTTCACGCCTCTTCCTTCTCTAGGCTTCATACGGGGATCATATCTCCTCCCTGTCTCACCCTCAGGAAGGGATGCATGACCCTGACTCCTCCCTTTCTCGCCTGCATACATGGATGCACGTTCACGCCTCCTCCTTCTCTCGGCTTCATACGAGGATCATATCTCCTCCCTGTCTCACCCTCACCTCCAACATGTGTAACTTCTTCTTCTCTTTGACCTCTGGGGCATGGGTGGCTACTGCACAGCTCTAGATGTCGCCCACCTGCAAGGTGCTATGGGAAGCACTTTTCCACATTGGACGTGCTATATTAACCCCCTCTCCCCAAATACAATAAAAATAAAGAAATATATGTGCTTCCATAATGTCTACCTTCTAATGTTTCATATGTGTAAGCACATTGTCCTCCTCCTGACCACATTCTAATACTATGTGCAAATTGTTCCTTCCATAAACTGTCACTTCCTTGGCCCTTTATTTATAATGACTGTTATACTCTCTCTCTTTCCGCCACAGTATAAAAAAGCCTAGCACACCTCATGATTGGACTAAGAAATTCCTGTCATTTAGTTGCAAATGATTTTCCCATTATCCCCAAAAACTCCTCACTGTGTCTAAGAACGCTTTTTTTCACAGGACAATACATATCAGATTGACTTGAAAGGTCCTTTCACGCGACTACAGAACGCCTCTCATTCCACTCAAAGATACTCCAGTGCCTACAATAGCCTAGGACTAGACTATGAGTCCCAATGTAGAAAGACCACAAGTCCACAGATATGCCTGTTTATTTAAACATCTGTATTATCATCAGCGTGTGACTGTAAAGGCGGGACCTCGCGCTCTCTGTAACGCGCTCCATTGGCAACATCAGTTAAATGTCGTTGGTTCAATCCCTCGCGGATGTTGTTTTTATTCCCATTTGTAACTGGGAAATACTGTCGCTGCAATACATATGTCTTAATCAAGCTAGTGGTTATTGACGTAAATGGCAGTGTTATAATGTTTCATGTACTGCAAATGTCACCACATAATGCGCTCTTAATTAGATTTGGTTGAAATACATTACAGTCACCCGATGAAAAAGTGTGCAAAGAGCATTAAAGAAACAAAAGGTACAGTACCAGGATATATCGAATTGTTTCAGTCCTCCACAGAGATTGCCAATGTATTAATGGAAATTCTAAAATATCTGCCCAACTGCCGTGACATTGCCTCACCGCAATGCCGTGACTCGGATTCGAACCGAGGTTGCTGCGGCCACAACGCAGAGTACTAACCACTATACGATCACGGCGAGCTACTTGGGCTGCTAGAGCGCCTTGTTCCACCTCTATCATAAGCTGTACTCCATCCGTGATGTCATGACTCATGTTTGAATTACAGGTTGGTTGTGTTGTCATCCATGCGAATAAGTGGACACCTGATCCCTAGTCACTTATTTAAGATCTCAATAATCAAGTCAGAATCCCAATGAAAGTCATCAAAGTGGAGCCAATTAGAAATAATATAGTTACACAAACCTGGCAATGGGGCGGCAGCCAGGGCCGATAATGGCCCGCCAGCCTGAGAGCAGGAAAGTGTGAGAGCAGTGATGGTCTTGTGAGAGTTTACAGCTGTTATTGACCCTGTCCCCTTCCATTGCAGAGTTTTATCCCTATAAGAACCGCAGGGGCTCCCTCCTGGGTGCTAATAGTTAATTTTTTTTCACAGGAAAAGTGCTCTGCACCAATTGCACGTGCCAAATCTCCCAAAGGCCACCACCATAAAAACAGAAAAGGGAAAACGTCCCTTTGCCACGGCAGTAGGCAGGTGATGGAGATGACGAGGCCAGGAGGAGAGGGGGTAAATGGGGTTGCATGGGACCTACGAAGAGGGGTGGCGGGCTGGCATTGGGAGGGTGGTGGCGGAAAAAATATTGAGGCTGGGATAGAGAGGCGCTGGAGTTCCAGAAAGAACACAGGCAGTGATCACAGTTTCCAGCTGGCGTTCGCAGCCTTATGTTTATGTTTATTGATTTATACCGCGCACAAGGTACCCTAAGGCTTATAGGCGCCGACAAAACAACAAAGTGGCATAATGAGTATAACAAGAACAAACAACATTAAGCTCCGAAAACATGTACTGACAAGGGGGCCACTAGGCCATTCCCATGGAAGAAGGAAAACAACATCGTAAAGAAAAGAGGATAGGTTAATTTAACACTATTCGCACTTTTGTGAAGGCGGACATGTCCTGTACATTGGTGAGACTGTTTATAAAAGAGGGCAAACTACTAGGCCCACAACCAATAATGATACAGTCAGTGTTATCTGTCTTGCACCAGTTGCTGATCTGTAGTCTCCGAAGAACTTTGAGGTCCTGCGCCCTTATACAATTGGGTCCCACTTTATTACTAAGCCGTGCTAAAACTTTATTTTTTAGTGACTCCCTGGATTCCACTTGCTTCGGCTTGTCCACATTGATCAGAACGATGTTTCTTGGGTCCAATGCGAAACTCCTCATGTTGGAATCCGCAATTTCGGGCATGGTGGATTTTCTCTGGCGAATGTCCTTAAATGGAAGGGGAGCCATGAGTCGCCTGGGCTTCAGAAGAGGTGGTATACTCTCTTGTGATACTGTAGTCATTTGACAAGGAATGAACAGAGTTGTCTTGGATTTCCCAGATGTCCCTCTGTGAGTGAGCTCAATCGGCTCTGTTTGAGAGTCTGTATGACCTCTGTTCTCAAGAATGGACGTTTGAGAGGCCTTTTCCTCTCTAGTAAACTTCACCTGAGAGGACTTCTGTAGAGATGACGATAAGGGCACAGACATATTTGACGAAACAGTGTCTACCCAGGAATAAAATTCCCCAAAGTTCGAACAGATTGCTAGATCCCGTAACATGTTATCCTTAAAGCATAGCCAATTGGCTATGGCTTTGGGCTCAACCAACTCCTTCACAGCTCTGGCTGCTGCTAACTCAGCCGGCTGATCTCGAGGAAAATGATGTCCTAAGGGGCCCGAGCTTTCTGGTGTAGCTCCACTATCTTTGAACAACTCCCCCTTAACCCCCAGATGTGCATTGTAAGGTGAATAGACCATTGGCCGAGGTTGTATGGAGGAGCCCGTAGGGGAGCAGGTGAAGCTATCGGTGCTCCTGGGAACCTCATTGCTATGTAGTATATTAGTGAGCAGAAGATGTTCTTGCTGCAATTTCAGTCTCCTCGCGGCACTTAAGGCTAAAACCTCTGAAAATCTATTATCCCTCCTTTGGGGAGCCTGATGTATTACCTGTATGGGAGCAGCCATATTGCTCGAGGCCGCGCACTGTCTGCAATCAGTCCCTTGTGATATTACCAGCTCCGGTATTTACAGAGGTGGTTGTGCCGGGGCCGGTAATACCGGCAACGGTGTTACTGCCAACTCGTAATTGACCAGAACGCTAAAAAGTCCTGTTCACCAGAATCACTGGCACTTTTACCACATACCAGCAAACTCGTAATGAGTCCCAATGTTTCCTAAGGGCTCCATATAAAGATTAAAAAGAGATGGAGATAAAATCGCCCTGCGGTACTCCAAACGGTGCAATGTTGGGAGATCACTGTTCTTGTCTATTCGCTTTACGAGACTAACACTGACTGGTCTGTGAACCAGCCACTCAAATCTCCATTGCACCCTCTCAGTGAAACCAGGCAAGCATGTCTCTCTCACAAAAGCTGTCCCCAGGGATTCCCATCTCCACCTGGTCTTGCTCACAGTTCTCATCCGACGACATGTCTCTCGTCCACTCACTTTAGGAGACAGACACTGATTGATGTGTCACCCACCTCCCTGAATATCAGCTGCACCCTCCTAGCAAAATCAGGCAAGTGTATCTCTCCCACAAGCTGCCCTCAGGGTTTACCAGCACTCCCTCCCAGGTGTGCCTTGTGCATGTGCCTTGTCAAAGAAAGGATGATCTTTAAAACCCTTGTCCTTACACACAAGTGTCTTCACGGCCAGGCAGCTCCCCCTAACTGGTCCAAAGGATCTCCAAACCCCCTGCCTCCAGACCTTCCAGAACTCCCTACTCAAACGTGATTACTGTTCCCAGGACACGCAAAGCCCGCGCCGGCGGCGCCAGTTTCCCAACTCTGTCAGCCACCCACTGGAACGCCCTCCTATTAGGACAATTGACTCCCATGCGGCCTTCCGCAAGGCCATCAAAACTAGTCTCTTTCTATGAACTAGCCTAGCCTTAAATACCCCTGCTGTACCTGTTACCTAACAACTTGTTGTTCCCCCTTCTCTGTATTCTGCAACCACATGCCATGCAATGTAGCATGGTCTAAGTCTGTGTGTAACCTTGTACCATGCATTGTACCTTCCTCTAAGTTTATCTACTTGGACGGGTTCACAGTGAACCCTTAATCAAGCCAACTAGAGCACTGTTATAGCACCTCGATGCCTGCGGGCTGTAGTGTGCTCTACAAATACAAATGAATAAATACATTTCAGCCATCACAAGAAGACTGTGAGAAGGACCAAACAGACTTTTACAATAAAATTCAAAAAGCTTGCTAAGTCATAAAATCCTGTAAGTTGGACGTCCAACCACACCTTCTCCTGGATAACTTAGAGCATACCCCCCACGAGAGGAGTACATTCAAGTTCTCCCAATCTCTCTAGAGGACATGAACTCTATACTTTCTACCATTAGATGCACAGCCTGCTCCGAAAACATACTACCCCCCCCCCTAGCTTATACTGGACAATGCCAGGACTTTTGCCCCCTATCTTCGTAGAATGGTGAATGCTTTGTTTAGAGACAACAAAGTCCCTACCACAATTAAAACAGTTACTGGTACACTCCTAGTCCAAAAACCTGGATTAGACCTACACGTCCCTTCCAATCTCCGTCCAATAACTAACTGTAACTTTCTCCTAAAAATCTTGGACAAAGTCGCTACCACCCAACTCCAAAATTATGTCGACAGGAACAGCCTCCTACACACAGACACCCAACAATTGGGCTTTAGAGGAGCACATAGTACAGCGACGGCCCTGCTGGACCTTCAGACTAAAATGCTTAATATATTAGACGAGGGAAAAACAGGGATGCTGATATTATTAGACCTCTCAGCAGCATTTGATTTGCTCGACCATCAAAAACTCCACAAGGCTTTAGACAAATCAGGTAATCGTTCTCGAGGAGCCATAGACTGGGTAACATCCTTCCTCAAAGAGCAGAGCTCCAAGATCCACTGTGGTGACCACTTCTCCATACCCGACCTATAAATCATGGAGTACCCCAGGGGGCCATCCTATTGCCCCTTTTGTTCCATCTCTATCTGCAGCGTCTATGTACCCTATTAACCAACCTAGGGGTCTTCTTTACACATTTCGCCGATGTTACACAACTTGTCATCAAAATATCTAGCTGTCATACCACTGACAATAATAAGCTTGCTTGCAATTACAGCACCATCGAAGCCTGGATGTTGACAAATTGGCTTTGCCTCAACGGAAGCAAAACTGAGCTCATGATCTTTGGATCACACCAGGCAAGCGCTAAACTAGACACAGAATACACCACCTTTAAGATCAAAGACACAAATGTAAGGGTCTCTGATAAGGTCAAGACACTAGGTGTCCACCTGCAAGCATCCTTGGAAGCGGAAGCCCACGTAACATACCTGAAAAACAGTTGCTGATACCACCAAAAACTGCTCAGCCGCATCAGGCCATTAGTGAGTAAACAAAACAGCACCATTATCGCCAGAGCCACCATCTCATCTAGACTGGACTACGGGAATGCACTACTTAAGGGGGGGGCCAATAAAAAATGCATCAAACAATGTCAGGTCCTACAGAACAATGCAGTAAGGACAATTACCAAGAAAAAAAGGAGGAACATATTACAGAAGACAGAAAGGCCCTTCATTGGTTAGCCCTGGAAGACCGGATCACTTTTAAAGCAATGACCATTGTCCATCACTGTATATATGGATCCGCACCCGTATACCTAAAAAAACAAATAACCACATACGAACCTTGCCACACCTTAAGATCCAAGGCGCAAGGGTTTGTGAAAGTAAGTCACTCCGAAAAAGATAATGGACTTGGACGAGCCTTCCCTACCAAAGCGGCAACTAAGTGGAACGAGCTCCCAAACAGCCTAAGGCTAGGATCTAATTACCTATCCTTTAGGAAAAAACTGAAGACACTGTTGTTCAAATAAAGGACCTGCATAAATACTAATGTACATGTAATGTAATCTACTCAGAACCAGTAATCTTACTCTACTGTCCGGTTACTTTTCTGTTGTACTTGTCTTCATGTAATGCGCCCTGATGCCTGCGAGCTTCGGCGCTATAGAAATAAATAAATAAATAAGTGCCCAATAGTTTGTGTAACCAATGGCAAGTCTTGTATTTAGTGACGTTCATAGTGACCTGTTTGAAGGGTGGGCTTAGTAGTCCCACCCGATGTTGAAGAGCCTATCACTTTCTTCGACTAGTATGGAACGTATGCCTAGATGTTCCCTCTAAGCCTATCACATTTGCCACTAGGTCTTTGTAGTTTGCCACGTAGGATGACGTTAGCAATACGTTGGTTAACGTCAGCAATGATGGGTTTTAGAATGTTTTTTATGAATTTCGTTGAGATCATGCTGTGAGACGTCCGTTGATGTCCGTTGTACTCCCTGCTTTAGATTATTGACATTAAAACAACTTCCTGAGTTGTTTTGATTATTGATGTTTGAGTATCTTCTGCATCCCCATTCATCTCAAAGTATTGCTACCTCGTCTTAAAGGGCTGTGTGGGCTGTCCCGGTTCAATAGTGTGTTTGATTTTTAGATGTCTACATAATCTTGCTCCTACTTATCTTGTGGAAAAGGTGACTTGGTATCAACCTAAATGACCACTGCATTCGGCAGATCAGCTGCTATTAGTAATTCCTCCCTCTCTCTGTATCTCCAGAGGAGACCGACGTTTTGCAGTCTATGGACCCAGGCTATGGAAAACCTTGCCTTGGGAACTTAGAAACATGACAGAGCTAATACAGTTCGGAAAATCACTAAAGGCATTCTTATTCAAATAAATGATAGAATCAGATCTTTTGGTAGGAGCTCTCTAAGATTTTGTGTTGGAATATGGAGTGGAATATGGAACCTGGAAACATCTGCTCCCAGATGCAGTTGTCCCTGCTCGGTGTGCCACGTTGCAAGTACTTCAAATCAAATCAAATCATGTTGATGTCTCCTCACCGTTTCGACCTCATAGAGGGAGGACTGGTCATGGCTCCTCCCTTTTTCATCCGCATTCCGGGATGCATGGTCATGGCTCATTCCTTTATCCCCTCATACAGCGAGGCATGTTGATGTCTCCTCCCGTCTCGCCTTCATAAAGGGTTGCATGTTTATATCTTCTCCTTGCCTCGCCAGGGATGCATGTTCATATCTGCTCCCTGTCTCTCCTCCATAAAGATATGCATGTTTATATCTCCTCCCTGTGTGGTCTTCATGAAGACATGCATCTTCATGATAAGTCTTTGTCTAGCCCTCATTCAGGCATGCATGTTAATGTCTCCTCCTTCTCACGTCCTAATTCAGGGATGCAATGTAATGTCTCCTTCCTGTCACACTCTCATACAGGGATGCAATGTGTATGTCTCCTCCCTGTATTGTTGTCATACAGGCATGCATATTCCTGATGACTCCTTGTTTAGCCCTCATTCAGGCATTCATGTTCATGCGTCCTCCACGTTATGTCCTTATAAAGGGATGCATGTTCATGATGACTCCTTATCACTCCCTCAAAAAGGGATGCATGTTAATGTCTCCTCCTTGTCACACCTGCGTACAGAGATGCATGTTCATGCCACCTCGTTCTCTTGCTTTCATAAAGGGATTTTATCTCCTCCCTGTCTCACCCTCAGGAAGGGATGCATGACCAATGCTCCTTCCCTTCTCGCCTGCATACATGGATGCACGTTCACGCCTCCTCCTTCTCTCAGCTTCATACGTGGATCATATCTCCTCCCTGTCTCACCCTCATGCAGGGATGCATGACCAATGCTCCCTCCCTTCTCGCCTGCATACATGGATGCACGTTCACGCCTCCTCGTTCTCTCGGCTTCATACGGGGATCATATCTCCTCCCTGTCTCACCCTCATGCAGGGATGCATGACCAATGCTCCTTCCCTTCTCGGCTGCATACATGGATGCACGTTCACGCCTCTTCCTTCTCTAGGCTTCATACGGGGATCATATCTCCTCCCTGTCTCACCCTCAGGAAGGGATGCATGACCCTGACTCCTCCCTTTCTCGCCTGCATACATGGATGCACGTTCACGCCTCCTCCTTCTCTCGGCTTCATACGAGGATCATATCTCCTCCCTGTCTCACCCTCACCTCCAACATGTGTAACTTCTTCTTCTCTTTGACCTCTGGGGCATGGGTGGCTACTGCACAGCTCTAGATGTCGCCCACCTGCAAGGTGCTATGGGAAGCACTTTTCCACATTGGACGTGCTATATTAACCCCCTCTCCCCAAATACAATAAAAATAAAGAAATATATGTGCTTCCATAATGTCTACCTTCTAATGTTTCATATGTGTAAGCACATTGTCCTCCTCCTGACCACATTCTAATACTATGTGCAAATTGTTCCTTCCATAAACTGTCACTTCCTTGGCCCTTTATTTATAATGACTGTTATACTCTCTCTCTTTCCGCCACAGTATAAAAAAGCCTAGCACACCTCATGATTGGACTAAGAAATTCCTGTCATTTAGTTGCAAATGATTTTCCCATTATCCCCAAAAACTCCTCACTGTGTCTAAGAACGCTTTTTTTCACAGGACAATACATATCAGATTGACTTGAAAGGTCCTTTCACGCGACTACAGAACGCCTCTCATTCCACTCAAAGATACTCCAGTGCCTACAATAGCCTAGGACTAGACTATGAGTCCCAATGTAGAAAGACCACAAGTCCACAGATATGCCTGTTTATTTAAACATCTGTATTATCATCAGCGTGTGACTGTAAAGGCGGGACCTCGCGCTCTCTGTAACGCGCTCCATTGGCAACATCAGTTAAATGTCGTTGGTTCAATCCCTCGCGGATGTTGTTTTTATTCCCATTTGTAACTGGGAAATACTGTCGCTGCAATACATATGTCTTAATCAAGCTAGTGGTTATTGACGTAAATGGCAGTGTTATAATGTTTCATGTACTGCAAATGTCACCACATAATGCGCTCTTAATTAGATTTGGTTGAAATACATTACAGTCACCCGATGAAAAAGTGTGCAAAGAGCATTAAAGAAACAAAAGGTACAGTACCAGGATATATCGAATTGTTTCAGTCCTCCACAGAGATTGCCAATGTATTAATGGAAATTCTAAAATATCTGCCCAACTGCCGTGACATTGCCTCACCGCAATGCCGTGACTCGGATTCGAACCGAGGTTGCTGCGGCCACAACGCAGAGTACTAACCACTATACGATCACGGCGAGCTACTTGGGCTGCTAGAGCGCCTTGTTCCACCTCTATCATAAGCTGTACTCCATCCGTGATGTCATGACTCATGTTTGAATTACAGGTTGGTTGTGTTGTCATCCATGCGAATAAGTGGACACCTGATCCCTAGTCACTTATTTAAGATCTCAATAATCAAGTCAGAATCCCAATGAAAGTCATCAAAGTGGAGCCAATTAGAAATAATATAGTTACACAAACCTGGCAATGGGGCGGCAGCCAGGGCCGATAATGGCCCGCCAGCCTGAGAGCAGGAAAGTGTGAGAGCAGTGATGGTCTTGTGAGAGTTTACAGCTGTTATTGACCCTGTCCCCTTCCATTGCAGAGTTTTATCCCTATAAGAACCGCAGGGGCTCCCTCCTGGGTGCTAATAGTTAATTTTTTTTCACAGGAAAAGTGCTCTGCACCAATTGCACGTGCCAAATCTCCCAAAGGCCACCACCATAAAAACAGAAAAGGGAAAACGTCCCTTTGCCACGGCAGTAGGCAGGTGATGGAGATGACGAGGCCAGGAGGAGAGGGGGTAAATGGGGTTGCATGGGACCTACGAAGAGGGGTGGCGGGCTGGCATTGGGAGGGTGGTGGCGGAAAAAATATTGAGGCTGGGATAGAGAGGCGCTGGAGTTCCAGAAAGAACACAGGCAGTGATCACAGTTTCCAGCTGGCGTTCGCAGCCTTATGTTTATGTTTATTGATTTATACCGCGCACAAGGTACCCTAAGGCTTATAGGCGCCGACAAAACAACAAAGTGGCATAATGAGTATAACAAGAACAAACAACATTAAGCTCCGAAAACATGTACTGACAAGGGGGCCACTAGGCCATTCCCATGGAAGAAGGAAAACAACATCGTAAAGAAAAGAGGATAGGTTAATTTAACACTATTCGCACTTTTGTGAAGGCGGACATGTCCTGTACATTGGTGAGACTGTTTATAAAAGAGGGCAAACTACTAGGCCCACAACCAATAATGATACAGTCAGTGTTATCTGTCTTGCACCAGTTGCTGATCTGTAGTCTCCGAAGAACTTTGAGGTCCTGCGCCCTTATACAATTGGGTCCCACTTTATTACTAAGCCGTGCTAAAACTTTATTTTTTAGTGACTCCCTGGATTCCACTTGCTTCGGCTTGTCCACATTGATCAGAACGATGTTTCTTGGGTCCAATGCGAAACTCCTCATGTTGGAATCCGCAATTTCGGGCATGGTGGATTTTCTCTGGCGAATGTCCTTAAATGGAAGGGGAGCCATGAGTCGCCTGGGCTTCAGAAGAGGTGGTATACTCTCTTGTGATACTGTAGTCATTTGACAAGGAATGAACAGAGTTGTCTTGGATTTCCCAGATGTCCCTCTGTGAGTGAGCTCAATCGGCTCTGTTTGAGAGTCTGTATGACCTCTGTTCTCAAGAATGGACGTTTGAGAGGCCTTTTCCTCTCTAGTAAACTTCACCTGAGAGGACTTCTGTAGAGATGACGATAAGGGCACAGACATATTTGACGAAACAGTGTCTACCCAGGAATAAAATTCCCCAAAGTTCGAACAGATTGCTAGATCCCGTAACATGTTATCCTTAAAGCATAGCCAATTGGCTATGGCTTTGGGCTCAACCAACTCCTTCACAGCTCTGGCTGCTGCTAACTCAGCCGGCTGATCTCGAGGAAAATGATGTCCTAAGGGGCCCGAGCTTTCTGGTGTAGCTCCACTATCTTTGAACAACTCCCCCTTAACCCCCAGATGTGCATTGTAAGGTGAATAGACCATTGGCCGAGGTTGTATGGAGGAGCCCGTAGGGGAGCAGGTGAAGCTATCGGTGCTCCTGGGAACCTCATTGCTATGTAGTATATTAGTGAGCAGAAGATGTTCTTGCTGCAATTTCAGTCTCCTCGCGGCACTTAAGGCTAAAACCTCTGAAAATCTATTATCCCTCCTTTGGGGAGCCTGATGTATTACCTGTATGGGAGCAGCCATATTGCTCGAGGCCGCGCACTGTCTGCAATCAGTCCCTTGTGATATTACCAGCTCCGGTATTTACAGAGGTGGTTGTGCCGGGGCCGGTAATACCGGCAACGGTGTTACTGCCAACTCGTAATTGACCAGAACGCTAAAAAGTCCTGTTCACCAGAATCACTGGCACTTTTACCACATACCAGCAAACTCGTAATGAGTCCCAATGTTTCCTAAGGGCTCCATATAAAGATTAAAAAGAGATGGAGATAAAATCGCCCTGCGGTACTCCAAACGGTGCAATGTTGGGAGATCACTGTTCTTGTCTATTCGCTTTACGAGACTAACACTGACTGGTCTGTGAACCAGCCACTCAAATCTCCATTGCACCCTCTCAGTGAAACCAGGCAAGCATGTCTCTCTCACAAAAGCTGTCCCCAGGGATTCCCATCTCCACCTGGTCTTGCTCACAGTTCTCATCCGACGACATGTCTCTCGTCCACTCACTTTAGGAGACAGACACTGATTGATGTGTCACCCACCTCCCTGAATATCAGCTGCACCCTCCTAGCAAAATCAGGCAAGTGTATCTCTCCCACAAGCTGCCCTCAGGGTTTACCAGCACTCCCTCCCAGGTGTGCCTTGTGCATGTGCCTTGTCAAAGAAAGGATGATCTTTAAAACCCTTGTCCTTACACACAAGTGTCTTCACGGCCAGGCAGCTCCCCCTAACTGGTCCAAAGGATCTCCAAACCCCCTGCCTCCAGACCTTCCAGAACTCCCTACTCAAACGTGATTACTGTTCCCAGGACACGCAAAGCCCGCGCCGGCGGCGCCAGTTTCCCAACTCTGTCAGCCACCCACTGGAACGCCCTCCTATTAGGACAATTGACTCCCATGCGGCCTTCCGCAAGGCCATCAAAACTAGTCTCTTTCTATGAACTAGCCTAGCCTTAAATACCCCTGCTGTACCTGTTACCTAACAACTTGTTGTTCCCCCTTCTCTGTATTCTGCAACCACATGCCATGCAATGTAGCATGGTCTAAGTCTGTGTGTAACCTTGTACCATGCATTGTACCTTCCTCTAAGTTTATCTACTTGGACGGGTTCACAGTGAACCCTTAATCAAGCCAACTAGAGCACTGTTATAGCACCTCGATGCCTGCGGGCTGTAGTGTGCTCTACAAATACAAATGAATAAATACATTTCAGCCATCACAAGAAGACTGTGAGAAGGACCAAACAGACTTTTACAATAAAATTCAAAAAGCTTGCTAAGTCATAAAATCCTGTAAGTTGGACGTCCAACCACACCTTCTCCTGGATAACTTAGAGCATACCCCCCACGAGAGGAGTACATTCAAGTTCTCCCAATCTCTCTAGAGGACATGAACTCTATACTTTCTACCATTAGATGCACAGCCTGCTCCGAAAACATACTACCCCCCCCCTAGCTTATACTGGACAATGCCAGGACTTTTGCCCCCTATCTTCGTAGAATGGTGAATGCTTTGTTTAGAGACAACAAAGTCCCTACCACAATTAAAACAGTTACTGGTACACTCCTAGTCCAAAAACCTGGATTAGACCTACACGTCCCTTCCAATCTCCGTCCAATAACTAACTGTAACTTTCTCCTAAAAATCTTGGACAAAGTCGCTACCACCCAACTCCAAAATTATGTCGACAGGAACAGCCTCCTACACACAGACACCCAACAATTGGGCTTTAGAGGAGCACATAGTACAGCGACGGCCCTGCTGGACCTTCAGACTAAAATGCTTAATATATTAGACGAGGGAAAAACAGGGATGCTGATATTATTAGACCTCTCAGCAGCATTTGATTTGCTCGACCATCAAAAACTCCACAAGGCTTTAGACAAATCAGGTAATCGTTCTCGAGGAGCCATAGACTGGGTAACATCCTTCCTCAAAGAGCAGAGCTCCAAGATCCACTGTGGTGACCACTTCTCCATACCCGACCTATAAATCATGGAGTACCCCAGGGGGCCATCCTATTGCCCCTTTTGTTCCATCTCTATCTGCAGCGTCTATGTACCCTATTAACCAACCTAGGGGTCTTCTTTACACATTTCGCCGATGTTACACAACTTGTCATCAAAATATCTAGCTGTCATACCACTGACAATAATAAGCTTGCTTGCAATTACAGCACCATCGAAGCCTGGATGTTGACAAATTGGCTTTGCCTCAACGGAAGCAAAACTGAGCTCATGATCTTTGGATCACACCAGGCAAGCGCTAAACTAGACACAGAATACACCACCTTTAAGATCAAAGACACAAATGTAAGGGTCTCTGATAAGGTCAAGACACTAGGTGTCCACCTGCAAGCATCCTTGGAAGCGGAAGCCCACGTAACATACCTGAAAAACAGTTGCTGATACCACCAAAAACTGCTCAGCCGCATCAGGCCATTAGTGAGTAAACAAAACAGCACCATTATCGCCAGAGCCACCATCTCATCTAGACTGGACTACGGGAATGCACTACTTAAGGGGGGGGCCAATAAAAAATGCATCAAACAATGTCAGGTCCTACAGAACAATGCAGTAAGGACAATTACCAAGAAAAAAAGGAGGAACATATTACAGAAGACAGAAAGGCCCTTCATTGGTTAGCCCTGGAAGACCGGATCACTTTTAAAGCAATGACCATTGTCCATCACTGTATATATGGATCCGCACCCGTATACCTAAAAAAACAAATAACCACATACGAACCTTGCCACACCTTAAGATCCAAGGCGCAAGGGTTTGTGAAAGTAAGTCACTCCGAAAAAGATAATGGACTTGGACGAGCCTTCCCTACCAAAGCGGCAACTAAGTGGAACGAGCTCCCAAACAGCCTAAGGCTAGGATCTAATTACCTATCCTTTAGGAAAAAACTGAAGACACTGTTGTTCAAATAAAGGACCTGCATAAATACTAATGTACATGTAATGTAATCTACTCAGAACCAGTAATCTTACTCTACTGTCCGGTTACTTTTCTGTTGTACTTGTCTTCATGTAATGCGCCCTGATGCCTGCGAGCTTCGGCGCTATAGAAATAAATAAATAAATAAGTGCCCAATAGTTTGTGTAACCAATGGCAAGTCTTGTATTTAGTGACGTTCATAGTGACCTGTTTGAAGGGTGGGCTTAGTAGTCCCACCCGATGTTGAAGAGCCTATCACTTTCTTCGACTAGTATGGAACGTATGCCTAGATGTTCCCTCTAAGCCTATCACATTTGCCACTAGGTCTTTGTAGTTTGCCACGTAGGATGACGTTAGCAATACGTTGGTTAACGTCAGCAATGATGGGTTTTAGAATGTTTTTTATGAATTTCGTTGAGATCATGCTGTGAGACGTCCGTTGATGTCCGTTGTACTCCCTGCTTTAGATTATTGACATTAAAACAACTTCCTGAGTTGTTTTGATTATTGATGTTTGAGTATCTTCTGCATCCCCATTCATCTCAAAGTATTGCTACCTCGTCTTAAAGGGCTGTGTGGGCTGTCCCGGTTCAATAGTGTGTTTGATTTTTAGATGTCTACATAATCTTGCTCCTACTTATCTTGTGGAAAAGGTGACTTGGTATCAACCTAAATGACCACTGCATTCGGCAGATCAGCTGCTATTAGTAATTCCTCCCTCTCTCTGTATCTCCAGAGGAGACCGACGTTTTGCAGTCTATGGACCCAGGCTATGGAAAACCTTGCCTTGGGAACTTAGAAACATGACAGAGCTAATACAGTTCGGAAAATCACTAAAGGCATTCTTATTCAAATAAATGATAGAATCAGATCTTTTGGTAGGAGCTCTCTAAGATTTTGTGTTGGAATATGGAGTGGAATATGGAACCTGGAAACATCTGCTCCCAGATGCAGTTGTCCCTGCTCGGTGTGCCACGTTGCAAGTACTTCAAATCAAATCAAATCATGTTGATGTCTCCTCACCGTTTCGACCTCATAGAGGGAGGACTGGTCATGGCTCCTCCCTTTTTCATCCGCATTCCGGGATGCATGGTCATGGCTCATTCCTTTATCCCCTCATACAGCGAGGCATGTTGATGTCTCCTCCCGTCTCGCCTTCATAAAGGGTTGCATGTTTATATCTTCTCCTTGCCTCGCCAGGGATGCATGTTCATATCTGCTCCCTGTCTCTCCTCCATAAAGATATGCATGTTTATATCTCCTCCCTGTGTGGTCTTCATGAAGACATGCATCTTCATGATAAGTCTTTGTCTAGCCCTCATTCAGGCATGCATGTTAATGTCTCCTCCTTCTCACGTCCTAATTCAGGGATGCAATGTAATGTCTCCTTCCTGTCACACTCTCATACAGGGATGCAATGTGTATGTCTCCTCCCTGTATTGTTGTCATACAGGCATGCATATTCCTGATGACTCCTTGTTTAGCCCTCATTCAGGCATTCATGTTCATGCGTCCTCCACGTTATGTCCTTATAAAGGGATGCATGTTCATGATGACTCCTTATCACTCCCTCAAAAAGGGATGCATGTTAATGTCTCCTCCTTGTCACACCTGCGTACAGAGATGCATGTTCATGCCACCTCGTTCTCTTGCTTTCATAAAGGGATTTTATCTCCTCCCTGTCTCACCCTCAGGAAGGGATGCATGACCAATGCTCCTTCCCTTCTCGCCTGCATACATGGATGCACGTTCACGCCTCCTCCTTCTCTCAGCTTCATACGTGGATCATATCTCCTCCCTGTCTCACCCTCATGCAGGGATGCATGACCAATGCTCCCTCCCTTCTCGCCTGCATACATGGATGCACGTTCACGCCTCCTCGTTCTCTCGGCTTCATACGGGGATCATATCTCCTCCCTGTCTCACCCTCATGCAGGGATGCATGACCAATGCTCCTTCCCTTCTCGGCTGCATACATGGATGCACGTTCACGCCTCTTCCTTCTCTAGGCTTCATACGGGGATCATATCTCCTCCCTGTCTCACCCTCAGGAAGGGATGCATGACCCTGACTCCTCCCTTTCTCGCCTGCATACATGGATGCACGTTCACGCCTCCTCCTTCTCTCGGCTTCATACGAGGATCATATCTCCTCCCTGTCTCACCCTCACCTCCAACATGTGTAACTTCTTCTTCTCTTTGACCTCTGGGGCATGGGTGGCTACTGCACAGCTCTAGATGTCGCCCACCTGCAAGGTGCTATGGGAAGCACTTTTCCACATTGGACGTGCTATATTAACCCCCTCTCCCCAAATACAATAAAAATAAAGAAATATATGTGCTTCCATAATGTCTACCTTCTAATGTTTCATATGTGTAAGCACATTGTCCTCCTCCTGACCACATTCTAATACTATGTGCAAATTGTTCCTTCCATAAACTGTCACTTCCTTGGCCCTTTATTTATAATGACTGTTATACTCTCTCTCTTTCCGCCACAGTATAAAAAAGCCTAGCACACCTCATGATTGGACTAAGAAATTCCTGTCATTTAGTTGCAAATGATTTTCCCATTATCCCCAAAAACTCCTCACTGTGTCTAAGAACGCTTTTTTTCACAGGACAATACATATCAGATTGACTTGAAAGGTCCTTTCACGCGACTACAGAACGCCTCTCATTCCACTCAAAGATACTCCAGTGCCTACAATAGCCTAGGACTAGACTATGAGTCCCAATGTAGAAAGACCACAAGTCCACAGATATGCCTGTTTATTTAAACATCTGTATTATCATCAGCGTGTGACTGTAAAGGCGGGACCTCGCGCTCTCTGTAACGCGCTCCATTGGCAACATCAGTTAAATGTCGTTGGTTCAATCCCTCGCGGATGTTGTTTTTATTCCCATTTGTAACTGGGAAATACTGTCGCTGCAATACATATGTCTTAATCAAGCTAGTGGTTATTGACGTAAATGGCAGTGTTATAATGTTTCATGTACTGCAAATGTCACCACATAATGCGCTCTTAATTAGATTTGGTTGAAATACATTACAGTCACCCGATGAAAAAGTGTGCAAAGAGCATTAAAGAAACAAAAGGTACAGTACCAGGATATATCGAATTGTTTCAGTCCTCCACAGAGATTGCCAATGTATTAATGGAAATTCTAAAATATCTGCCCAACTGCCGTGACATTGCCTCACCGCAATGCCGTGACTCGGATTCGAACCGAGGTTGCTGCGGCCACAACGCAGAGTACTAACCACTATACGATCACGGCGAGCTACTTGGGCTGCTAGAGCGCCTTGTTCCACCTCTATCATAAGCTGTACTCCATCCGTGATGTCATGACTCATGTTTGAATTACAGGTTGGTTGTGTTGTCATCCATGCGAATAAGTGGACACCTGATCCCTAGTCACTTATTTAAGATCTCAATAATCAAGTCAGAATCCCAATGAAAGTCATCAAAGTGGAGCCAATTAGAAATAATATAGTTACACAAACCTGGCAATGGGGCGGCAGCCAGGGCCGATAATGGCCCGCCAGCCTGAGAGCAGGAAAGTGTGAGAGCAGTGATGGTCTTGTGAGAGTTTACAGCTGTTATTGACCCTGTCCCCTTCCATTGCAGAGTTTTATCCCTATAAGAACCGCAGGGGCTCCCTCCTGGGTGCTAATAGTTAATTTTTTTTCACAGGAAAAGTGCTCTGCACCAATTGCACGTGCCAAATCTCCCAAAGGCCACCACCATAAAAACAGAAAAGGGAAAACGTCCCTTTGCCACGGCAGTAGGCAGGTGATGGAGATGACGAGGCCAGGAGGAGAGGGGGTAAATGGGGTTGCATGGGACCTACGAAGAGGGGTGGCGGGCTGGCATTGGGAGGGTGGTGGCGGAAAAAATATTGAGGCTGGGATAGAGAGGCGCTGGAGTTCCAGAAAGAACACAGGCAGTGATCACAGTTTCCAGCTGGCGTTCGCAGCCTTATGTTTATGTTTATTGATTTATACCGCGCACAAGGTACCCTAAGGCTTATAGGCGCCGACAAAACAACAAAGTGGCATAATGAGTATAACAAGAACAAACAACATTAAGCTCCGAAAACATGTACTGACAAGGGGGCCACTAGGCCATTCCCATGGAAGAAGGAAAACAACATCGTAAAGAAAAGAGGATAGGTTAATTTAACACTATTCGCACTTTTGTGAAGGCGGACATGTCCTGTACATTGGTGAGACTGTTTATAAAAGAGGGCAAACTACTAGGCCCACAACCAATAATGATACAGTCAGTGTTATCTGTCTTGCACCAGTTGCTGATCTGTAGTCTCCGAAGAACTTTGAGGTCCTGCGCCCTTATACAATTGGGTCCCACTTTATTACTAAGCCGTGCTAAAACTTTATTTTTTAGTGACTCCCTGGATTCCACTTGCTTCGGCTTGTCCACATTGATCAGAACGATGTTTCTTGGGTCCAATGCGAAACTCCTCATGTTGGAATCCGCAATTTCGGGCATGGTGGATTTTCTCTGGCGAATGTCCTTAAATGGAAGGGGAGCCATGAGTCGCCTGGGCTTCAGAAGAGGTGGTATACTCTCTTGTGATACTGTAGTCATTTGACAAGGAATGAACAGAGTTGTCTTGGATTTCCCAGATGTCCCTCTGTGAGTGAGCTCAATCGGCTCTGTTTGAGAGTCTGTATGACCTCTGTTCTCAAGAATGGACGTTTGAGAGGCCTTTTCCTCTCTAGTAAACTTCACCTGAGAGGACTTCTGTAGAGATGACGATAAGGGCACAGACATATTTGACGAAACAGTGTCTACCCAGGAATAAAATTCCCCAAAGTTCGAACAGATTGCTAGATCCCGTAACATGTTATCCTTAAAGCATAGCCAATTGGCTATGGCTTTGGGCTCAACCAACTCCTTCACAGCTCTGGCTGCTGCTAACTCAGCCGGCTGATCTCGAGGAAAATGATGTCCTAAGGGGCCCGAGCTTTCTGGTGTAGCTCCACTATCTTTGAACAACTCCCCCTTAACCCCCAGATGTGCATTGTAAGGTGAATAGACCATTGGCCGAGGTTGTATGGAGGAGCCCGTAGGGGAGCAGGTGAAGCTATCGGTGCTCCTGGGAACCTCATTGCTATGTAGTATATTAGTGAGCAGAAGATGTTCTTGCTGCAATTTCAGTCTCCTCGCGGCACTTAAGGCTAAAACCTCTGAAAATCTATTATCCCTCCTTTGGGGAGCCTGATGTATTACCTGTATGGGAGCAGCCATATTGCTCGAGGCCGCGCACTGTCTGCAATCAGTCCCTTGTGATATTACCAGCTCCGGTATTTACAGAGGTGGTTGTGCCGGGGCCGGTAATACCGGCAACGGTGTTACTGCCAACTCGTAATTGACCAGAACGCTAAAAAGTCCTGTTCACCAGAATCACTGGCACTTTTACCACATACCAGCAAACTCGTAATGAGTCCCAATGTTTCCTAAGGGCTCCATATAAAGATTAAAAAGAGATGGAGATAAAATCGCCCTGCGGTACTCCAAACGGTGCAATGTTGGGAGATCACTGTTCTTGTCTATTCGCTTTACGAGACTAACACTGACTGGTCTGTGAACCAGCCACTCAAATCTCCATTGCACCCTCTCAGTGAAACCAGGCAAGCATGTCTCTCTCACAAAAGCTGTCCCCAGGGATTCCCATCTCCACCTGGTCTTGCTCACAGTTCTCATCCGACGACATGTCTCTCGTCCACTCACTTTAGGAGACAGACACTGATTGATGTGTCACCCACCTCCCTGAATATCAGCTGCACCCTCCTAGCAAAATCAGGCAAGTGTATCTCTCCCACAAGCTGCCCTCAGGGTTTACCAGCACTCCCTCCCAGGTGTGCCTTGTGCATGTGCCTTGTCAAAGAAAGGATGATCTTTAAAACCCTTGTCCTTACACACAAGTGTCTTCACGGCCAGGCAGCTCCCCCTAACTGGTCCAAAGGATCTCCAAACCCCCTGCCTCCAGACCTTCCAGAACTCCCTACTCAAACGTGATTACTGTTCCCAGGACACGCAAAGCCCGCGCCGGCGGCGCCAGTTTCCCAACTCTGTCAGCCACCCACTGGAACGCCCTCCTATTAGGACAATTGACTCCCATGCGGCCTTCCGCAAGGCCATCAAAACTAGTCTCTTTCTATGAACTAGCCTAGCCTTAAATACCCCTGCTGTACCTGTTACCTAACAACTTGTTGTTCCCCCTTCTCTGTATTCTGCAACCACATGCCATGCAATGTAGCATGGTCTAAGTCTGTGTGTAACCTTGTACCATGCATTGTACCTTCCTCTAAGTTTATCTACTTGGACGGGTTCACAGTGAACCCTTAATCAAGCCAACTAGAGCACTGTTATAGCACCTCGATGCCTGCGGGCTGTAGTGTGCTCTACAAATACAAATGAATAAATACATTTCAGCCATCACAAGAAGACTGTGAGAAGGACCAAACAGACTTTTACAATAAAATTCAAAAAGCTTGCTAAGTCATAAAATCCTGTAAGTTGGACGTCCAACCACACCTTCTCCTGGATAACTTAGAGCATACCCCCCACGAGAGGAGTACATTCAAGTTCTCCCAATCTCTCTAGAGGACATGAACTCTATACTTTCTACCATTAGATGCACAGCCTGCTCCGAAAACATACTACCCCCCCCCCTAGCTTATACTGGACAATGCCAGGACTTTTGCCCCCTATCTTCGTAGAATGGTGAATGCTTTGTTTAGAGACAACAAAGTCCCTACCACAATTAAAACAGTTACTGGTACACTCCTAGTCCAAAAACCTGGATTAGACCTACACGTCCCTTCCAATCTCCGTCCAATAACTAACTGTAACTTTCTCCTAAAAATCTTGGACAAAGTCGCTACCACCCAACTCCAAAATTATGTCGACAGGAACAGCCTCCTACACACAGACACCCAACAATTGGGCTTTAGAGGAGCACATAGTACAGCGACGGCCCTGCTGGACCTTCAGACTAAAATGCTTAATATATTAGACGAGGGAAAAACAGGGATGCTGATATTATTAGACCTCTCAGCAGCATTTGATTTGCTCGACCATCAAAAACTCCACAAGGCTTTAGACAAATCAGGTAATCGTTCTCGAGGAGCCATAGACTGGGTAACATCCTTCCTCAAAGAGCAGAGCTCCAAGATCCACTGTGGTGACCACTTCTCCATACCCGACCTATAAATCATGGAGTACCCCAGGGGGCCATCCTATTGCCCCTTTTGTTCCATCTCTATCTGCAGCGTCTATGTACCCTATTAACCAACCTAGGGGTCTTCTTTACACATTTCGCCGATGTTACACAACTTGTCATCAAAATATCTAGCTGTCATACCACTGACAATAATAAGCTTGCTTGCAATTACAGCACCATCGAAGCCTGGATGTTGACAAATTGGCTTTGCCTCAACGGAAGCAAAACTGAGCTCATGATCTTTGGATCACACCAGGCAAGCGCTAAACTAGACACAGAATACACCACCTTTAAGATCAAAGACACAAATGTAAGGGTCTCTGATAAGGTCAAGACACTAGGTGTCCACCTGCAAGCATCCTTGGAAGCGGAAGCCCACGTAACATACCTGAAAAACAGTTGCTGATACCACCAAAAACTGCTCAGCCGCATCAGGCCATTAGTGAGTAAACAAAACAGCACCATTATCGCCAGAGCCACCATCTCATCCAGACTGGACTACGGGAATGCACTACTTAAGGGGGGGGCCAATAAAAAATGCATCAAACAATGTCAGGTCCTACAGAACAATGCAGTAAGGACAATTACCAAGAAAAAAAGGAGGAACATATTACAGAAGACAGAAAGGCCCTTCATTGGTTAGCCCTGGAAGACCGGATCACTTTTAAAGCAATGACCATTGTCCATCACTGTATATATGGATCCGCACCCGTATACCTAAAAAAACAAATAACCACATACGAACCTTGCCACACCTTAAGATCCAAGGCGCAAGGGTTTGTGAAAGTAAGTCACTCCGAAAAAGATAATGGACTTGGACGAGCCTTCCCTACCAAAGCGGCAACTAAGTGGAACGAGCTCCCAAACAGCCTAAGGCTAGGATCTAATTACCTATCCTTTAGGAAAAAACTGAAGACACTGTTGTTCAAATAAAGGACCTGCATAAATACTAATGTACATGTAATGTAATCTACTCAGAACCAGTAATCTTACTCTACTGTCCGGTTACTTTTCTGTTGTACTTGTCTTCATGTAATGCGCCCTGATGCCTGCGAGCTTCGGCGCTATAGAAATAAATAAATAAATAAGTGCCCAATAGTTTGTGTAACCAATGGCAAGTCTTGTATTTAGTGACGTTCATAGTGACCTGTTTGAAGGGTGGGCTTAGTAGTCCCACCCGATGTTGAAGAGCCTATCACTTTCTTCGACTAGTATGGAACGTATGCCTAGATGTTCCCTCTAAGCCTATCACATTTGCCACTAGGTCTTTGTAGTTTGCCACGTAGGATGACGTTAGCAATACGTTGGTTAACGTCAGCAATGATGGGTTTTAGAATGTTTTTTATGAATTTCGTTGAGATCATGCTGTGAGACGTCCGTTGATGTCCGTTGTACTCCCTGCTTTAGATTATTGACATTAAAACAACTTCCTGAGTTGTTTTGATTATTGATGTTTGAGTATCTTCTGCATCCCCATTCATCTCAAAGTATTGCTACCTCGTTTTAAAGGGCTGTGTGGGCTGTCCCGGTTCAATAGTGTGTTTGATTTTTAGATGTCTACATAATCTTGCTCCTACTTATCTTGTGGAAAAGGTGACTTGGTATCAACCTAAATGACCACTGCATTCGGCAGATCAGCTGCTATTAGTAATTCCTCCCTCTCTCTGTATCTCCAGAGGAGACCGACGTTTTGCAGTCTATGGACCCAGGCTATGGAAAACCTTGCCTTGGGAACTTAGAAACATGACAGAGCTAATACAGTTCGGAAAATCACTAAAGGCATTCTTATTCAAATAAATGATAGAATCAGATCTTTTGGTAGGAGCTCTCTAAGATTTTGTGTTGGAATATGGAGTGGAATATGGAACCTGGAAACATCTGCTCCCAGATGCAGTTGTCCCTGCTCGGTGTGCCACGTTGCAAGTACTTCAAATCAAATCAAATCATGTTGATGTCTCCTCACCGTTTCGACCTCATAGAGGGAGGACTGGTCATGGCTCCTCCCTTTTTCATCCGCATTCCGGGATGCATGGTCATGGCTCATTCCTTTATCCCCTCATACAGCGAGGCATGTTGATGTCTCCTCCCGTCTCGCCTTCATAAAGGGTTGCATGTTTATATCTTCTCCTTGCCTCGCCAGGGATGCATGTTCATATCTGCTCCCTGTCTCTCCTCCATAAAGATATGCATGTTTATATCTCCTCCCTGTGTGGTCTTCATGAAGACATGCATCTTCATGATAAGTCTTTGTCTAGCCCTCATTCAGGCATGCATGTTAATGTCTCCTCCTTCTCACGTCCTAATTCAGGGATGCAATGTAATGTCTCCTTCCTGTCACACTCTCATACAGGGATGCAATGTGTATGTCTCCTCCCTGTATTGTTGTCATACAGGCATGCATATTCCTGATGACTCCTTGTTTAGCCCTCATTCAGGCATTCATGTTCATGCGTCCTCCACGTTATGTCCTTATAAAGGGATGCATGTTCATGATGACTCCTTATCACTCCCTCAAAAAGGGATGCATGTTAATGTCTCCTCCTTGTCACACCTGCGTACAGAGATGCATGTTCATGCCACCTCGTTCTCTTGCTTTCATAAAGGGATTTTATCTCCTCCCTGTCTCACCCTCAGGAAGGGATGCATGACCAATGCTCCTTCCCTTCTCGCCTGCATACATGGATGCACGTTCACGCCTCCTCCTTCTCTCAGCTTCATACGTGGATCATATCTCCTCCCTGTCTCACCCTCATGCAGGGATGCATGACCAATGCTCCCTCCCTTCTCGCCTGCATACATGGATGCACGTTCACGCCTCCTCGTTCTCTCGGCTTCATACGGGGATCATATCTCCTCCCTGTCTCACCCTCATGCAGGGATGCATGACCAATGCTCCTTCCCTTCTCGGCTGCATACATGGATGCACGTTCACGCCTCTTCCTTCTCTAGGCTTCATACGGGGATCATATCTCCTCCCTGTCTCACCCTCAGGAAGGGATGCATGACCCTGACTCCTCCCTTTCTCGCCTGCATACATGGATGCACGTTCACGCCTCCTCCTTCTCTCGGCTTCATACGAGGATCATATATCCTCCCTGTCTCACCCTCACCTCCAACATGTGTAACTTCTTCTTCTCTTTGACCTCTGGGGCATGGGTGGCTACTGCACAGCTCTAGATGTCGCCCACCTGCAAGGTGCTATGGGAAGCACTTTTCCACATTGGACGTGCTATATTAACCCCCTCTCCCCAAATACAATAAAAATAAAGAAATATATGTGCTTCCATAATGTCTACCTTCTAATGTTTCATATGTGTAAGCACATTGTCCTCCTCCTGACCACATTCTAATACTATGTGCAAATTGTTCCTTCCATAAACTGTCACTTCCTTGGCCCTTTATTTATAATGACTGTTATACTCTCTCTCTTTCCGCCACAGTATAAAAAAGCCTAGCACACCTCATGATTGGACTAAGAAATTCCTGTCATTTAGTTGCAAATGATTTTCCCATTATCCCCAAAAACTCCTCACTGTGTCTAAGAACGCTTTTTTTCACAGGACAATACATATCAGATTGACTTGAAAGGTCCTTTCACGCGACTACAGAACGCCTCTCATTCCACTCAAAGATACTCCAGTGCCTACAATAGCCTAGGACTAGACTATGAGTCCCAATGTAGAAAGACCACAAGTCCACAGATATGCCTGTTTATTTAAACATCTGTATTATCATCAGCGTGTGACTGTAAAGGCGGGACCTCGCGCTCTCTGTAACGCGCTCCATTGGCAACATCAGTTAAATGTCGTTGGTTCAATCCCTCGCGGATGTTGTTTTTATTCCCATTTGTAACTGGGAAATACTGTCGCTGCAATACATATGTCTTAATCAAGCTAGTGGTTATTGACGTAAATGGCAGTGTTATAATGTTTCATGTACTGCAAATGTCACCACATAATGCGCTCTTAATTAGATTTGGTTGAAATACATTACAGTCACCCGATGAAAAAGTGTGCAAAGAGCATTAAAGAAACAAAAGGTACAGTACCAGGATATATCGAATTGTTTCAGTCCTCCACAGAGATTGCCAATGTATTAATGGAAATTCTAAAATATCTGCCCAACTGCCGTGACATTGCCTCACCGCAATGCCGTGACTCGGATTCGAACCGAGGTTGCTGCGGCCACAACGCAGAGTACTAACCACTATACGATCACGGCGAGCTACTTGGGCTGCTAGAGCGCCTTGTTCCACCTCTATCATAAGCTGTACTCCATCCGTGATGTCATGACTCATGTTTGAATTACAGGTTGGTTGTGTTGTCATCCATGCGAATAAGTGGACACCTGATCCCTAGTCACTTATTTAAGATCTCAATAATCAAGTCAGAATCCCAATGAAAGTCATCAAAGTGGAGCCAATTAGAAATAATATAGTTACACAAACCTGGCAATGGTGCGGCAGCCAGGGCCGATAATGGCCCGCCAGCCTGAGAGCAGGAAAGTGTGAGAGCAGTGATGGTCTTGTGAGAGTTTACAGCTGTTATTGACCCTGTCCCCTTCCATTGCAGAGTTTTATCCCTATAAGAACCGCAGGGGCTCCCTCCTGGGTGCTAATAGTTAATTTTTTTTCACAGGAAAAGTGCTCTGCACCAATTGCACGTGCCAAATCTCCCAAAGGCCACCACCATAAAAACAGAAAAGGGAAAACGTCCCTTTGCCACGGCAGTAGGCAGGTGATGGAGATGACGAGGCCAGGAGGAGAGGGGGTAAATGGGGTTGCATGGGACCTACGAAGAGGGGTGGCGGGCTGGCATTGGGAGGGTGGTGGCGGAAAAAATATTGAGGCTGGGATAGAGAGGCGCTGGAGTTCCAGAAAGAACACAGGCAGTGATCACAGTTTCCAGCTGGCGTTCGCAGCCTTATGTTTATGTTTATTGATTTATACCGCGCACAAGGTACCCTAAGGCTTATAGGCGCCGACAAAACAACAAAGTGGCATAATGAGTATAACAAGAACAAACAACATTAAGCTCCGAAAACATGTACTGACAAGGGGGCCACTAGGCCATTCCCATGGAAGAAGGAAAACAACATCGTAAAGAAAAGAGGATAGGTTAATTTAACACTATTCGCACTTTTGTGAAGGCGGACATGTCCTGTACATTGGTGAGACTGTTTATAAAAGAGGGCAAACTACTAGGCCCACAACCAATAATGATACAGTCAGTGTTATCTGTCTTGCACCAGTTGCTGATCTGTAGTCTCCGAAGAACTTTGAGGTCCTGCGCCCTTATACAATTGGGTCCCACTTTATTACTAAGCCGTGCTAAAACTTTATTTTTTAGTGACTCCCTGGATTCCACTTGCTTCGGCTTTTCCACATTGATCAGAACGATGTTTCTTGGGTCCAATGCGAAACTCCTCATGTTGGAATCCGCAATTTCGGGCATGGTGGATTTTCTCTGGCGAATGTCCTTAAATGGAAGGGGAGCCATGAGTCGCCTGGGCTTCAGAAGAGGTGGTATACTCTCTTGTGATACTGTAGTCATTTGACAAGGAATGAACAGAGTTGTCTTGGATTTCCCAGATGTCCCTCTGTGAGTGAGCTCAATCGGCTCTGTTTGAGAGTCTGTATGACCTCTGTTCTCAAGAATGGACGTTTGAGAGGCCTTTTCCTCTCTAGTAAACTTCACCTGAGAGGACTTCTGTAGAGATGACGATAAGGGCACAGACATATTTGACGAAACAGTGTCTACCCAGGAATAAAATTCCCCAAAGTTCGAACAGATTGCTAGATCCCGTAACATGTTATCCTTAAAGCATAGCCAATTGGCTATGGCTTTGGGCTCAACCAACTCCTTCACAGCTCTGGCTGCTGCTAACTCAGCCGGCTGATCTCGAGGAAAATGATGTCCTAAGGGGCCCGAGCTTTCTGGTGTAGCTCCACTATCTTTGAACAACTCCCCCTTAACCCCCAGATGTGCATTGTAAGGTGAATAGACCATTGGCCGAGGTTGTATGGAGGAGCCCGTAGGGGAGCAGGTGAAGCTATCGGTGCTCCTGGGAACCTCATTGCTATGTAGTATATTAGTGAGCAGAAGATGTTCTTGCTGCAATTTCAGTCTCCTCGCGGCACTTAAGGCTAAAACCTCTGAAAATCTATTATCCCTCCTTTGGGGAGCCTGATGTATTACCTGTATGGGAGCAGCCATATTGCTCGAGGCCGCGCACTGTCTGCAATCAGTCCCTTGTGATATTACCAGCTCCGGTATTTACAGAGGTGGTTGTGCCGGGGCCGGTAATACCGGCAACGGTGTTACTGCCAACTCGTAATTGACCAGAACGCTAAAAAGTCCTGTTCACCAGAATCACTGGCACTTTTACCACATACCAGCAAACTCGTAATGAGTCCCAATGTTTCCTAAGGGCTCCATATAAAGATTAAAAAGAGATGGAGATAAAATCGCCCTGCGGTACTCCAAACGGTGCAATGTTGGGAGATCACTGTTCTTGTCTATTCGCTTTACGAGACTAACACTGACTGGTCTGTGAACCAGCCACTCAAATCTCCATTGCACCCTCTCAGTGAAACCAGGCAAGCATGTCTCTCTCACAAAAGCTGTCCCCAGGGATTCCCATCTCCACCTGGTCTTGCTCACAGTTCTCATCCGACGACATGTCTCTCGTCCACTCACTTTAGGAGACAGACACTGATTGATGTGTCACCCACCTCCCTGAATATCAGCTGCACCCTCCTAGCAAAATCAGGCAAGTGTATCTCTCCCACAAGCTGCCCTCAGGGTTTACCAGCACTCCCTCCCAGGTGTGCCTTGTGCATGTGCCTTGTCAAAGAAAGGATGATCTTTAAAACCCTTGTCCTTACACACAAGTGTCTTCACGGCCAGGCAGCTCCCCCTAACTGGTCCAAAGGATCTCCAAACCCCCTGCCTCCAGACCTTCCAGAACTCCCTACTCAAACGTGATTACTGTTCCCAGGACACGCAAAGCCCGCGCCGGCGGCGCCAGTTTCCCAACTCTGTCAGCCACCCACTGGAACGCCCTCCTATTAGGACAATTGACTCCCATGCGGCCTTCCGCAAGGCCATCAAAACTAGTCTCTTTCTATGAACTAGCCTAGCCTTAAATACCCCTGCTGTACCTGTTACCTAACAACTTGTTGTTCCCCCTTCTCTGTATTCTGCAACCACATGCCATGCAATGTAGCATGGTCTAAGTCTGTGTGTAACCTTGTACCATGCATTGTACCTTCCTCTAAGTTTATCTACTTGGACGGGTTCACAGTGAACCCTTAATCAAGCCAACTAGAGCACTGTTATAGCACCTCGATGCCTGCGGGCTGTAGTGTGCTCTACAAATACAAATGAATAAATACATTTCAGCCATCACAAGAAGACTGTGAGAAGGACCAAACAGACTTTTACAATAAAATTCAAAAAGCTTGCTAAGTCATAAAATCCTGTAAGTTGGACGTCCAACCACACCTTCTCCTGGATAACTTAGAGCATACCCCCCACGAGAGGAGTACATTCAAGTTCTCCCAATCTCTCTAGAGGACATGAACTCTATACTTTCTACCATTAGATGCACAGCCTGCTCCGAAAACATACTACCCCCCCCCCTAGCTTATACTGGACAATGCCAGGACTTTTGCCCCCTATCTTCGTAGAATGGTGAATGCTTTGTTTAGAGACAACAAAGTCCCTACCACAATTAAAACAGTTACTGGTACACTCCTAGTCCAAAAACCTGGATTAGACCTACACGTCCCTTCCAATCTCCGTCCAATAACTAACTGTAACTTTCTCCTAAAAATCTTGGACAAAGTCGCTACCACCCAACTCCAAAATTATGTCGACAGGAACAGCCTCCTACACACAGACACCCAACAATTGGGCTTTAGAGGAGCACATAGTACAGCGACGGCCCTGCTGGACCTTCAGACTAAAATGCTTAATATATTAGACGAGGGAAAAACAGGGATGCTGATATTATTAGACCTCTCAGCAGCATTTGATTTGCTCGACCATCAAAAACTCCACAAGGCTTTAGACAAATCAGGTAATCGTTCTCGAGGAGCCATAGACTGGGTAACATCCTTCCTCAAAGAGCAGAGCTCCAAGATCCACTGTGGTGACCACTTCTCCATACCCGACCTATAAATCATGGAGTACCCCAGGGGGCCATCCTATTGCCCCTTTTGTTCCATCTCTATCTGCAGCGTCTATGTACCCTATTAACCAACCTAGGGGTCTTCTTTACACATTTCGCCGATGTTACACAACTTGTCATCAAAATATCTAGCTGTCATACCACTGACAATAATAAGCTTGCTTGCAATTACAGCACCATCGAAGCCTGGATGTTGACAAATTGGCTTTGCCTCAACGGAAGCAAAACTGAGCTCATGATCTTTGGATCACACCAGGCAAGCGCTAAACTAGACACAGAATACACCACCTTTAAGATCAAAGACACAAATGTAAGGGTCTCTGATAAGGTCAAGACACTAGGTGTCCACCTGCAAGCATCCTTGGAAGCGGAAGCCCACGTAACATACCTGAAAAACAGTTGCTGATACCACCAAAAACTGCTCAGCCGCATCAGGCCATTAGTGAGTAAACAAAACAGCACCATTATCGCCAGAGCCACCATCTCATCCAGACTGGACTACGGGAATGCACTACTTAAGGGGGGGGCCAATAAAAAATGCATCAAACAATGTCAGGTCCTACAGAACAATGCAGTAAGGACAATTACCAAGAAAAAAAGGAGGAACATATTACAGAAGACAGAAAGGCCCTTCATTGGTTAGCCCTGGAAGACCGGATCACTTTTAAAGCAATGACCATTGTCCATCACTGTATATATGGATCCGCACCCGTATACCTAAAAAAACAAATAACCACATACGAACCTTGCCACACCTTAAGATCCAAGGCGCAAGGGTTTGTGAAAGTAAGTCACTCCGAAAAAGATAATGGACTTGGACGAGCCTTCCCTACCAAAGCGGCAACTAAGTGGAACGAGCTCCCAAACAGCCTAAGGCTAGGATCTAATTACCTATCCTTTAGGAAAAAACTGAAGACACTGTTGTTCAAATAAAGGACCTGCATAAATACTAATGTACATGTAATGTAATCTACTCAGAACCAGTAATCTTACTCTACTGTCCGGTTACTTTTCTGTTGTACTTGTCTTCATGTAATGCGCCCTGATGCCTGCGAGCTTCGGCGCTATAGAAATAAATAAATAAATAAGTGCCCAATAGTTTGTGTAACCAATGGCAAGTCTTGTATTTAGTGACGTTCATAGTGACCTGTTTGAAGGGTGGGCTTAGTAGTCCCACCCGATGTTGAAGAGCCTATCACTTTCTTCGACTAGTATGGAACGTATGCCTAGATGTTCCCTCTAAGCCTATCACATTTGCCACTAGGTCTTTGTAGTTTGCCACGTAGGATGACGTTAGCAATACGTTGGTTAACGTCAGCAATGATGGGTTTTAGAATGTTTTTTATGAATTTCGTTGAGATCATGCTGTGAGACGTCCGTTGATGTCCGTTGTACTCCCTGCTTTAGATTATTGACATTAAAACAACTTCCTGAGTTGTTTTGATTATTGATGTTTGAGTATCTTCTGCATCCCCATTCATCTCAAAGTATTGCTACCTCGTTTTAAAGGGCTGTGTGGGCTGTCCCGGTTCAATAGTGTGTTTGATTTTTAGATGTCTACATAATCTTGCTCCTACTTATCTTGTGGAAAAGGTGACTTGGTATCAACCTAAATGACCACTGCATTCGGCAGATCAGCTGCTATTAGTAATTCCTCCCTCTCTCTGTATCTCCAGAGGAGACCGACGTTTTGCAGTCTATGGACCCAGGCTATGGAAAACCTTGCCTTGGGAACTTAGAAACATGACAGAGCTAATACAGTTCGGAAAATCACTAAAGGCATTCTTATTCAAATAAATGATAGAATCAGATCTTTTGGTAGGAGCTCTCTAAGATTTTGTGTTGGAATATGGAGTGGAATATGGAACCTGGAAACATCTGCTCCCAGATGCAGTTGTCCCTGCTCGGTGTGCCACGTTGCAAGTACTTCAAATCAAATCAAATCATGTTGATGTCTCCTCACCGTTTCGACCTCATAGAGGGAGGACTGGTCATGGCTCCTCCCTTTTTCATCCGCATTCCGGGATGCATGGTCATGGCTCATTCCTTTATCCCCTCATACAGCGAGGCATGTTGATGTCTCCTCCCGTCTCGCCTTCATAAAGGGTTGCATGTTTATATCTTCTCCTTGCCTCGCCAGGGATGCATGTTCATATCTGCTCCCTGTCTCTCCTCCATAAAGATATGCATGTTTATATCTCCTCCCTGTGTGGTCTTCATGAAGACATGCATCTTCATGATAAGTCTTTGTCTAGCCCTCATTCAGGCATGCATGTTAATGTCTCCTCCTTCTCACGTCCTAATTCAGGGATGCAATGTAATGTCTCCTTCCTGTCACACTCTCATACAGGGATGCAATGTGTATGTCTCCTCCCTGTATTGTTGTCATACAGGCATGCATATTCCTGATGACTCCTTGTTTAGCCCTCATTCAGGCATTCATGTTCATGCGTCCTCCACGTTATGTCCTTATAAAGGGATGCATGTTCATGATGACTCCTTATCACTCCCTCAAAAAGGGATGCATGTTAATGTCTCCTCCTTGTCACACCTGCGTACAGAGATGCATGTTCATGCCACCTCGTTCTCTTGCTTTCATAAAGGGATTTTATCTCCTCCCTGTCTCACCCTCAGGAAGGGATGCATGACCAATGCTCCTTCCCTTCTCGCCTGCATACATGGATGCACGTTCACGCCTCCTCCTTCTCTCAGCTTCATACGTGGATCATATCTCCTCCCTGTCTCACCCTCATGCAGGGATGCATGACCAATGCTCCCTCCCTTCTCGCCTGCATACATGGATGCACGTTCACGCCTCCTCGTTCTCTCGGCTTCATACGGGGATCATATCTCCTCCCTGTCTCACCCTCATGCAGGGATGCATGACCAATGCTCCTTCCCTTCTCGGCTGCATACATGGATGCACGTTCACGCCTCTTCCTTCTCTAGGCTTCATACGGGGATCATATCTCCTCCCTGTCTCACCCTCAGGAAGGGATGCATGACCCTGACTCCTCCCTTTCTCGCCTGCATACATGGATGCACGTTCACGCCTCCTCCTTCTCTCGGCTTCATACGAGGATCATATCTCCTCCCTGTCTCACCCTCACCTCCAACATGTGTAACTTCTTCTTCTCTTTGACCTCTGGGGCATGGGTGGCTACTGCACAGCTCTAGATGTCGCCCACCTGCAAGGTGCTATGGGAAGCACTTTTCCACATTGGACGTGCTATATTAACCCCCTCTCCCCAAATACAATAAAAATAAAGAAATATATGTGCTTCCATAATGTCTACCTTCTAATGTTTCATATGTGTAAGCACATTGTCCTCCTCCTGACCACATTCTAATACTATGTGCAAATTGTTCCTTCCATAAACTGTCACTTCCTTGGCCCTTTATTTATAATGACTGTTATACTCTCTCTCTTTCCGCCACAGTATAAAAAAGCCTAGCACACCTCATGATTGGACTAAGAAATTCCTGTCATTTAGTTGCAAATGATTTTCCCATTATCCCCAAAAACTCCTCACTGTGTCTAAGAACGCTTTTTTTCACAGGACAATACATATCAGATTGACTTGAAAGGTCCTTTCACGCGACTACAGAACGCCTCTCATTCCACTCAAAGATACTCCAGTGCCTACAATAGCCTAGGACTAGACTATGAGTCCCAATGTAGAAAGACCACAAGTCCACAGATATGCCTGTTTATTTAAACATCTGTATTATCATCAGCGTGTGACTGTAAAGGCGGGACCTCGCGCTCTCTGTAACGCGCTCCATTGGCAACATCAGTTAAATGTCGTTGGTTCAATCCCTCGCGGATGTTGTTTTTATTCCCATTTGTAACTGGGAAATACTGTCGCTGCAATACATATGTCTTAATCAAGCTAGTGGTTATTGACGTAAATGGCAGTGTTATAATGTTTCATGTACTGCAAATGTCACCACATAATGCGCTCTTAATTAGATTTGGTTGAAATACATTACAGTCACCCGATGAAAAAGTGTGCAAAGAGCATTAAAGAAACAAAAGGTACAGTACCAGGATATATCGAATTGTTTCAGTCCTCCACAGAGATTGCCAATGTATTAATGGAAATTCTAAAATATCTGCCCAACTGCCGTGACATTGCCTCACCGCAATGCCGTGACTCGGATTCGAACCGAGGTTGCTGCGGCCACAACGCAGAGTACTAACCACTATACGATCACGGCGAGCTACTTGGGCTGCTAGAGCGCCTTGTTCCACCTCTATCATAAGCTGTACTCCATCCGTGATGTCATGACTCATGTTTGAATTACAGGTTGGTTGTGTTGTCATCCATGCGAATAAGTGGACACCTGATCCCTAGTCACTTATTTAAGATCTCAATAATCAAGTCAGAATCCCAATGAAAGTCATCAAAGTGGAGCCAATTAGAAATAATATAGTTACACAAACCTGGCAATGGTGCGGCAGCCAGGGCCGATAATGGCCCGCCAGCCTGAGAGCAGGAAAGTGTGAGAGCAGTGATGGTCTTGTGAGAGTTTACAGCTGTTATTGACCCTGTCCCCTTCCATTGCAGAGTTTTATCCCTATAAGAACCGCAGGGGCTCCCTCCTGGGTGCTAATAGTTAATTTTTTTTCACAGGAAAAGTGCTCTGCACCAATTGCACGTGCCAAATCTCCCAAAGGCCACCACCATAAAAACAGAAAAGGGAAAACGT
Source organism: Ambystoma mexicanum (assembly GCF_040938575.1). Classification (NCBI taxonomy): domain Eukaryota; kingdom Metazoa; phylum Chordata; class Amphibia; order Caudata; family Ambystomatidae; genus Ambystoma; species Ambystoma mexicanum. Next base: position 39,879 of record NW_027182323.1, read on the forward strand.
CCCTTTGCCACGGCAGTAGGCAGGTGATGGAGATGACGAGGCCAGGAGGAGAGGGGGTAAATGGGGTTGCATGGGACCTACGAAGAGGGGTGGCGGGCTGGCATTGGGAGGGTGGTGGCGGAAAAAATATTGAGGCTGGGATAGAGAGGCGCTGGAGTTCCAGAAAGAACACAGGCAGTGATCACAGTTTCCAGCTGGCGTTCGCAGCCTTATGTTTATGTTTATTGATTTATACCGCGCACAAGGTACCCTAAGGCTTATAGGCGCCGACAAAACAACAAAGTGGCATAATGAGTATAACAAGAACAAACAACATTAAGCTCCGAAAACATGTACTGACAAGGGGGCCACTAGGCCATTCCCATGGAAGAAGGAAAACAACATCGTAAAGAAAAGAGGATAGGTTAATTTAACACTATTCGCACTTTTGTGAAGGCGGACATGTCCTGTACATTGGTGAGACTGTTTATAAAAGAGGGCAAACTACTAGGCCCACAACCAATAATGATACAGTCAGTGTTATCTGTCTTGCACCAGTTGCTGATCTGTAGTCTCCGAAGAACTTTGAGGTCCTGCGCCCTTATACAATTGGGTCCCACTTTATTACTAAGCCGTGCTAAAACTTTATTTTTTAGTGACTCCCTGGATTCCACTTGCTTCGGCTTGTCCACATTGATCAGAACGATGTTTCTTGGGTCCAATGCGAAACTCCTCATGTTGGAATCCGCAATTTCGGGCATGGTGGATTTTCTCTGGCGAATGTCCTTAAATGGAAGGGGAGCCATGAGTCGCCTGGGCTTCAGAAGAGGTGGTATACTCTCTTGTGATACTGTAGTCATTTGACAAGGAATGAACAGAGTTGTCTTGGATTTCCCAGATGTCCCTCTGTGAGTGAGCTCAATCGGCTCTGTTTGAGAGTCTGTATGACCTCTGTTCTCAAGAATGGACGTTTGAGAGGCCTTTTCCTCTCTAGTAAACTTCACCTGAGAGGACTTCTGTAGAGATGACGATAAGGGCACAGACATATTTGACGAAACAGTGTCTACCCAGGAATAAAATTCCCCAAAGTTCGAACAGATTGCTAGATCCCGTAACATGTTATCCTTAAAGCATAGCCAATTGGCTATGGCTTTGGGCTCAACCAACTCCTTCACAGCTCTGGCTGCTGCTAACTCAGCCGGCTGATCTCGAGGAAAATGATGTCCTAAGGGGCCCGAGCTTTCTGGTGTAGCTCCACTATCTTTGAACAACTCCCCCTTAACCCCCAGATGTGCATTGTAAGGTGAATAGACCATTGGCCGAGGTTGTATGGAGGAGCCCGTAGGGGAGCAGGTGAAGCTATCGGTGCTCCTGGGAACCTCATTGCTATGTAGTATATTAGTGAGCAGAAGATGTTCTTGCTGCAATTTCAGTCTCCTCGCGGCACTTAAGGCTAAAACCTCTGAAAATCTATTATCCCTCCTTTGGGGAGCCTGATGTATTACCTGTATGGGAGCAGCCATATTGCTCGAGGCCGCGCACTGTCTGCAATCAGTCCCTTGTGATATTACCAGCTCCGGTATTTACAGAGGTGGTTGTGCCGGGGCCGGTAATACCGGCAACGGTGTTACTGCCAACTCGTAATTGACCAGAACGCTAAAAAGTCCTGTTCACCAGAATCACTGGCACTTTTACCACATACCAGCAAACTCGTAATGAGTCCCAATGTTTCCTAAGGGCTCCATATAAAGATTAAAAAGAGATGGAGATAAAATCGCCCTGCGGTACTCCAAACGGTGCAATGTTGGGAGATCACTGTTCTTGTCTATTCGCTTTACGAGACTAACACTGACTGGTCTGTGAACCAGCCACTCAAATCTCCATTGCACCCTCTCAGTGAAACCAGGCAAGCATGTCTCTCTCACAAAAGCTGTCCCCAGGGATTCCCATCTCCACCTGGTCTTGCTCACAGTTCTCATCCGACGACATGTCTCTCGTCCACTCACTTTAGGAGACAGACACTGATTGATGTGTCACCCACCTCCCTGAATATCAGCTGCACCCTCCTAGCAAAATCAGGCAAGTGTATCTCTCCCACAAGCTGCCCTCAGGGTTTACCAGCACTCCCTCCCAGGTGTGCCTTGTGCATGTGCCTTGTCAAAGAAAGGATGATCTTTAAAACCCTTGTCCTTACACACAAGTGTCTTCACGGCCAGGCAGCTCCCCCTAACTGGTCCAAAGGATCTCCAAACCCCCTGCCTCCAGACCTTCCAGAACTCCCTACTCAAACGTGATTACTGTTCCCAGGACACGCAAAGCCCGCGCCGGCGGCGCCAGTTTCCCAACTCTGTCAGCCACCCACTGGAACGCCCTCCTATTAGGACAATTGACTCCCATGCGGCCTTCCGCAAGGCCATCAAAACTAGTCTCTTTCTATGAACTAGCCTAGCCTTAAATACCCCTGCTGTACCTGTTACCTAACAACTTGTTGTTCCCCCTTCTCTGTATTCTGCAACCACATGCCATGCAATGTAGCATGGTCTAAGTCTGTGTGTAACCTTGTACCATGCATTGTACCTTCCTCTAAGTTTATCTACTTGGACGGGTTCACAGTGAACCCTTAATCAAGCCAACTAGAGCACTGTTATAGCACCTCGATGCCTGCGGGCTGTAGTGTGCTCTACAAATACAAATGAATAAATACATTTCAGCCATCACAAGAAGACTGTGAGAAGGACCAAACAGACTTTTACAATAAAATTCAAAAAGCTTGCTAAGTCATAAAATCCTGTAAGTTGGACGTCCAACCACACCTTCTCCTGGATAACTTAGAGCATACCCCCCACGAGAGGAGTACATTCAAGTTCTCCCAATCTCTCTAGAGGACATGAACTCTATACTTTCTACCATTAGATGCACAGCCTGCTCCGAAAACATACTACCCCCCCCCCTAGCTTATACTGGACAATGCCAGGACTTTTGCCCCCTATCTTCGTAGAATGGTGAATGCTTTGTTTAGAGACAACAAAGTCCCTACCACAATTAAAACAGTTACTGGTACACTCCTAGTCCAAAAACCTGGATTAGACCTACACGTCCCTTCCAATCTCCGTCCAATAACTAACTGTAACTTTCTCCTAAAAATCTTGGACAAAGTCGCTACCACCCAACTCCAAAATTATGTCGACAGGAACAGCCTCCTACACACAGACACCCAACAATTGGGCTTTAGAGGAGCACATAGTACAGCGACGGCCCTGCTGGACCTTCAGACTAAAATGCTTAATATATTAGACGAGGGAAAAACAGGGATGCTGATATTATTAGACCTCTCAGCAGCATTTGATTTGCTCGACCATCAAAAACTCCACAAGGCTTTAGACAAATCAGGTAATCGTTCTCGAGGAGCCATAGACTGGGTAACATCCTTCCTCAAAGAGCAGAGCTCCAAGATCCACTGTGGTGACCACTTCTCCATACCCGACCTATAAATCATGGAGTACCCCAGGGGGCCATCCTATTGCCCCTTTTGTTCCATCTCTATCTGCAGCGTCTATGTACCCTATTAACCAACCTAGGGGTCTTCTTTACACATTTCGCCGATGTTACACAACTTGTCATCAAAATATCTAGCTGTCATACCACTGACAATAATAAGCTTGCTTGCAATTACAGCACCATCGAAGCCTGGATGTTGACAAATTGGCTTTGCCTCAACGGAAGCAAAACTGAGCTCATGATCTTTGGATCACACCAGGCAAGCGCTAAACTAGACACAGAATACACCACCTTTAAGATCAAAGACACAAATGTAAGGGTCTCTGATAAGGTCAAGACACTAGGTGTCCACCTGCAAGCATCCTTGGAAGCGGAAGCCCACGTAACATACCTGAAAAACAGTTGCTGATACCACCAAAAACTGCTCAGCCGCATCAGGCCATTAGTGAGTAAACAAAACAGCACCATTATCGCCAGAGCCACCATCTCATCTAGACTGGACTACGGGAATGCACTACTTAAGGGGGGGGCCAATAAAAAATGCATCAAACAATGTCAGGTCCTACAGAACAATGCAGTAAGGACAATTACCAAGAAAAAAAGGAGGAACATATTACAGAAGACAGAAAGGCCCTTCATTGGTTAGCCCTGGAAGACCGGATCACTTTTAAAGCAATGACCATTGTCCATCACTGTATATATGGATCCGCACCCGTATACCTAAAAAAACAAATAACCACATACGAACCTTGCCACACCTTAAGATCCAAGGCGCAAGGGTTTGTGAAAGTAAGTCACTCCGAAAAAGATAATGGACTTGGACGAGCCTTCCCTACCAAAGCGGCAACTAAGTGGAACGAGCTCCCAAACAGCCTAAGGCTAGGATCTAATTACCTATCCTTTAGGAAAAAACTGAAGACACTGTTGTTCAAATAAAGGACCTGCATAAATACTAATGTACATGTAATGTAATCTACTCAGAACCAGTAATCTTACTCTACTGTCCGGTTACTTTTCTGTTGTACTTGTCTTCATGTAATGCGCCCTGATGCCTGCGAGCTTCGGCGCTATAGAAATAAATAAATAAATAAGTGCCCAATAGTTTGTGTAACCAATGGCAAGTCTTGTATTTAGTGACGTTCATAGTGACCTGTTTGAAGGGTGGGCTTAGTAGTCCCACCCGATGTTGAAGAGCCTATCACTTTCTTCGACTAGTATGGAACGTATGCCTAGATGTTCCCTCTAAGCCTATCACATTTGCCACTAGGTCTTTGTAGTTTGCCACGTAGGATGACGTTAGCAATACGTTGGTTAACGTCAGCAATGATGGGTTTTAGAATGTTTTTTATGAATTTCGTTGAGATCATGCTGTGAGACGTCCGTTGATGTCCGTTGTACTCCCTGCTTTAGATTATTGACATTAAAACAACTTCCTGAGTTGTTTTGATTATTGATGTTTGAGTATCTTCTGCATCCCCATTCATCTCAAAGTATTGCTACCTCGTTTTAAAGGGCTGTGTGGGCTGTCCCGGTTCAATAGTGTGTTTGATTTTTAGATGTCTACATAATCTTGCTCCTACTTATCTTGTGGAAAAGGTGACTTGGTATCAACCTAAATGACCACTGCATTCGGCAGATCAGCTGCTATTAGTAATTCCTCCCTCTCTCTGTATCTCCAGAGGAGACCGACGTTTTGCAGTCTATGGACCCAGGCTATGGAAAACCTTGCCTTGGGAACTTAGAAACATGACAGAGCTAATACAGTTCGGAAAATCACTAAAGGCATTCTTATTCAAATAAATGATAGAATCAGATCTTTTGGTAGGAGCTCTCTAAGATTTTGTGTTGGAATATGGAGTGGAATATGGAACCTGGAAACATCTGCTCCCAGATGCAGTTGTCCCTGCTCGGTGTGCCACGTTGCAAGTACTTCAAATCAAATCAAATCATGTTGATGTCTCCTCACCGTTTCGACCTCATAGAGGGAGGACTGGTCATGGCTCCTCCCTTTTTCATCCGCATTCCGGGATGCATGGTCATGGCTCATTCCTTTATCCCCTCATACAGCGAGGCATGTTGATGTCTCCTCCCGTCTCGCCTTCATAAAGGGTTGCATGTTTATATCTTCTCCTTGCCTCGCCAGGGATGCATGTTCATATCTGCTCCCTGTCTCTCCTCCATAAAGATATGCATGTTTATATCTCCTCCCTGTGTGGTCTTCATGAAGACATGCATCTTCATGATAAGTCTTTGTCTAGCCCTCATTCAGGCATGCATGTTAATGTCTCCTCCTTCTCACGTCCTAATTCAGGGATGCAATGTAATGTCTCCTTCCTGTCACACTCTCATACAGGGATGCAATGTGTATGTCTCCTCCCTGTATTGTTGTCATACAGGCATGCATATTCCTGATGACTCCTTGTTTAGCCCTCATTCAGGCATTCATGTTCATGCGTCCTCCACGTTATGTCCTTATAAAGGGATGCATGTTCATGATGACTCCTTATCACTCCCTCAAAAAGGGATGCATGTTAATGTCTCCTCCTTGTCACACCTGCGTACAGAGATGCATGTTCATGCCACCTCGTTCTCTTGCTTTCATAAAGGGATTTTATCTCCTCCCTGTCTCACCCTCAGGAAGGGATGCATGACCAATGCTCCTTCCCTTCTCGCCTGCATACATGGATGCACGTTCACGCCTCCTCCTTCTCTCAGCTTCATACGTGGATCATATCTCCTCCCTGTCTCACCCTCATGCAGGGATGCATGACCAATGCTCCCTCCCTTCTCGCCTGCATACATGGATGCACGTTCACGCCTCCTCGTTCTCTCGGCTTCATACGGGGATCATATCTCCTCCCTGTCTCACCCTCATGCAGGGATGCATGACCAATGCTCCTTCCCTTCTCGGCTGCATACATGGATGCACGTTCACGCCTCTTCCTTCTCTAGGCTTCATACGGGGATCATATCTCCTCCCTGTCTCACCCTCAGGAAGGGATGCATGACCCTGACTCCTCCCTTTCTCGCCTGCATACATGGATGCACGTTCACGCCTCCTCCTTCTCTCGGCTTCATACGAGGATCATATCTCCTCCCTGTCTCACCCTCACCTCCAACATGTGTAACTTCTTCTTCTCTTTGACCTCTGGGGCATGGGTGGCTACTGCACAGCTCTAGATGTCGCCCACCTGCAAGGTGCTATGGGAAGCACTTTTCCACATTGGACGTGCTATATTAACCCCCTCTCCCCAAATACAATAAAAATAAAGAAATATATGTGCTTCCATAATGTCTACCTTCTAATGTTTCATATGTGTAAGCACATTGTCCTCCTCCTGACCACATTCTAATACTATGTGCAAATTGTTCCTTCCATAAACTGTCACTTCCTTGGCCCTTTATTTATAATGACTGTTATACTCTCTCTCTTTCCGCCACAGTATAAAAAAGCCTAGCACACCTCATGATTGGACTAAGAAATTCCTGTCATTTAGTTGCAAATGATTTTCCCATTATCCCCAAAAACTCCTCACTGTGTCTAAGAACGCTTTTTTTCACAGGACAATACATATCAGATTGACTTGAAAGGTCCTTTCACGCGACTACAGAACGCCTCTCATTCCACTCAAAGATACTCCAGTGCCTACAATAGCCTAGGACTAGACTATGAGTCCCAATGTAGAAAGACCACAAGTCCACAGATATGCCTGTTTATTTAAACATCTGTATTATCATCAGCGTGTGACTGTAAAGGCGGGACCTCGCGCTCTCTGTAACGCGCTCCATTGGCAACATCAGTTAAATGTCGTTGGTTCAATCCCTCGCGGATGTTGTTTTTATTCCCATTTGTAACTGGGAAATACTGTCGCTGCAATACATATGTCTTAATCAAGCTAGTGGTTATTGACGTAAATGGCAGTGTTATAATGTTTCATGTACTGCAAATGTCACCACATAATGCGCTCTTAATTAGATTTGGTTGAAATACATTACAGTCACCCGATGAAAAAGTGTGCAAAGAGCATTAAAGAAACAAAAGGTACAGTACCAGGATATATCGAATTGTTTCAGTCCTCCACAGAGATTGCCAATGTATTAATGGAAATTCTAAAATATCTGCCCAACTGCCGTGACATTGCCTCACCGCAATGCCGTGACTCGGATTCGAACCGAGGTTGCTGCGGCCACAACGCAGAGTACTAACCACTATACGATCACGGCGAGCTACTTGGGCTGCTAGAGCGCCTTGTTCCACCTCTATCATAAGCTGTACTCCATCCGTGATGTCATGACTCATGTTTGAATTACAGGTTGGTTGTGTTGTCATCCATGCGAATAAGTGGACACCTGATCCCTAGTCACTTATTTAAGATCTCAATAATCAAGTCAGAATCCCAATGAAAGTCATCAAAGTGGAGCCAATTAGAAATAATATAGTTACACAAACCTGGCAATGGTGCGGCAGCCAGGGCCGATAATGGCCCGCCAGCCTGAGAGCAGGAAAGTGTGAGAGCAGTGATGGTCTTGTGAGAGTTTACAGCTGTTATTGACCCTGTCCCCTTCCATTGCAGAGTTTTATCCCTATAAGAACCGCAGGGGCTCCCTCCTGGGTGCTAATAGTTAATTTTTTTTCACAGGAAAAGTGCTCTGCACCAATTGCACGTGCCAAATCTCCCAAAGGCCACCACCATAAAAACAGAAAAGGGAAAACGTCCCTTTGCCACGGCAGTAGGCAGGTGATGGAGATGACGAGGCCAGGAGGAGAGGGGGTAAATGGGGTTGCATGGGACCTACGAAGAGGGGTGGCGGGCTGGCATTGGGAGGGTGGTGGCGGAAAAAATATTGAGGCTGGGATAGAGAGGCGCTGGAGTTCCAGAAAGAACACAGGCAGTGATCACAGTTTCCAGCTGGCGTTCGCAGCCTTATGTTTATGTTTATTGATTTATACCGCGCACAAGGTACCCTAAGGCTTATAGGCGCCGACAAAACAACAAAGTGGCATAATGAGTATAACAAGAACAAACAACATTAAGCTCCGAAAACATGTACTGACAAGGGGGCCACTAGGCCATTCCCATGGAAGAAGGAAAACAACATCGTAAAGAAAAGAGGATAGGTTAATTTAACACTATTCGCACTTTTGTGAAGGCGGACATGTCCTGTACATTGGTGAGACTGTTTATAAAAGAGGGCAAACTACTAGGCCCACAACCAATAATGATACAGTCAGTGTTATCTGTCTTGCACCAGTTGCTGATCTGTAGTCTCCGAAGAACTTTGAGGTCCTGCGCCCTTATACAATTGGGTCCCACTTTATTACTAAGCCGTGCTAAAACTTTATTTTTTAGTGACTCCCTGGATTCCACTTGCTTCGGCTTGTCCACATTGATCAGAACGATGTTTCTTGGGTCCAATGCGAAACTCCTCATGTTGGAATCCGCAATTTCGGGCATGGTGGATTTTCTCTGGCGAATGTCCTTAAATGGAAGGGGAGCCATGAGTCGCCTGGGCTTCAGAAGAGGTGGTATACTCTCTTGTGATACTGTAGTCATTTGACAAGGAATGAACAGAGTTGTCTTGGATTTCCCAGATGTCCCTCTGTGAGTGAGCTCAATCGGCTCTGTTTGAGAGTCTGTATGACCTCTGTTCTCAAGAATGGACGTTTGAGAGGCCTTTTCCTCTCTAGTAAACTTCACCTGAGAGGACTTCTGTAGAGATGACGATAAGGGCACAGACATATTTGACGAAACAGTGTCTACCCAGGAATAAAATTCCCCAAAGTTCGAACAGATTGCTAGATCCCGTAACATGTTATCCTTAAAGCATAGCCAATTGGCTATGGCTTTGGGCTCAACCAACTCCTTCACAGCTCTGGCTGCTGCTAACTCAGCCGGCTGATCTCGAGGAAAATGATGTCCTAAGGGGCCCGAGCTTTCTGGTGTAGCTCCACTATCTTTGAACAACTCCCCCTTAACCCCCAGATGTGCATTGTAAGGTGAATAGACCATTGGCCGAGGTTGTATGGAGGAGCCCGTAGGGGAGCAGGTGAAGCTATCGGTGCTCCTGGGAACCTCATTGCTATGTAGTATATTAGTGAGCAGAAGATGTTCTTGCTGCAATTTCAGTCTCCTCGCGGCACTTAAGGCTAAAACCTCTGAAAATCTATTATCCCTCCTTTGGGGAGCCTGATGTATTACCTGTATGGGAGCAGCCATATTGCTCGAGGCCGCGCACTGTCTGCAATCAGTCCCTTGTGATATTACCAGCTCCGGTATTTACAGAGGTGGTTGTGCCGGGGCCGGTAATACCGGCAACGGTGTTACTGCCAACTCGTAATTGACCAGAACGCTAAAAAGTCCTGTTCACCAGAATCACTGGCACTTTTACCACATACCAGCAAACTCGTAATGAGTCCCAATGTTTCCTAAGGGCTCCATATAAAGATTAAAAAGAGATGGAGATAAAATCGCCCTGCGGTACTCCAAACGGTGCAATGTTGGGAGATCACTGTTCTTGTCTATTCGCTTTACGAGACTAACACTGACTGGTCTGTGAACCAGCCACTCAAATCTCCATTGCACCCTCTCAGTGAAACCAGGCAAGCATGTCTCTCTCACAAAAGCTGTCCCCAGGGATTCCCATCTCCACCTGGTCTTGCTCACAGTTCTCATCCGACGACATGTCTCTCGTCCACTCACTTTAGGAGACAGACACTGATTGATGTGTCACCCACCTCCCTGAATATCAGCTGCACCCTCCTAGCAAAATCAGGCAAGTGTATCTCTCCCACAAGCTGCCCTCAGGGTTTACCAGCACTCCCTCCCAGGTGTGCCTTGTGCATGTGCCTTGTCAAAGAAAGGATGATCTTTAAAACCCTTGTCCTTACACACAAGTGTCTTCACGGCCAGGCAGCTCCCCCTAACTGGTCCAAAGGATCTCCAAACCCCCTGCCTCCAGACCTTCCAGAACTCCCTACTCAAACGTGATTACTGTTCCCAGGACACGCAAAGCCCGCGCCGGCGGCGCCAGTTTCCCAACTCTGTCAGCCACCCACTGGAACGCCCTCCTATTAGGACAATTGACTCCCATGCGGCCTTCCGCAAGGCCATCAAAACTAGTCTCTTTCTATGAACTAGCCTAGCCTTAAATACCCCTGCTGTACCTGTTACCTAACAACTTGTTGTTCCCCCTTCTCTGTATTCTGCAACCACATGCCATGCAATGTAGCATGGTCTAAGTCTGTGTGTAACCTTGTACCATGCATTGTACCTTCCTCTAAGTTTATCTACTTGGACGGGTTCACAGTGAACCCTTAATCAAGCCAACTAGAGCACTGTTATAGCACCTCGATGCCTGCGGGCTGTAGTGTGCTCTACAAATACAAATGAATAAATACATTTCAGCCATCACAAGAAGACTGTGAGAAGGACCAAACAGACTTTTACAATAAAATTCAAAAAGCTTGCTAAGTCATAAAATCCTGTAAGTTGGACGTCCAACCACACCTTCTCCTGGATAACTTAGAGCATACCCCCCACGAGAGGAGTACATTCAAGTTCTCCCAATCTCTCTAGAGGACATGAACTCTATACTTTCTACCATTAGATGCACAGCCTGCTCCGAAAACATACTACCCCCCCCCCTAGCTTATGCTGGACAATGCCAGGACTTTTGCCCCCTATCTTCGTAGAATGGTGAATGCTTTGTTTAGAGACAACAAAGTCCCTACCACAATTAAAACAGTTACTGGTACACTCCTAGTCCAAAAACCTGGATTAGACCTACACGTCCCTTCCAATCTCCGTCCAATAACTAACTGTAACTTTCTCCTAAAAATCTTGGACAAAGTCGCTACCACCCAACTCCAAAATTATGTCGACAGGAACAGCCTCCTACACACAGACACCCAACAATTGGGCTTTAGAGGAGCACATAGTACAGCGACGGCCCTGCTGGACCTTCAGACTAAAATGCTTAATATATTAGACGAGGGAAAAACAGGGATGCTGATATTATTAGACCTCTCAGCAGCATTTGATTTGCTCGACCATCAAAAACTCCACAAGGCTTTAGACAAATCAGGTAATCGTTCTCGAGGAGCCATAGACTGGGTAACATCCTTCCTCAAAGAGCAGAGCTCCAAGATCCACTGTGGTGACCACTTCTCCATACCCGACCTATAAATCATGGAGTACCCCAGGGGGCCATCCTATTGCCCCTTTTGTTCCATCTCTATCTGCAGCGTCTATGTACCCTATTAACCAACCTAGGGGTCTTCTTTACACATTTCGCCGATGTTACACAACTTGTCATCAAAATATCTAGCTGTCATACCACTGACAATAATAAGCTTGCTTGCAATTACAGCACCATCGAAGCCTGGATGTTGACAAATTGGCTTTGCCTCAACGGAAGCAAAACTGAGCTCATGATCTTTGGATCACACCAGGCAAGCGCTAAACTAGACACAGAATACACCACCTTTAAGATCAAAGACACAAATGTAAGGGTCTCTGATAAGGTCAAGACACTAGGTGTCCACCTGCAAGCATCCTTGGAAGCGGAAGCCCACGTAACATACCTGAAAAACAGTTGCTGATACCACCAAAAACTGCTCAGCCGCATCAGGCCATTAGTGAGTAAACAAAACAGCACCATTATCGCCAGAGCCACCATCTCATCTAGACTGGACTACGGGAATGCACTACTTAAGGGGGGGGCCAATAAAAAATGCATCAAACAATGTCAGGTCCTACAGAACAATGCAGTAAGGACAATTACCAAGAAAAAAAGGAGGAACATATTACAGAAGACAGAAAGGCCCTTCATTGGTTAGCCCTGGAAGACCGGATCACTTTTAAAGCAATGACCATTGTCCATCACTGTATATATGGATCCGCACCCGTATACCTAAAAAAACAAATAACCACATACGAACCTTGCCACACCTTAAGATCCAAGGCGCAAGGGTTTGTGAAAGTAAGTCACTCCGAAAAAGATAATGGACTTGGACGAGCCTTCCCTACCAAAGCGGCAACTAAGTGGAACGAGCTCCCAAACAGCCTAAGGCTAGGATCTAATTACCTATCCTTTAGGAAAAAACTGAAGACACTGTTGTTCAAATAAAGGACCTGCATAAATACTAATGTACATGTAATGTAATCTACTCAGAACCAGTAATCTTACTCTACTGTCCGGTTACTTTTCTGTTGTACTTGTCTTCATGTAATGCGCCCTGATGCCTGCGAGCTTCGGCGCTATAGAAATAAATAAATAAATAAGTGCCCAATAGTTTGTGTAACCAATGGCAAGTCTTGTATTTAGTGACGTTCATAGTGACCTGTTTGAAGGGTGGGCTTAGTAGTCCCACCCGATGTTGAAGAGCCTATCACTTTCTTCGACTAGTATGGAACGTATGCCTAGATGTTCCCTCTAAGCCTATCACATTTGCCACTAGGTCTTTGTAGTTTGCCACGTAGGATGACGTTAGCAATACGTTGGTTAACGTCAGCAATGATGGGTTTTAGAATGTTTTTTATGAATTTCGTTGAGATCATGCTGTGAGACGTCCGTTGATGTCCGTTGTACTCCCTGCTTTAGATTATTGACATTAAAACAACTTCCTGAGTTGTTTTGATTATTGATGTTTGAGTATCTTCTGCATCCCCATTCATCTCAAAGTATTGCTACCTCGTCTTAAAGGGCTGTGTGGGCTGTCCCGGTTCAATAGTGTGTTTGATTTTTAGATGTCTACATAATCTTGCTCCTACTTATCTTGTGGAAAAGGTGACTTGGTATCAACCTAAATGACCACTGCATTCGGCAGATCAGCTGCTATTAGTAATTCCTCCCTCTCTCTGTATCTCCAGAGGAGACCGACGTTTTGCAGTCTATGGACCCAGGCTATGGAAAACCTTGCCTTGGGAACTTAGAAACATGACAGAGCTAATACAGTTCGGAAAATCACTAAAGGCATTCTTATTCAAATAAATGATAGAATCAGATCTTTTGGTAGGAGCTCTCTAAGATTTTGTGTTGGAATATGGAGTGGAATATGGAACCTGGAAACATCTGCTCCCAGATGCAGTTGTCCCTGCTCGGTGTGCCACGTTGCAAGTACTTCAAATCAAATCAAATCATGTTGATGTCTCCTCACCGTTTCGACCTCATAGAGGGAGGACTGGTCATGGCTCCTCCCTTTTTCATCCGCATTCCGGGATGCATGGTCATGGCTCATTCCTTTATCCCCTCATACAGCGAGGCATGTTGATGTCTCCTCCCGTCTCGCCTTCATAAAGGGTTGCATGTTTATATCTTCTCCTTGCCTCGCCAGGGATGCATGTTCATATCTGCTCCCTGTCTCTCCTCCATAAAGATATGCATGTTTATATCTCCTCCCTGTGTGGTCTTCATGAAGACATGCATCTTCATGATAAGTCTTTGTCTAGCCCTCATTCAGGCATGCATGTTAATGTCTCCTCCTTCTCACGTCCTAATTCAGGGATGCAATGTAATGTCTCCTTCCTGTCACACTCTCATACAGGGATGCAATGTGTATGTCTCCTCCCTGTATTGTTGTCATACAGGCATGCATATTCCTGATGACTCCTTGTTTAGCCCTCATTCAGGCATTCATGTTCATGCGTCCTCCACGTTATGTCCTTATAAAGGGATGCATGTTCATGATGACTCCTTATCACTCCCTCAAAAAGGGATGCATGTTAATGTCTCCTCCTTGTCACACCTGCGTACAGAGATGCATGTTCATGCCACCTCGTTCTCTTGCTTTCATAAAGGGATTTTATCTCCTCCCTGTCTCACCCTCAGGAAGGGATGCATGACCAATGCTCCTTCCCTTCTCGCCTGCATACATGGATGCACGTTCACGCCTCCTCCTTCTCTCAGCTTCATACGTGGATCATATCTCCTCCCTGTCTCACCCTCATGCAGGGATGCATGACCAATGCTCCCTCCCTTCTCGCCTGCATACATGGATGCACGTTCACGCCTCCTCGTTCTCTCGGCTTCATACGGGGATCATATCTCCTCCCTGTCTCACCCTCATGCAGGGATGCATGACCAATGCTCCTTCCCTTCTCGGCTGCATACATGGATGCACGTTCACGCCTCTTCCTTCTCTAGGCTTCATACGGGGATCATATCTCCTCCCTGTCTCACCCTCAGGAAGGGATGCATGACCCTGACTCCTCCCTTTCTCGCCTGCATACATGGATGCACGTTCACGCCTCCTCCTTCTCTCGGCTTCATACGAGGATCATATCTCCTCCCTGTCTCACCCTCACCTCCAACATGTGTAACTTCTTCTTCTCTTTGACCTCTGGGGCATGGGTGGCTACTGCACAGCTCTAGATGTCGCCCACCTGCAAGGTGCTATGGGAAGCACTTTTCCACATTGGACGTGCTATATTAACCCCCTCTCCCCAAATACAATAAAAATAAAGAAATATATGTGCTTCCATAATGTCTACCTTCTAATGTTTCATATGTGTAAGCACATTGTCCTCCTCCTGACCACATTCTAATACTATGTGCAAATTGTTCCTTCCATAAACTGTCACTTCCTTGGCCCTTTATTTATAATGACTGTTATACTCTCTCTCTTTCCGCCACAGTATAAAAAAGCCTAGCACACCTCATGATTGGACTAAGAAATTCCTGTCATATAGTTGCAAATGATTTTCCCATTATCCCCAAAAACTCCTCACTGTGTCTAAGAACGCTTTTTTTCACAGGACAATACATATCAGATTGACTTGAAAGGTCCTTTCACGCGACTACAGAACGCCTCTCATTCCACTCAAAGATACTCCAGTGCCTACAATAGCCTAGGACTAGACTATGAGTCCCAATGTAGAAAGACCACAAGTCCACAGATATGCCTGTTTATTTAAACATCTGTATTATCATCAGCGTGTGACTGTAAAGGCGGGACCTCGCGCTCTCTGTAACGCGCTCCATTGGCAACATCAGTTAAATGTCGTTGGTTCAATCCCTCGCGGATGTTGTTTTTATTCCCATTTGTAACTGGGAAATACTGTCGCTGCAATACATATGTCTTAATCAAGCTAGTGGTTATTGACGTAAATGGCAGTGTTATAATGTTTCATGTACTGCAAATGTCACCACATAATGCGCTCTTAATTAGATTTGGTTGAAATACATTACAGTCACCCGATGAAAAAGTGTGCAAAGAGCATTAAAGAAACAAAAGGTACAGTACCAGGATATATCGAATTGTTTCAGTCCTCCACAGAGATTGCCAATGTATTAATGGAAATTCTAAAATATCTGCCCAACTGCCGTGACATTGCCTCACCGCAATGCCGTGACTCGGATTCGAACCGAGGTTGCTGCGGCCACAACGCAGAGTACTAACCACTATACGATCACGGCGAGCTACTTGGGCTGCTAGAGCGCCTTGTTCCACCTCTATCATAAGCTGTACTCCATCCGTGATGTCATGACTCATGTTTGAATTACAGGTTGGTTGTGTTGTCATCCATGCGAATAAGTGGACACCTGATCCCTAGTCACTTATTTAAGATCTCAATAATCAAGTCAGAATCCCAATGAAAGTCATCAAAGTGGAGCCAATTAGAAATAATATAGTTACACAAACCTGGCAATGGTGCGGCAGCCAGGGCCGATAATGGCCCGCCAGCCTGAGAGCAGGAAAGTGTGAGAGCAGTGATGGTCTTGTGAGAGTTTACAGCTGTTATTGACCCTGTCCCCTTCCATTGCAGAGTTTTATCCCTATAAGAACCGCAGGGGCTCCCTCCTGGGTGCTAATAGTTAATTTTTTTTCACAGGAAAAGTGCTCTGCACCAATTGCACGTGCCAAATCTCCCAAAGGCCACCACCATAAAAACAGAAAAGGGAAAACGTCCCTTTGCCACGGCAGTAGGCAGGTGATGGAGATGACGAGGCCAGGAGGAGAGGGGGTAAATGGGGTTGCATGGGACCTACGAAGAGGGGTGGCGGGCTGGCATTGGGAGGGTGGTGGCGGAAAAAATATTGAGGCTGGGATAGAGAGGCGCTGGAGTTCCAGAAAGAACACAGGCAGTGATCACAGTTTCCAGCTGGCGTTCGCAGCCTTATGTTTATGTTTATTGATTTATACCGCGCACAAGGTACCCTAAGGCTTATAGGCGCCGACAAAACAACAAAGTGGCATAATGAGTATAACAAGAACAAACAACATTAAGCTCCGAAAACATGTACTGACAAGGGGGCCACTAGGCCATTCCCATGGAAGAAGGAAAACAACATCGTAAAGAAAAGAGGATAGGTTAATTTAACACTATTCGCACTTTTGTGAAGGCGGACATGTCCTGTACATTGGTGAGACTGTTTATAAAAGAGGGCAAACTACTAGGCCCACAACCAATAATGATACAGTCAGTGTTATCTGTCTTGCACCAGTTGCTGATCTGTAGTCTCCGAAGAACTTTGAGGTCCTGCGCCCTTATACAATTGGGTCCCACTTTATTACTAAGCCGTGCTAAAACTTTATTTTTTAGTGACTCCCTGGATTCCACTTGCTTCGGCTTGTCCACATTGATCAGAACGATGTTTCTTGGGTCCAATGCGAAACTCCTCATGTTGGAATCCGCAATTTCGGGCATGGTGGATTTTCTCTGGCGAATGTCCTTAAATGGAAGGGGAGCCATGAGTCGCCTGGGCTTCAGAAGAGGTGGTATACTCTCTTGTGATACTGTAGTCATTTGACAAGGAATGAACAGAGTTGTCTTGGATTTCCCAGATGTCCCTCTGTGAGTGAGCTCAATCGGCTCTGTTTGAGAGTCTGTATGACCTCTGTTCTCAAGAATGGACGTTTGAGAGGCCTTTTCCTCTCTAGTAAACTTCACCTGAGAGGACTTCTGTAGAGATGACGATAAGGGCACAGACATATTTGACGAAACAGTGTCTACCCAGGAATAAAATTCCCCAAAGTTCGAACAGATTGCTAGATCCCGTAACATGTTATCCTTAAAGCATAGCCAATTGGCTATGGCTTTGGGCTCAACCAACTCCTTCACAGCTCTGGCTGCTGCTAACTCAGCCGGCTGATCTCGAGGAAAATGATGTCCTAAGGGGCCCGAGCTTTCTGGTGTAGCTCCACTATCTTTGAACAACTCCCCCTTAACCCCCAGATGTGCATTGTAAGGTGAATAGACCATTGGCCGAGGTTGTATGGAGGAGCCCGTAGGGGAGCAGGTGAAGCTATCGGTGCTCCTGGGAACCTCATTGCTATGTAGTATATTAGTGAGCAGAAGATGTTCTTGCTGCAATTTCAGTCTCCTCGCGGCACTTAAGGCTAAAACCTCTGAAAATCTATTATCCCTCCTTTGGGGAGCCTGATGTATTACCTGTATGGGAGCAGCCATATTGCTCGAGGCCGCGCACTGTCTGCAATCAGTCCCTTGTGATATTACCAGCTCCGGTATTTACAGAGGTGGTTGTGCCGGGGCCGGTAATACCGGCAACGGTGTTACTGCCAACTCGTAATTGACCAGAACGCTAAAAAGTCCTGTTCACCAGAATCACTGGCACTTTTACCACATACCAGCAAACTCGTAATGAGTCCCAATGTTTCCTAAGGGCTCCATATAAAGATTAAAAAGAGATGGAGATAAAATCGCCCTGCGGTACTCCAAACGGTGCAATGTTGGGAGATCACTGTTCTTGTCTATTCGCTTTACGAGACTAACACTGACTGGTCTGTGAACCAGCCACTCAAATCTCCATTGCACCCTCTCAGTGAAACCAGGCAAGCATGTCTCTCTCACAAAAGCTGTCCCCAGGGATTCCCATCTCCACCTGGTCTTGCTCACAGTTCTCATCCGACGACATGTCTCTCGTCCACTCACTTTAGGAGACAGACACTGATTGATGTGTCACCCACCTCCCTGAATATCAGCTGCACCCTCCTAGCAAAATCAGGCAAGTGTATCTCTCCCACAAGCTGCCCTCAGGGTTTACCAGCACTCCCTCCCAGGTGTGCCTTGTGCATGTGCCTTGTCAAAGAAAGGATGATCTTTAAAACCCTTGTCCTTACACACAAGTGTCTTCACGGCCAGGCAGCTCCCCCTAACTGGTCCAAAGGATCTCCAAACCCCCTGCCTCCAGACCTTCCAGAACTCCCTACTCAAACGTGATTACTGTTCCCAGGACACGCAAAGCCCGCGCCGGCGGCGCCAGTTTCCCAACTCTGTCAGCCACCCACTGGAACGCCCTCCTATTAGGACAATTGACTCCCATGCGGCCTTCCGCAAGGCCATCAAAACTAGTCTCTTTCTATGAACTAGCCTAGCCTTAAATACCCCTGCTGTACCTGTTACCTAACAACTTGTTGTTCCCCCTTCTCTGTATTCTGCAACCACATGCCATGCAATGTAGCATGGTCTAAGTCTGTGTGTAACCTTGTACCATGCATTGTACCTTCCTCTAAGTTTATCTACTTGGACGGGTTCACAGTGAACCCTTAATCAAGCCAACTAGAGCACTGTTATAGCACCTCGATGCCTGCGGGCTGTAGTGTGCTCTACAAATACAAATGAATAAATACATTTCAGCCATCACAAGAAGACTGTGAGAAGGACCAAACAGACTTTTACAATAAAATTCAAAAAGCTTGCTAAGTCATAAAATCCTGTAAGTTGGACGTCCAACCACACCTTCTCCTGGATAACTTAGAGCATACCCCCCACGAGAGGAGTACATTCAAGTTCTCCCAATCTCTCTAGAGGACATGAACTCTATACTTTCTACCATTAGATGCACAGCCTGCTCCGAAAACATACTACCCCCCCCCCTAGCTTATACTGGACAATGCCAGGACTTTTGCCCCCTATCTTCGTAGAATGGTGAATGCTTTGTTTAGAGACAACAAAGTCCCTACCACAATTAAAACAGTTACTGGTACACTCCTAGTCCAAAAACCTGGATTAGACCTACACGTCCCTTCCAATCTCCGTCCAATAACTAACTGTAACTTTCTCCTAAAAATCTTGGACAAAGTCGCTACCACCCAACTCCAAAATTATGTCGACAGGAACAGCCTCCTACACACAGACACCCAACAATTGGGCTTTAGAGGAGCACATAGTACAGCGACGGCCCTGCTGGACCTTCAGACTAAAATGCTTAATATATTAGACGAGGGAAAAACAGGGATGCTGATATTATTAGACCTCTCAGCAGCATTTGATTTGCTCGACCATCAAAAACTCCACAAGGCTTTAGACAAATCAGGTAATCGTTCTCGAGGAGCCATAGACTGGGTAACATCCTTCCTCAAAGAGCAGAGCTCCAAGATCCACTGTGGTGACCACTTCTCCATACCCGACCTATAAATCATGGAGTACCCCAGGGGGCCATCCTATTGCCCCTTTTGTTCCATCTCTATCTGCAGCGTCTATGTACCCTATTAACCAACCTAGGGGTCTTCTTTACACATTTCGCCGATGTTACACAACTTGTCATCAAAATATCTAGCTGTCATACCACTGACAATAATAAGCTTGCTTGCAATTACAGCACCATCGAAGCCTGGATGTTGACAAATTGGCTTTGCCTCAACGGAAGCAAAACTGAGCTCATGATCTTTGGATCACACCAGGCAAGCGCTAAACTAGACACAGAATACACCACCTTTAAGATCAAAGACACAAATGTAAGGGTCTCTGATAAGGTCAAGACACTAGGTGTCCACCTGCAAGCATCCTTGGAAGCGGAAGCCCACGTAACATACCTGAAAAACAGTTGCTGATACCACCAAAAACTGCTCAGCCGCATCAGGCCATTAGTGAGTAAACAAAACAGCACCATTATCGCCAGAGCCACCATCTCATCTAGACTGGACTACGGGAATGCACTACTTAAGGGGGGGGCCAATAAAAAATGCATCAAACAATGTCAGGTCCTACAGAACAATGCAGTAAGGACAATTACCAAGAAAAAAAGGAGGAACATATTACAGAAGACAGAAAGGCCCTTCATTGGTTAGCCCTGGAAGACCGGATCACTTTTAAAGCAATGACCATTGTCCATCACTGTATATATGGATCCGCACCCGTATACCTAAAAAAACAAATAACCACATACGAACCTTGCCACACCTTAAGATCCAAGGCGCAAGGGTTTGTGAAAGTAAGTCACTCCGAAAAAGATAATGGACTTGGACGAGCCTTCCCTACCAAAGCGGCAACTAAGTGGAACGAGCTCCCAAACAGCCTAAGGCTAGGATCTAATTACCTATCCTTTAGGAAAAAACTGAAGACACTGTTGTTCAAATAAAGGACCTGCATAAATACTAATGTACATGTAATGTAATCTACTCAGAACCAGTAATCTTACTCTACTGTCCGGTTACTTTTCTGTTGTACTTGTCTTCATGTAATGCGCCCTGATGCCTGCGAGCTTCGGCGCTATAGAAATAAATAAATAAATAAGTGCCCAATAGTTTGTGTAACCAATGGCAAGTCTTGTATTTAGTGACGTTCATAGTGACCTGTTTGAAGGGTGGGCTTAGTAGTCCCACCCGATGTTGAAGAGCCTATCACTTTCTTCGACTAGTATGGAACGTATGCCTAGATGTTCCCTCTAAGCCTATCACATTTGCCACTAGGTCTTTGTAGTTTGCCACGTAGGATGACGTTAGCAATACGTTGGTTAACGTCAGCAATGATGGGTTTTAGAATGTTTTTTATGAATTTCGTTGAGATCATGCTGTGAGACGTCCGTTGATGTCCGTTGTACTCCCTGCTTTAGATTATTGACATTAAAACAACTTCCTGAGTTGTTTTGATTATTGATGTTTGAGTATCTTCTGCATCCCCATTCATCTCAAAGTATTGCTACCTCGTCTTAAAGGGCTGTGTGGGCTGTCCCGGTTCAATAGTGTGTTTGATTTTTAGATGTCTACATAATCTTGCTCCTACTTATCTTGTGGAAAAGGTGACTTGGTATCAACCTAAATGACCACTGCATTCGGCAGATCAGCTGCTATTAGTAATTCCTCCCTCTCTCTGTATCTCCAGAGGAGACCGACGTTTTGCAGTCTATGGACCCAGGCTATGGAAAACCTTGCCTTGGGAACTTAGAAACATGACAGAGCTAATACAGTTCGGAAAATCACTAAAGGCATTCTTATTCAAATAAATGATAGAATCAGATCTTTTGGTAGGAGCTCTCTAAGATTTTGTGTTGGAATATGGAGTGGAATATGGAACCTGGAAACATCTGCTCCCAGATGCAGTTGTCCCTGCTCGGTGTGCCACGTTGCAAGTACTTCAAATCAAATCAAATCATGTTGATGTCTCCTCACCGTTTCGACCTCATAGAGGGAGGACTGGTCATGGCTCCTCCCTTTTTCATCCGCATTCCGGGATGCATGGTCATGGCTCATTCCTTTATCCCCTCATACAGCGAGGCATGTTGATGTCTCCTCCCGTCTCGCCTTCATAAAGGGTTGCATGTTTATATCTTCTCCTTGCCTCGCCAGGGGTGCATGTTCATATCTGCTCCCTGTCTCTCCTCCATAAAGATATGCATGTTTATATCTCCTCCCTGTGTGGTCTTCATGAAGACATGCATCTTCATGATAAGTCTTTGTCTAGCCCTCATTCAGGCATGCATGTTAATGTCTCCTCCTTCTCACGTCCTAATTCAGGGATGCAATGTAATGTCTCCTTCCTGTCACACTCTCATACAGGGATGCAATGTGTATGTCTCCTCCCTGTATTGTTGTCATACAGGCATGCATATTCCTGATGACTCCTTGTTTAGCCCTCATTCAGGCATTCATGTTCATGCGTCCTCCACGTTATGTCCTTATAAAGGGATGCATGTTCATGATGACTCCTTATCACTCCCTCAAAAAGGGATGCATGTTAATGTCTCCTCCTTGTCACACCTGCGTACAGAGATGCATGTTCATGCCACCTCGTTCTCTTGCTTTCATAAAGGGATTTTATCTCCTCCCTGTCTCACCCTCAGGAAGGGATGCATGACCAATGCTCCTTCCCTTCTCGCCTGCATACATGGATGCACGTTCACGCCTCCTCCTTCTCTCAGCTTCATACGTGGATCATATCTCCTCCCTGTCTCACCCTCATGCAGGGATGCATGACCAATGCTCCCTCCCTTCTCGCCTGCATACATGGATGCACGTTCACGCCTCCTCGTTCTCTCGGCTTCATACGGGGATCATATCTCCTCCCTGTCTCACCCTCATGCAGGGATGCATGACCAATGCTCCTTCCCTTCTCGGCTGCATACATGGATGCACGTTCACGCCTCTTCCTTCTCTAGGCTTCATACGGGGATCATATCTCCTCCCTGTCTCACCCTCAGGAAGGGATGCATGACCCTGACTCCTCCCTTTCTCGCCTGCATACATGGATGCACGTTCACGCCTCCTCCTTCTCTCGGCTTCATACGAGGATCATATCTCCTCCCTGTCTCACCCTCACCTCCAACATGTGTAACTTCTTCTTCTCTTTGACCTCTGGGGCATGGGTGGCTACTGCACAGCTCTAGATGTCGCCCACCTGCAAGGTGCTATGGGAAGCACTTTTCCACATTGGACGTGCTATATTAACCCCCTCTCCCCAAATACAATAAAAATAAAGAAATATATGTGCTTCCATAATGTCTACCTTCTAATGTTTCATATGTGTAAGCACATTGTCCTCCTCCTGACCACATTCTAATACTATGTGCAAATTGTTCCTTCCATAAACTGTCACTTCCTTGGCCCTTTATTTATAATGACTGTTATACTCTCTCTCTTTCCGCCACAGTATAAAAAAGCCTAGCACACCTCATGATTGGACTAAGAAATTCCTGTCATATAGTTGCAAATGATTTTCCCATTATCCCCAAAAACTCCTCACTGTGTCTAAGAACGCTTTTTTTCACAGGACAATACATATCAGATTGACTTGAAAGGTCCTTTCACGCGACTACAGAACGCCTCTCATTCCACTCAAAGATACTCCAGTGCCTACAATAGCCTAGGACTAGACTATGAGTCCCAATGTAGAAAGACCACAAGTCCACAGATATGCCTGTTTATTTAAACATCTGTATTATCATCAGCGTGTGACTGTAAAGGCGGGACCTCGCGCTCTCTGTAACGCGCTCCATTGGCAACATCAGTTAAATGTCGTTGGTTCAATCCCTCGCGGATGTTGTTTTTATTCCCATTTGTAACTGGGAAATACTGTCGCTGCAATACATATGTCTTAATCAAGCTAGTGGTTATTGACGTAAATGGCAGTGTTATAATGTTTCATGTACTGCAAATGTCACCACATAATGCGCTCTTAATTAGATTTGGTTGAAATACATTACAGTCACCCGATGAAAAAGTGTGCAAAGAGCATTAAAGAAACAAAAGGTACAGTACCAGGATATATCGAATTGTTTCAGTCCTCCACAGAGATTGCCAATGTATTAATGGAAATTCTAAAATATCTGCCCAACTGCCGTGACATTGCCTCACCGCAATGCCGTGACTCGGATTCGAACCGAGGTTGCTGCGGCCACAACGCAGAGTACTAACCACTATACGATCACGGCGAGCTACTTGGGCTGCTAGAGCGCCTTGTTCCACCTCTATCATAAGCTGTACTCCATCCGTGATGTCATGACTCATGTTTGAATTACAGGTTGGTTGTGTTGTCATCCATGCGAATAAGTGGACACCTGATCCCTAGTCACTTATTTAAGATCTCAATAATCAAGTCAGAATCCCAATGAAAGTCATCAAAGTGGAGCCAATTAGAAATAATATAGTTACACAAACCTGGCAATGGTGCGGCAGCCAGGGCCGATAATGGCCCGCCAGCCTGAGAGCAGGAAAGTGTGAGAGCAGTGATGGTCTTGTGAGAGTTTACAGCTGTTATTGACCCTGTCCCCTTCCATTGCAGAGTTTTATCCCTATAAGAACCGCAGGGGCTCCCTCCTGGGTGCTAATAGTTAATTTTTTTTCACAGGAAAAGTGCTCTGCACCAATTGCACGTGCCAAATCTCCCAAAGGCCACCACCATAAAAACAGAAAAGGGAAAACGTCCCTTTGCCACGGCAGTAGGCAGGTGATGGAGATGACGAGGCCAGGAGGAGAGGGGGTAAATGGGGTTGCATGGGACCTACGAAGAGGGGTGGCGGGCTGGCATTGGGAGGGTGGTGGCGGAAAAAATATTGAGGCTGGGATAGAGAGGCGCTGGAGTTCCAGAAAGAACACAGGCAGTGATCACAGTTTCCAGCTGGCGTTCGCAGCCTTATGTTTATGTTTATTGATTTATACCGCGCACAAGGTACCCTAAGGCTTATAGGCGCCGACAAAACAACAAAGTGGCATAATGAGTATAACAAGAACAAACAACATTAAGCTCCGAAAACATGTACTGACAAGGGGGCCACTAGGCCATTCCCATGGAAGAAGGAAAACAACATCGTAAAGAAAAGAGGATAGGTTAATTTAACACTATTCGCACTTTTGTGAAGGCGGACATGTCCTGTACATTGGTGAGACTGTTTATAAAAGAGGGCAAACTACTAGGCCCACAACCAATAATGATACAGTCAGTGTTATCTGTCTTGCACCAGTTGCTGATCTGTAGTCTCCGAAGAACTTTGAGGTCCTGCGCCCTTATACAATTGGGTCCCACTTTATTACTAAGCCGTGCTAAAACTTTATTTTTTAGTGACTCCCTGGATTCCACTTGCTTCGGCTTGTCCACATTGATCAGAACGATGTTTCTTGGGTCCAATGCGAAACTCCTCATGTTGGAATCCGCAATTTCGGGCATGGTGGATTTTCTCTGGCGAATGTCCTTAAATGGAAGGGGAGCCATGAGTCGCCTGGGCTTCAGAAGAGGTGGTATACTCTCTTGTGATACTGTAGTCATTTGACAAGGAATGAACAGAGTTGTCTTGGATTTCCCAGATGTCCCTCTGTGAGTGAGCTCAATCGGCTCTGTTTGAGAGTCTGTATGACCTCTGTTCTCAAGAATGGACGTTTGAGAGGCCTTTTCCTCTCTAGTAAACTTCACCTGAGAGGACTTCTGTAGAGATGACGATAAGGGCACAGACATATTTGACGAAACAGTGTCTACCCAGGAATAAAATTCCCCAAAGTTCGAACAGATTGCTAGATCCCGTAACATGTTATCCTTAAAGCATAGCCAATTGGCTATGGCTTTGGGCTCAACCAACTCCTTCACAGCTCTGGCTGCTGCTAACTCAGCCGGCTGATCTCGAGGAAAATGATGTCCTAAGGGGCCCGAGCTTTCTGGTGTAGCTCCACTATCTTTGAACAACTCCCCCTTAACCCCCAGATGTGCATTGTAAGGTGAATAGACCATTGGCCGAGGTTGTATGGAGGAGCCCGTAGGGGAGCAGGTGAAGCTATCGGTGCTCCTGGGAACCTCATTGCTATGTAGTATATTAGTGAGCAGAAGATGTTCTTGCTGCAATTTCAGTCTCCTCGCGGCACTTAAGGCTAAAACCTCTGAAAATCTATTATCCCTCCTTTGGGGAGCCTGATGTATTACCTGTATGGGAGCAGCCATATTGCTCGAGGCCGCGCACTGTCTGCAATCAGTCCCTTGTGATATTACCAGCTCCGGTATTTACAGAGGTGGTTGTGCCGGGGCCGGTAATACCGGCAACGGTGTTACTGCCAACTCGTAATTGACCAGAACGCTAAAAAGTCCTGTTCACCAGAATCACTGGCACTTTTACCACATACCAGCAAACTCGTAATGAGTCCCAATGTTTCCTAAGGGCTCCATATAAAGATTAAAAAGAGATGGAGATAAAATCGCCCTGCGGTACTCCAAACGGTGCAATGTTGGGAGATCACTGTTCTTGTCTATTCGCTTTACGAGACTAACACTGACTGGTCTGTGAACCAGCCACTCAAATCTCCATTGCACCCTCTCAGTGAAACCAGGCAAGCATGTCTCTCTCACAAAAGCTGTCCCCAGGGATTCCCATCTCCACCTGGTCTTGCTCACAGTTCTCATCCGACGACATGTCTCTCGTCCACTCACTTTAGGAGACAGACACTGATTGATGTGTCACCCACCTCCCTGAATATCAGCTGCACCCTCCTAGCAAAATCAGGCAAGTGTATCTCTCCCACAAGCTGCCCTCAGGGTTTACCAGCACTCCCTCCCAGGTGTGCCTTGTGCATGTGCCTTGTCAAAGAAAGGATGATCTTTAAAACCCTTGTCCTTACACACAAGTGTCTTCACGGCCAGGCAGCTCCCCCTAACTGGTCCAAAGGATCTCCAAACCCCCTGCCTCCAGACCTTCCAGAACTCCCTACTCAAACGTGATTACTGTTCCCAGGACACGCAAAGCCCGCGCCGGCGGCGCCAGTTTCCCAACTCTGTCAGCCACCCACTGGAACGCCCTCCTATTAGGACAATTGACTCCCATGCGGCCTTCCGCAAGGCCATCAAAACTAGTCTCTTTCTATGAACTAGCCTAGCCTTAAATACCCCTGCTGTACCTGTTACCTAACAACTTGTTGTTCCCCCTTCTCTGTATTCTGCAACCACATGCCATGCAATGTAGCATGGTCTAAGTCTGTGTGTAACCTTGTACCATGCATTGTACCTTCCTCTAAGTTTATCTACTTGGACGGGTTCACAGTGAACCCTTAATCAAGCCAACTAGAGCACTGTTATAGCACCTCGATGCCTGCGGGCTGTAGTGTGCTCTACAAATACAAATGAATAAATACATTTCAGCCATCACAAGAAGACTGTGAGAAGGACCAAACAGACTTTTACAATAAAATTCAAAAAGCTTGCTAAGTCATAAAATCCTGTAAGTTGGACGTCCAACCACACCTTCTCCTGGATAACTTAGAGCATACCCCCCACGAGAGGAGTACATTCAAGTTCTCCCAATCTCTCTAGAGGACATGAACTCTATACTTTCTACCATTAGATGCACAGCCTGCTCCGAAAACATACTACCCCCCCCCCTAGCTTATACTGGACAATGCCAGGACTTTTGCCCCCTATCTTCGTAGAATGGTGAATGCTTTGTTTAGAGACAACAAAGTCCCTACCACAATTAAAACAGTTACTGGTACACTCCTAGTCCAAAAACCTGGATTAGACCTACACGTCCCTTCCAATCTCCGTCCAATAACTAACTGTAACTTTCTCCTAAAAATCTTGGACAAAGTCGCTACCACCCAACTCCAAAATTATGTCGACAGGAACAGCCTCCTACACACAGACACCCAACAATTGGGCTTTAGAGGAGCACATAGTACAGCGACGGCCCTGCTGGACCTTCAGACTAAAATGCTTAATATATTAGACGAGGGAAAAACAGGGATGCTGATATTATTAGACCTCTCAGCAGCATTTGATTTGCTCGACCATCAAAAACTCCACAAGGCTTTAGACAAATCAGGTAATCGTTCTCGAGGAGCCATAGACTGGGTAACATCCTTCCTCAAAGAGCAGAGCTCCAAGATCCACTGTGGTGACCACTTCTCCATACCCGACCTATAAATCATGGAGTACCCCAGGGGGCCATCCTATTGCCCCTTTTGTTCCATCTCTATCTGCAGCGTCTATGTACCCTATTAACCAACCTAGGGGTCTTCTTTACACATTTCGCCGATGTTACACAACTTGTCATCAAAATATCTAGCTGTCATACCACTGACAATAATAAGCTTGCTTGCAATTACAGCACCATCGAAGCCTGGATGTTGACAAATTGGCTTTGCCTCAACGGAAGCAAAACTGAGCTCATGATCTTTGGATCACACCAGGCAAGCGCTAAACTAGACACAGAATACACCACCTTTAAGATCAAAGACACAAATGTAAGGGTCTCTGATAAGGTCAAGACACTAGGTGTCCACCTGCAAGCATCCTTGGAAGCGGAAGCCCACGTAACATACCTGAAAAACAGTTGCTGATACCACCAAAAACTGCTCAGCCGCATCAGGCCATTAGTGAGTAAACAAAACAGCACCATTATCGCCAGAGCCACCATCTCATCTAGACTGGACTACGGGAATGCACTACTTAAGGGGGGGGCCAATAAAAAATGCATCAAACAATGTCAGGTCCTACAGAACAATGCAGTAAGGACAATTACCAAGAAAAAAAGGAGGAACATATTACAGAAGACAGAAAGGCCCTTCATTGGTTAGCCCTGGAAGACCGGATCACTTTTAAAGCAATGACCATTGTCCATCACTGTATATATGGATCCGCACCCGTATACCTAAAAAAACAAATAACCACATACGAACCTTGCCACACCTTAAGATCCAAGGCGCAAGGGTTTGTGAAAGTAAGTCACTCCGAAAAAGATAATGGACTTGGACGAGCCTTCCCTACCAAAGCGGCAACTAAGTGGAACGAGCTCCCAAACAGCCTAAGGCTAGGATCTAATTACCTATCCTTTAGGAAAAAACTGAAGACACTGTTGTTCAAATAAAGGACCTGCATAAATACTAATGTACATGTAATGTAATCTACTCAGAACCAGTAATCTTACTCTACTGTCCGGTTACTTTTCTGTTGTACTTGTCTTCATGTAATGCGCCCTGATGCCTGCGAGCTTCGGCGCTATAGAAATAAATAAATAAATAAGTGCCCAATAGTTTGTGTAACCAATGGCAAGTCTTGTATTTAGTGACGTTCATAGTGACCTGTTTGAAGGGTGGGCTTAGTAGTCCCACCCGATGTTGAAGAGCCTATCACTTTCTTCGACTAGTATGGAACGTATGCCTAGATGTTCCCTCTAAGCCTATCACATTTGCCACTAGGTCTTTGTAGTTTGCCACGTAGGATGACGTTAGCAATACGTTGGTTAACGTCAGCAATGATGGGTTTTAGAATGTTTTTTATGAATTTCGTTGAGATCATGCTGTGAGACGTCCGTTGATGTCCGTTGTACTCCCTGCTTTAGATTATTGACATTAAAACAACTTCCTGAGTTGTTTTGATTATTGATGTTTGAGTATCTTCTGCATCCCCATTCATCTCAAAGTATTGCTACCTCGTTTTAAAGGGCTGTGTGGGCTGTCCCGGTTCAATAGTGTGTTTGATTTTTAGATGTCTACATAATCTTGCTCCTACTTATCTTGTGGAAAAGGTGACTTGGTATCAACCTAAATGACCACTGCATTCGGCAGATCAGCTGCTATTAGTAATTCCTCCCTCTCTCTGTATCTCCAGAGGAGACCGACGTTTTGCAGTCTATGGACCCAGGCTATGGAAAACCTTGCCTTGGGAACTTAGAAACATGACAGAGCTAATACAGTTCGGAAAATCACTAAAGGCATTCTTATTCAAATAAATGATAGAATCAGATCTTTTGGTAGGAGCTCTCTAAGATTTTGTGTTGGAATATGGAGTGGAATATGGAACCTGGAAACATCTGCTCCCAGATGCAGTTGTCCCTGCTCGGTGTGCCACGTTGCAAGTACTTCAAATCAAATCAAATCATGTTGATGTCTCCTCACCGTTTCGACCTCATAGAGGGAGGACTGGTCATGGCTCCTCCCTTTTTCATCCGCATTCCGGGATGCATGGTCATGGCTCATTCCTTTATCCCCTCATACAGCGAGGCATGTTGATGTCTCCTCCCGTCTCGCCTTCATAAAGGGTTGCATGTTTATATCTTCTCCTTGCCTCGCCAGGGATGCATGTTCATATCTGCTCCCTGTCTCTCCTCCATAAAGATATGCATGTTTATATCTCCTCCCTGTGTGGTCTTCATGAAGACATGCATCTTCATGATAAGTCTTTGTCTAGCCCTCATTCAGGCATGCATGTTAATGTCTCCTCCTTCTCACGTCCTAATTCAGGGATGCAATGTAATGTCTCCTTCCTGTCACACTCTCATACAGGGATGCAATGTGTATGTCTCCTCCCTGTATTGTTGTCATACAGGCATGCATATTCCTGATGACTCCTTGTTTAGCCCTCATTCAGGCATTCATGTTCATGCGTCCTCCACGTTATGTCCTTATAAAGGGATGCATGTTCATGATGACTCCTTATCACTCCCTCAAAAAGGGATGCATGTTAATGTCTCCTCCTTGTCACACCTGCGTACAGAGATGCATGTTCATGCCACCTCGTTCTCTTGCTTTCATAAAGGGATTTTATCTCCTCCCTGTCTCACCCTCAGGAAGGGATGCATGACCAATGCTCCTTCCCTTCTCGCCTGCATACATGGATGCACGTTCACGCCTCCTCCTTCTCTCAGCTTCATACGTGGATCATATCTCCTCCCTGTCTCACCCTCATGCAGGGATGCATGACCAATGCTCCCTCCCTTCTCGCCTGCATACATGGATGCACGTTCACGCCTCCTCGTTCTCTCGGCTTCATACGGGGATCATATCTCCTCCCTGTCTCACCCTCATGCAGGGATGCATGACCAATGCTCCTTCCCTTCTCGGCTGCATACATGGATGCACGTTCACGCCTCTTCCTTCTCTAGGCTTCATACGGGGATCATATCTCCTCCCTGTCTCACCCTCAGGAAGGGATGCATGACCCTGACTCCTCCCTTTCTCGCCTGCATACATGGATGCACGTTCACGCCTCCTCCTTCTCTCGGCTTCATACGAGGATCATATCTCCTCCCTGTCTCACCCTCACCTCCAACATGTGTAACTTCTTCTTCTCTTTGACCTCTGGGGCATGGGTGGCTACTGCACAGCTCTAGATGTCGCCCACCTGCAAGGTGCTATGGGAAGCACTTTTCCACATTGGACGTGCTATATTAACCCCCTCTCCCCAAATACAATAAAAATAAAGAAATATATGTGCTTCCATAATGTCTACCTTCTAATGTTTCATATGTGTAAGCACATTGTCCTCCTCCTGACCACATTCTAATACTATGTGCAAATTGTTCCTTCCATAAACTGTCACTTCCTTGGCCCTTTATTTATAATGACTGTTATACTCTCTCTCTTTCCGCCACAGTATAAAAAAGCCTAGCACACCTCATGATTGGACTAAGAAATTCCTGTCATTTAGTTGCAAATGATTTTCCCATTATCCCCAAAAACTCCTCACTGTGTCTAAGAACGCTTTTTTTCACAGGACAATACATATCAGATTGACTTGAAAGGTCCTTTCACGCGACTACAGAACGCCTCTCATTCCACTCAAAGATACTCCAGTGCCTACAATAGCCTAGGACTAGACTATGAGTCCCAATGTAGAAAGACCACAAGTCCACAGATATGCCTGTTTATTTAAACATCTGTATTATCATCAGCGTGTGACTGTAAAGGCGGGACCTCGCGCTCTCTGTAACGCGCTCCATTGGCAACATCAGTTAAATGTCGTTGGTTCAATCCCTCGCGGATGTTGTTTTTATTCCCATTTGTAACTGGGAAATACTGTCGCTGCAATACATATGTCTTAATCAAGCTAGTGGTTATTGACGTAAATGGCAGTGTTATAATGTTTCATGTACTGCAAATGTCACCACATAATGCGCTCTTAATTAGATTTGGTTGAAATACATTACAGTCACCCGATGAAAAAGTGTGCAAAGAGCATTAAAGAAACAAAAGGTACAGTACCAGGATATATCGAATTGTTTCAGTCCTCCACAGAGATTGCCAATGTATTAATGGAAATTCTAAAATATCTGCCCAACTGCCGTGACATTGCCTCACCGCAATGCCGTGACTCGGATTCGAACCGAGGTTGCTGCGGCCACAACGCAGAGTACTAACCACTATACGATCACGGCGAGCTACTTGGGCTGCTAGAGCGCCTTGTTCCACCTCTATCATAAGCTGTACTCCATCCGTGATGTCATGACTCATGTTTGAATTACAGGTTGGTTGTGTTGTCATCCATGCGAATAAGTGGACACCTGATCCCTAGTCACTTATTTAAGATCTCAATAATCAAGTCAGAATCCCAATGAAAGTCATCAAAGTGGAGCCAATTAGAAATAATATAGTTACACAAACCTGGCAATGGTGCGGCAGCCAGGGCCGATAATGGCCCGCCAGCCTGAGAGCAGGAAAGTGTGAGAGCAGTGATGGTCTTGTGAGAGTTTACAGCTGTTATTGACCCTGTCCCCTTCCATTGCAGAGTTTTATCCCTATAAGAACCGCAGGGGCTCCCTCCTGGGTGCTAATAGTTAATTTTTTTTCACAGGAAAAGTGCTCTGCACCAATTGCACGTGCCAAATCTCCCAAAGGCCACCACCATAAAAACAGAAAAGGGAAAACGTCCCTTTGCCACGGCAGTAGGCAGGTGATGGAGATGACGAGGCCAGGAGGAGAGGGGGTAAATGGGGTTGCATGGGACCTACGAAGAGGGGTGGCGGGCTGGCATTGGGAGGGTGGTGGCGGAAAAAATATTGAGGCTGGGATAGAGAGGCGCTGGAGTTCCAGAAAGAACACAGGCAGTGATCACAGTTTCCAGCTGGCGTTCGCAGCCTTATGTTTATGTTTATTGATTTATACCGCGCACAAGGTACCCTAAGGCTTATAGGCGCCGACAAAACAACAAAGTGGCATAATGAGTATAACAAGAACAAACAACATTAAGCTCCGAAAACATGTACTGACAAGGGGGCCACTAGGCCATTCCCATGGAAGAAGGAAAACAACATCGTAAAGAAAAGAGGATAGGTTAATTTAACACTATTCGCACTTTTGTGAAGGCGGACATGTCCTGTACATTGGTGAGACTGTTTATAAAAGAGGGCAAACTACTAGGCCCACAACCAATAATGATACAGTCAGTGTTATCTGTCTTGCACCAGTTGCTGATCTGTAGTCTCCGAAGAACTTTGAGGTCCTGCGCCCTTATACAATTGGGTCCCACTTTATTACTAAGCCGT
Organism: Ambystoma mexicanum; assembly: GCF_040938575.1. Classification (NCBI taxonomy): domain Eukaryota; kingdom Metazoa; phylum Chordata; class Amphibia; order Caudata; family Ambystomatidae; genus Ambystoma; species Ambystoma mexicanum. The sequence continues at coordinate 73,266 of NW_027182323.1, forward strand.
GCTAAAACTTTATTTTTTAGTGACTCCCTGGATTCCACTTGCTTCGGCTTGTCCACATTGATCAGAACGATGTTTCTTGGGTCCAATGCGAAACTCCTCATGTTGGAATCCGCAATTTCGGGCATGGTGGATTTTCTCTGGCGAATGTCCTTAAATGGAAGGGGAGCCATGAGTCGCCTGGGCTTCAGAAGAGGTGGTATACTCTCTTGTGATACTGTAGTCATTTGACAAGGAATGAACAGAGTTGTCTTGGATTTCCCAGATGTCCCTCTGTGAGTGAGCTCAATCGGCTCTGTTTGAGAGTCTGTATGACCTCTGTTCTCAAGAATGGACGTTTGAGAGGCCTTTTCCTCTCTAGTAAACTTCACCTGAGAGGACTTCTGTAGAGATGACGATAAGGGCACAGACATATTTGACGAAACAGTGTCTACCCAGGAATAAAATTCCCCAAAGTTCGAACAGATTGCTAGATCCCGTAACATGTTATCCTTAAAGCATAGCCAATTGGCTATGGCTTTGGGCTCAACCAACTCCTTCACAGCTCTGGCTGCTGCTAACTCAGCCGGCTGATCTCGAGGAAAATGATGTCCTAAGGGGCCCGAGCTTTCTGGTGTAGCTCCACTATCTTTGAACAACTCCCCCTTAACCCCCAGATGTGCATTGTAAGGTGAATAGACCATTGGCCGAGGTTGTATGGAGGAGCCCGTAGGGGAGCAGGTGAAGCTATCGGTGCTCCTGGGAACCTCATTGCTATGTAGTATATTAGTGAGCAGAAGATGTTCTTGCTGCAATTTCAGTCTCCTCGCGGCACTTAAGGCTAAAACCTCTGAAAATCTATTATCCCTCCTTTGGGGAGCCTGATGTATTACCTGTATGGGAGCAGCCATATTGCTCGAGGCCGCGCACTGTCTGCAATCAGTCCCTTGTGATATTACCAGCTCCGGTATTTACAGAGGTGGTTGTGCCGGGGCCGGTAATACCGGCAACGGTGTTACTGCCAACTCGTAATTGACCAGAACGCTAAAAAGTCCTGTTCACCAGAATCACTGGCACTTTTACCACATACCAGCAAACTCGTAATGAGTCCCAATGTTTCCTAAGGGCTCCATATAAAGATTAAAAAGAGATGGAGATAAAATCGCCCTGCGGTACTCCAAACGGTGCAATGTTGGGAGATCACTGTTCTTGTCTATTCGCTTTACGAGACTAACACTGACTGGTCTGTGAACCAGCCACTCAAATCTCCATTGCACCCTCTCAGTGAAACCAGGCAAGCATGTCTCTCTCACAAAAGCTGTCCCCAGGGATTCCCATCTCCACCTGGTCTTGCTCACAGTTCTCATCCGACGACATGTCTCTCGTCCACTCACTTTAGGAGACAGACACTGATTGATGTGTCACCCACCTCCCTGAATATCAGCTGCACCCTCCTAGCAAAATCAGGCAAGTGTATCTCTCCCACAAGCTGCCCTCAGGGTTTACCAGCACTCCCTCCCAGGTGTGCCTTGTGCATGTGCCTTGTCAAAGAAAGGATGATCTTTAAAACCCTTGTCCTTACACACAAGTGTCTTCACGGCCAGGCAGCTCCCCCTAACTGGTCCAAAGGATCTCCAAACCCCCTGCCTCCAGACCTTCCAGAACTCCCTACTCAAACGTGATTACTGTTCCCAGGACACGCAAAGCCCGCGCCGGCGGCGCCAGTTTCCCAACTCTGTCAGCCACCCACTGGAACGCCCTCCTATTAGGACAATTGACTCCCATGCGGCCTTCCGCAAGGCCATCAAAACTAGTCTCTTTCTATGAACTAGCCTAGCCTTAAATACCCCTGCTGTACCTGTTACCTAACAACTTGTTGTTCCCCCTTCTCTGTATTCTGCAACCACATGCCATGCAATGTAGCATGGTCTAAGTCTGTGTGTAACCTTGTACCATGCATTGTACCTTCCTCTAAGTTTATCTACTTGGACGGGTTCACAGTGAACCCTTAATCAAGCCAACTAGAGCACTGTTATAGCACCTCGATGCCTGCGGGCTGTAGTGTGCTCTACAAATACAAATGAATAAATACATTTCAGCCATCACAAGAAGACTGTGAGAAGGACCAAACAGACTTTTACAATAAAATTCAAAAAGCTTGCTAAGTCATAAAATCCTGTAAGTTGGACGTCCAACCACACCTTCTCCTGGATAACTTAGAGCATACCCCCCACGAGAGGAGTACATTCAAGTTCTCCCAATCTCTCTAGAGGACATGAACTCTATACTTTCTACCATTAGATGCACAGCCTGCTCCGAAAACATACTACCCCCCCCCCTAGCTTATACTGGACAATGCCAGGACTTTTGCCCCCTATCTTCGTAGAATGGTGAATGCTTTGTTTAGAGACAACAAAGTCCCTACCACAATTAAAACAGTTACTGGTACACTCCTAGTCCAAAAACCTGGATTAGACCTACACGTCCCTTCCAATCTCCGTCCAATAACTAACTGTAACTTTCTCCTAAAAATCTTGGACAAAGTCGCTACCACCCAACTCCAAAATTATGTCGACAGGAACAGCCTCCTACACACAGACACCCAACAATTGGGCTTTAGAGGAGCACATAGTACAGCGACGGCCCTGCTGGACCTTCAGACTAAAATGCTTAATATATTAGACGAGGGAAAAACAGGGATGCTGATATTATTAGACCTCTCAGCAGCATTTGATTTGCTCGACCATCAAAAACTCCACAAGGCTTTAGACAAATCAGGTAATCGTTCTCGAGGAGCCATAGACTGGGTAACATCCTTCCTCAAAGAGCAGAGCTCCAAGATCCACTGTGGTGACCACTTCTCCATACCCGACCTATAAATCATGGAGTACCCCAGGGGGCCATCCTATTGCCCCTTTTGTTCCATCTCTATCTGCAGCGTCTATGTACCCTATTAACCAACCTAGGGGTCTTCTTTACACATTTCGCCGATGTTACACAACTTGTCATCAAAATATCTAGCTGTCATACCACTGACAATAATAAGCTTGCTTGCAATTACAGCACCATCGAAGCCTGGATGTTGACAAATTGGCTTTGCCTCAACGGAAGCAAAACTGAGCTCATGATCTTTGGATCACACCAGGCAAGCGCTAAACTAGACACAGAATACACCACCTTTAAGATCAAAGACACAAATGTAAGGGTCTCTGATAAGGTCAAGACACTAGGTGTCCACCTGCAAGCATCCTTGGAAGCGGAAGCCCACGTAACATACCTGAAAAACAGTTGCTGATACCACCAAAAACTGCTCAGCCGCATCAGGCCATTAGTGAGTAAACAAAACAGCACCATTATCGCCAGAGCCACCATCTCATCTAGACTGGACTACGGGAATGCACTACTTAAGGGGGGGGCCAATAAAAAATGCATCAAACAATGTCAGGTCCTACAGAACAATGCAGTAAGGACAATTACCAAGAAAAAAAGGAGGAACATATTACAGAAGACAGAAAGGCCCTTCATTGGTTAGCCCTGGAAGACCGGATCACTTTTAAAGCAATGACCATTGTCCATCACTGTATATATGGATCCGCACCCGTATACCTAAAAAAACAAATAACCACATACGAACCTTGCCACACCTTAAGATCCAAGGCGCAAGGGTTTGTGAAAGTAAGTCACTCCGAAAAAGATAATGGACTTGGACGAGCCTTCCCTACCAAAGCGGCAACTAAGTGGAACGAGCTCCCAAACAGCCTAAGGCTAGGATCTAATTACCTATCCTTTAGGAAAAAACTGAAGACACTGTTGTTCAAATAAAGGACCTGCATAAATACTAATGTACATGTAATGTAATCTACTCAGAACCAGTAATCTTACTCTACTGTCCGGTTACTTTTCTGTTGTACTTGTCTTCATGTAATGCGCCCTGATGCCTGCGAGCTTCGGCGCTATAGAAATAAATAAATAAATAAGTGCCCAATAGTTTGTGTAACCAATGGCAAGTCTTGTATTTAGTGACGTTCATAGTGACCTGTTTGAAGGGTGGGCTTAGTAGTCCCACCCGATGTTGAAGAGCCTATCACTTTCTTCGACTAGTATGGAACGTATGCCTAGATGTTCCCTCTAAGCCTATCACATTTGCCACTAGGTCTTTGTAGTTTGCCACGTAGGATGACGTTAGCAATACGTTGGTTAACGTCAGCAATGATGGGTTTTAGAATGTTTTTTATGAATTTCGTTGAGATCATGCTGTGAGACGTCCGTTGATGTCCGTTGTACTCCCTGCTTTAGATTATTGACATTAAAACAACTTCCTGAGTTGTTTTGATTATTGATGTTTGAGTATCTTCTGCATCCCCATTCATCTCAAAGTATTGCTACCTCGTTTTAAAGGGCTGTGTGGGCTGTCCCGGTTCAATAGTGTGTTTGATTTTTAGATGTCTACATAATCTTGCTCCTACTTATCTTGTGGAAAAGGTGACTTGGTATCAACCTAAATGACCACTGCATTCGGCAGATCAGCTGCTATTAGTAATTCCTCCCTCTCTCTGTATCTCCAGAGGAGACCGACGTTTTGCAGTCTATGGACCCAGGCTATGGAAAACCTTGCCTTGGGAACTTAGAAACATGACAGAGCTAATACAGTTCGGAAAATCACTAAAGGCATTCTTATTCAAATAAATGATAGAATCAGATCTTTTGGTAGGAGCTCTCTAAGATTTTGTGTTGGAATATGGAGTGGAATATGGAACCTGGAAACATCTGCTCCCAGATGCAGTTGTCCCTGCTCGGTGTGCCACGTTGCAAGTACTTCAAATCAAATCAAATCATGTTGATGTCTCCTCACCGTTTCGACCTCATAGAGGGAGGACTGGTCATGGCTCCTCCCTTTTTCATCCGCATTCCGGGATGCATGGTCATGGCTCATTCCTTTATCCCCTCATACAGCGAGGCATGTTGATGTCTCCTCCCGTCTCGCCTTCATAAAGGGTTGCATGTTTATATCTTCTCCTTGCCTCGCCAGGGATGCATGTTCATATCTGCTCCCTGTCTCTCCTCCATAAAGATATGCATGTTTATATCTCCTCCCTGTGTGGTCTTCATGAAGACATGCATCTTCATGATAAGTCTTTGTCTAGCCCTCATTCAGGCATGCATGTTAATGTCTCCTCCTTCTCACGTCCTAATTCAGGGATGCAATGTAATGTCTCCTTCCTGTCACACTCTCATACAGGGATGCAATGTGTATGTCTCCTCCCTGTATTGTTGTCATACAGGCATGCATATTCCTGATGACTCCTTGTTTAGCCCTCATTCAGGCATTCATGTTCATGCGTCCTCCACGTTATGTCCTTATAAAGGGATGCATGTTCATGATGACTCCTTATCACTCCCTCAAAAAGGGATGCATGTTAATGTCTCCTCCTTGTCACACCTGCGTACAGAGATGCATGTTCATGCCACCTCGTTCTCTTGCTTTCATAAAGGGATTTTATCTCCTCCCTGTCTCACCCTCAGGAAGGGATGCATGACCAATGCTCCTTCCCTTCTCGCCTGCATACATGGATGCACGTTCACGCCTCCTCCTTCTCTCAGCTTCATACGTGGATCATATCTCCTCCCTGTCTCACCCTCATGCAGGGATGCATGACCAATGCTCCCTCCCTTCTCGCCTGCATACATGGATGCACGTTCACGCCTCCTCGTTCTCTCGGCTTCATACGGGGATCATATCTCCTCCCTGTCTCACCCTCATGCAGGGATGCATGACCAATGCTCCTTCCCTTCTCGGCTGCATACATGGATGCACGTTCACGCCTCTTCCTTCTCTAGGCTTCATACGGGGATCATATCTCCTCCCTGTCTCACCCTCAGGAAGGGATGCATGACCCTGACTCCTCCCTTTCTCGCCTGCATACATGGATGCACGTTCACGCCTCCTCCTTCTCTCGGCTTCATACGAGGATCATATCTCCTCCCTGTCTCACCCTCACCTCCAACATGTGTAACTTCTTCTTCTCTTTGACCTCTGGGGCATGGGTGGCTACTGCACAGCTCTAGATGTCGCCCACCTGCAAGGTGCTATGGGAAGCACTTTTCCACATTGGACGTGCTATATTAACCCCCTCTCCCCAAATACAATAAAAATAAAGAAATATATGTGCTTCCATAATGTCTACCTTCTAATGTTTCATATGTGTAAGCACATTGTCCTCCTCCTGACCACATTCTAATACTATGTGCAAATTGTTCCTTCCATAAACTGTCACTTCCTTGGCCCTTTATTTATAATGACTGTTATACTCTCTCTCTTTCCGCCACAGTATAAAAAAGCCTAGCACACCTCATGATTGGACTAAGAAATTCCTGTCATTTAGTTGCAAATGATTTTCCCATTATCCCCAAAAACTCCTCACTGTGTCTAAGAACGCTTTTTTTCACAGGACAATACATATCAGATTGACTTGAAAGGTCCTTTCACGCGACTACAGAACGCCTCTCATTCCACTCAAAGATACTCCAGTGCCTACAATAGCCTAGGACTAGACTATGAGTCCCAATGTAGAAAGACCACAAGTCCACAGATATGCCTGTTTATTTAAACATCTGTATTATCATCAGCGTGTGACTGTAAAGGCGGGACCTCGCGCTCTCTGTAACGCGCTCCATTGGCAACATCAGTTAAATGTCGTTGGTTCAATCCCTCGCGGATGTTGTTTTTATTCCCATTTGTAACTGGGAAATACTGTCGCTGCAATACATATGTCTTAATCAAGCTAGTGGTTATTGACGTAAATGGCAGTGTTATAATGTTTCATGTACTGCAAATGTCACCACATAATGCGCTCTTAATTAGATTTGGTTGAAATACATTACAGTCACCCGATGAAAAAGTGTGCAAAGAGCATTAAAGAAACAAAAGGTACAGTACCAGGATATATCGAATTGTTTCAGTCCTCCACAGAGATTGCCAATGTATTAATGGAAATTCTAAAATATCTGCCCAACTGCCGTGACATTGCCTCACCGCAATGCCGTGACTCGGATTCGAACCGAGGTTGCTGCGGCCACAACGCAGAGTACTAACCACTATACGATCACGGCGAGCTACTTGGGCTGCTAGAGCGCCTTGTTCCACCTCTATCATAAGCTGTACTCCATCCGTGATGTCATGACTCATGTTTGAATTACAGGTTGGTTGTGTTGTCATCCATGCGAATAAGTGGACACCTGATCCCTAGTCACTTATTTAAGATCTCAATAATCAAGTCAGAATCCCAATGAAAGTCATCAAAGTGGAGCCAATTAGAAATAATATAGTTACACAAACCTGGCAATGGTGCGGCAGCCAGGGCCGATAATGGCCCGCCAGCCTGAGAGCAGGAAAGTGTGAGAGCAGTGATGGTCTTGTGAGAGTTTACAGCTGTTATTGACCCTGTCCCCTTCCATTGCAGAGTTTTATCCCTATAAGAACCGCAGGGGCTCCCTCCTGGGTGCTAATAGTTAATTTTTTTTCACAGGAAAAGTGCTCTGCACCAATTGCACGTGCCAAATCTCCCAAAGGCCACCACCATAAAAACAGAAAAGGGAAAACGTCCCTTTGCCACGGCAGTAGGCAGGTGATGGAGATGACGAGGCCAGGAGGAGAGGGGGTAAATGGGGTTGCATGGGACCTACGAAGAGGGGTGGCGGGCTGGCATTGGGAGGGTGGTGGCGGAAAAAATATTGAGGCTGGGATAGAGAGGCGCTGGAGTTCCAGAAAGAACACAGGCAGTGATCACAGTTTCCAGCTGGCGTTCGCAGCCTTATGTTTATGTTTATTGATTTATACCGCGCACAAGGTACCCTAAGGCTTATAGGCGCCGACAAAACAACAAAGTGGCATAATGAGTATAACAAGAACAAACAACATTAAGCTCCGAAAACATGTACTGACAAGGGGGCCACTAGGCCATTCCCATGGAAGAAGGAAAACAACATCGTAAAGAAAAGAGGATAGGTTAATTTAACACTATTCGCACTTTTGTGAAGGCGGACATGTCCTGTACATTGGTGAGACTGTTTATAAAAGAGGGCAAACTACTAGGCCCACAACCAATAATGATACAGTCAGTGTTATCTGTCTTGCACCAGTTGCTGATCTGTAGTCTCCGAAGAACTTTGAGGTCCTGCGCCCTTATACAATTGGGTCCCACTTTATTACTAAGCCGTGCTAAAACTTTATTTTTTAGTGACTCCCTGGATTCCACTTGCTTCGGCTTGTCCACATTGATCAGAACGATGTTTCTTGGGTCCAATGCGAAACTCCTCATGTTGGAATCCGCAATTTCGGGCATGGTGGATTTTCTCTGGCGAATGTCCTTAAATGGAAGGGGAGCCATGAGTCGCCTGGGCTTCAGAAGAGGTGGTATACTCTCTTGTGATACTGTAGTCATTTGACAAGGAATGAACAGAGTTGTCTTGGATTTCCCAGATGTCCCTCTGTGAGTGAGCTCAATCGGCTCTGTTTGAGAGTCTGTATGACCTCTGTTCTCAAGAATGGACGTTTGAGAGGCCTTTTCCTCTCTAGTAAACTTCACCTGAGAGGACTTCTGTAGAGATGACGATAAGGGCACAGACATATTTGACGAAACAGTGTCTACCCAGGAATAAAATTCCCCAAAGTTCGAACAGATTGCTAGATCCCGTAACATGTTATCCTTAAAGCATAGCCAATTGGCTATGGCTTTGGGCTCAACCAACTCCTTCACAGCTCTGGCTGCTGCTAACTCAGCCGGCTGATCTCGAGGAAAATGATGTCCTAAGGGGCCCGAGCTTTCTGGTGTAGCTCCACTATCTTTGAACAACTCCCCCTTAACCCCCAGATGTGCATTGTAAGGTGAATAGACCATTGGCCGAGGTTGTATGGAGGAGCCCGTAGGGGAGCAGGTGAAGCTATCGGTGCTCCTGGGAACCTCATTGCTATGTAGTATATTAGTGAGCAGAAGATGTTCTTGCTGCAATTTCAGTCTCCTCGCGGCACTTAAGGCTAAAACCTCTGAAAATCTATTATCCCTCCTTTGGGGAGCCTGATGTATTACCTGTATGGGAGCAGCCATATTGCTCGAGGCCGCGCACTGTCTGCAATCAGTCCCTTGTGATATTACCAGCTCCGGTATTTACAGAGGTGGTTGTGCCGGGGCCGGTAATACCGGCAACGGTGTTACTGCCAACTCGTAATTGACCAGAACGCTAAAAAGTCCTGTTCACCAGAATCACTGGCACTTTTACCACATACCAGCAAACTCGTAATGAGTCCCAATGTTTCCTAAGGGCTCCATATAAAGATTAAAAAGAGATGGAGATAAAATCGCCCTGCGGTACTCCAAACGGTGCAATGTTGGGAGATCACTGTTCTTGTCTATTCGCTTTACGAGACTAACACTGACTGGTCTGTGAACCAGCCACTCAAATCTCCATTGCACCCTCTCAGTGAAACCAGGCAAGCATGTCTCTCTCACAAAAGCTGTCCCCAGGGATTCCCATCTCCACCTGGTCTTGCTCACAGTTCTCATCCGACGACATGTCTCTCGTCCACTCACTTTAGGAGACAGACACTGATTGATGTGTCACCCACCTCCCTGAATATCAGCTGCACCCTCCTAGCAAAATCAGGCAAGTGTATCTCTCCCACAAGCTGCCCTCAGGGTTTACCAGCACTCCCTCCCAGGTGTGCCTTGTGCATGTGCCTTGTCAAAGAAAGGATGATCTTTAAAACCCTTGTCCTTACACACAAGTGTCTTCACGGCCAGGCAGCTCCCCCTAACTGGTCCAAAGGATCTCCAAACCCCCTGCCTCCAGACCTTCCAGAACTCCCTACTCAAACGTGATTACTGTTCCCAGGACACGCAAAGCCCGCGCCGGCGGCGCCAGTTTCCCAACTCTGTCAGCCACCCACTGGAACGCCCTCCTATTAGGACAATTGACTCCCATGCGGCCTTCCGCAAGGCCATCAAAACTAGTCTCTTTCTATGAACTAGCCTAGCCTTAAATACCCCTGCTGTACCTGTTACCTAACAACTTGTTGTTCCCCCTTCTCTGTATTCTGCAACCACATGCCATGCAATGTAGCATGGTCTAAGTCTGTGTGTAACCTTGTACCATGCATTGTACCTTCCTCTAAGTTTATCTACTTGGACGGGTTCACAGTGAACCCTTAATCAAGCCAACTAGAGCACTGTTATAGCACCTCGATGCCTGCGGGCTGTAGTGTGCTCTACAAATACAAATGAATAAATACATTTCAGCCATCACAAGAAGACTGTGAGAAGGACCAAACAGACTTTTACAATAAAATTCAAAAAGCTTGCTAAGTCATAAAATCCTGTAAGTTGGACGTCCAACCACACCTTCTCCTGGATAACTTAGAGCATACCCCCCACGAGAGGAGTACATTCAAGTTCTCCCAATCTCTCTAGAGGACATGAACTCTATACTTTCTACCATTAGATGCACAGCCTGCTCCGAAAACATACTACCCCCCCCCCTAGCTTATACTGGACAATGCCAGGACTTTTGCCCCCTATCTTCGTAGAATGGTGAATGCTTTGTTTAGAGACAACAAAGTCCCTACCACAATTAAAACAGTTACTGGTACACTCCTAGTCCAAAAACCTGGATTAGACCTACACGTCCCTTCCAATCTCCGTCCAATAACTAACTGTAACTTTCTCCTAAAAATCTTGGACAAAGTCGCTACCACCCAACTCCAAAATTATGTCGACAGGAACAGCCTCCTACACACAGACACCCAACAATTGGGCTTTAGAGGAGCACATAGTACAGCGACGGCCCTGCTGGACCTTCAGACTAAAATGCTTAATATATTAGACGAGGGAAAAACAGGGATGCTGATATTATTAGACCTCTCAGCAGCATTTGATTTGCTCGACCATCAAAAACTCCACAAGGCTTTAGACAAATCAGGTAATCGTTCTCGAGGAGCCATAGACTGGGTAACATCCTTCCTCAAAGAGCAGAGCTCCAAGATCCACTGTGGTGACCACTTCTCCATACCCGACCTATAAATCATGGAGTACCCCAGGGGGCCATCCTATTGCCCCTTTTGTTCCATCTCTATCTGCAGCGTCTATGTACCCTATTAACCAACCTAGGGGTCTTCTTTACACATTTCGCCGATGTTACACAACTTGTCATCAAAATATCTAGCTGTCATACCACTGACAATAATAAGCTTGCTTGCAATTACAGCACCATCGAAGCCTGGATGTTGACAAATTGGCTTTGCCTCAACGGAAGCAAAACTGAGCTCATGATCTTTGGATCACACCAGGCAAGCGCTAAACTAGACACAGAATACACCACCTTTAAGATCAAAGACACAAATGTAAGGGTCTCTGATAAGGTCAAGACACTAGGTGTCCACCTGCAAGCATCCTTGGAAGCGGAAGCCCACGTAACATACCTGAAAAACAGTTGCTGATACCACCAAAAACTGCTCAGCCGCATCAGGCCATTAGTGAGTAAACAAAACAGCACCATTATCGCCAGAGCCACCATCTCATCTAGACTGGACTACGGGAATGCACTACTTAAGGGGGGGGCCAATAAAAAATGCATCAAACAATGTCAGGTCCTACAGAACAATGCAGTAAGGACAATTACCAAGAAAAAAAGGAGGAACATATTACAGAAGACAGAAAGGCCCTTCATTGGTTAGCCCTGGAAGACCGGATCACTTTTAAAGCAATGACCATTGTCCATCACTGTATATATGGATCCGCACCCGTATACCTAAAAAAACAAATAACCACATACGAACCTTGCCACACCTTAAGATCCAAGGCGCAAGGGTTTGTGAAAGTAAGTCACTCCGAAAAAGATAATGGACTTGGACGAGCCTTCCCTACCAAAGCGGCAACTAAGTGGAACGAGCTCCCAAACAGCCTAAGGCTAGGATCTAATTACCTATCCTTTAGGAAAAAACTGAAGACACTGTTGTTCAAATAAAGGACCTGCATAAATACTAATGTACATGTAATGTAATCTACTCAGAACCAGTAATCTTACTCTACTGTCCGGTTACTTTTCTGTTGTACTTGTCTTCATGTAATGCGCCCTGATGCCTGCGAGCTTCGGCGCTATAGAAATAAATAAATAAATAAGTGCCCAATAGTTTGTGTAACCAATGGCAAGTCTTGTATTTAGTGACGTTCATAGTGACCTGTTTGAAGGGTGGGCTTAGTAGTCCCACCCGATGTTGAAGAGCCTATCACTTTCTTCGACTAGTATGGAACGTATGCCTAGATGTTCCCTCTAAGCCTATCACATTTGCCACTAGGTCTTTGTAGTTTGCCACGTAGGATGACGTTAGCAATACGTTGGTTAACGTCAGCAATGATGGGTTTTAGAATGTTTTTTATGAATTTCGTTGAGATCATGCTGTGAGACGTCCGTTGATGTCCGTTGTACTCCCTGCTTTAGATTATTGACATTAAAACAACTTCCTGAGTTGTTTTGATTATTGATGTTTGAGTATCTTCTGCATCCCCATTCATCTCAAAGTATTGCTACCTCGTTTTAAAGGGCTGTGTGGGCTGTCCCGGTTCAATAGTGTGTTTGATTTTTAGATGTCTACATAATCTTGCTCCTACTTATCTTGTGGAAAAGGTGACTTGGTATCAACCTAAATGACCACTGCATTCGGCAGATCAGCTGCTATTAGTAATTCCTCCCTCTCTCTGTATCTCCAGAGGAGACCGACGTTTTGCAGTCTATGGACCCAGGCTATGGAAAACCTTGCCTTGGGAACTTAGAAACATGACAGAGCTAATACAGTTCGGAAAATCACTAAAGGCATTCTTATTCAAATAAATGATAGAATCAGATCTTTTGGTAGGAGCTCTCTAAGATTTTGTGTTGGAATATGGAGTGGAATATGGAACCTGGAAACATCTGCTCCCAGATGCAGTTGTCCCTGCTCGGTGTGCCACGTTGCAAGTACTTCAAATCAAATCAAATCATGTTGATGTCTCCTCACCGTTTCGACCTCATAGAGGGAGGACTGGTCATGGCTCCTCCCTTTTTCATCCGCATTCCGGGATGCATGGTCATGGCTCATTCCTTTATCCCCTCATACAGCGAGGCATGTTGATGTCTCCTCCCGTCTCGCCTTCATAAAGGGTTGCATGTTTATATCTTCTCCTTGCCTCGCCAGGGATGCATGTTCATATCTGCTCCCTGTCTCTCCTCCATAAAGATATGCATGTTTATATCTCCTCCCTGTGTGGTCTTCATGAAGACATGCATCTTCATGATAAGTCTTTGTCTAGCCCTCATTCAGGCATGCATGTTAATGTCTCCTCCTTCTCACGTCCTAATTCAGGGATGCAATGTAATGTCTCCTTCCTGTCACACTCTCATACATGGATGCAATGTGTATGTCTCCTCCCTGTATTGTTGTCATACAGGCATGCATATTCCTGATGACTCCTTGTTTAGCCCTCATTCAGGCATTCATGTTCATGCGTCCTCCACGTTATGTCCTTATAAAGGGATGCATGTTCATGATGACTCCTTATCACTCCCTCAAAAAGGGATGCATGTTAATGTCTCCTCCTTGTCACACCTGCGTACAGAGATGCATGTTCATGCCACCTCGTTCTCTTGCTTTCATAAAGGGATTTTATCTCCTCCCTGTCTCACCCTCAGGAAGGGATGCATGACCAATGCTCCTTCCCTTCTCGCCTGCATACATGGATGCACGTTCACGCCTCCTCCTTCTCTCAGCTTCATACGTGGATCATATCTCCTCCCTGTCTCACCCTCATGCAGGGATGCATGACCAATGCTCCCTCCCTTCTCGCCTGCATACATGGATGCACGTTCACGCCTCCTCGTTCTCTCGGCTTCATACGGGGATCATATCTCCTCCCTGTCTCACCCTCATGCAGGGATGCATGACCAATGCTCCTTCCCTTCTCGGCTGCATACATGGATGCACGTTCACGCCTCTTCCTTCTCTAGGCTTCATACGGGGATCATATCTCCTCCCTGTCTCACCCTCAGGAAGGGATGCATGACCCTGACTCCTCCCTTTCTCGTCTGCATACATGGATGCACGTTCACGCCTCCTCCTTCTCTCGGCTTCATACGAGGATCATATCTCCTCCCTGTCTCACCCTCACCTCCAACATGTGTAACTTCTTCTTCTCTTTGACCTCTGGGGCATGGGTGGCTACTGCACAGCTCTAGATGTCGCCCACCTGCAAGGTGCTATGGGAAGCACTTTTCCACATTGGACGTGCTATATTAACCCCCTCTCCCCAAATACAATAAAAATAAAGAAATATATGTGCTTCCATAATGTCTACCTTCTAATGTTTCATATGTGTAAGCACATTGTCCTCCTCCTGACCACATTCTAATACTATGTGCAAATTGTTCCTTCCATAAACTGTCACTTCCTTGGCCCTTTATTTATAATGACTGTTATACTCTCTCTCTTTCCGCCACAGTATAAAAAAGCCTAGCACACCTCATGATTGGACTAAGAAATTCCTGTCATTTAGTTGCAAATGATTTTCCCATTATCCCCAAAAACTCCTCACTGTGTCTAAGAACGCTTTTTTTCACAGGACAATACATATCAGATTGACTTGAAAGGTCCTTTCACGCGACTACAGAACGCCTCTCATTCCACTCAAAGATACTCCAGTGCCTACAATAGCCTAGGACTAGACTATGAGTCCCAATGTAGAAAGACCACAAGTCCACAGATATGCCTGTTTATTTAAACATCTGTATTATCATCAGCGTGTGACTGTAAAGGCGGGACCTCGCGCTCTCTGTAACGCGCTCCATTGGCAACATCAGTTAAATGTCGTTGGTTCAATCCCTCGCGGATGTTGTTTTTATTCCCATTTGTAACTGGGAAATACTGTCGCTGCAATACATATGTCTTAATCAAGCTAGTGGTTATTGACGTAAATGGCAGTGTTATAATGTTTCATGTACTGCAAATGTCACCACATAATGCGCTCTTAATTAGATTTGGTTGAAATACATTACAGTCACCCGATGAAAAAGTGTGCAAAGAGCATTAAAGAAACAAAAGGTACAGTACCAGGATATATCGAATTGTTTCAGTCCTCCACAGAGATTGCCAATGTATTAATGGAAATTCTAAAATATCTGCCCAACTGCCGTGACATTGCCTCACCGCAATGCCGTGACTCGGATTCGAACCGAGGTTGCTGCGGCCACAACGCAGAGTACTAACCACTATACGATCACGGCGAGCTACTTGGGCTGCTAGAGCGCCTTGTTCCACCTCTATCATAAGCTGTACTCCATCCGTGATGTCATGACTCATGTTTGAATTACAGGTTGGTTGTGTTGTCATCCATGCGAATAAGTGGACACCTGATCCCTAGTCACTTATTTAAGATCTCAATAATCAAGTCAGAATCCCAATGAAAGTCATCAAAGTGGAGCCAATTAGAAATAATATAGTTACACAAACCTGGCAATGGTGCGGCAGCCAGGGCCGATAATGGCCCGCCAGCCTGAGAGCAGGAAAGTGTGAGAGCAGTGATGGTCTTGTGAGAGTTTACAGCTGTTATTGACCCTGTCCCCTTCCATTGCAGAGTTTTATCCCTATAAGAACCGCAGGGGCTCCCTCCTGGGTGCTAATAGTTAATTTTTTTTCACAGGAAAAGTGCTCTGCACCAATTGCACGTGCCAAATCTCCCAAAGGCCACCACCATAAAAACAGAAAAGGGAAAACGTCCCTTTGCCACGGCAGTAGGCAGGTGATGGAGATGACGAGGCCAGGAGGAGAGGGGGTAAATGGGGTTGCATGGGACCTACGAAGAGGGGTGGCGGGCTGGCATTGGGAGGGTGGTGGCGGAAAAAATATTGAGGCTGGGATAGAGAGGCGCTGGAGTTCCAGAAAGAACACAGGCAGTGATCACAGTTTCCAGCTGGCGTTCGCAGCCTTATGTTTATGTTTATTGATTTATACCGCGCACAAGGTACCCTAAGGCTTATAGGCGCCGACAAAACAACAAAGTGGCATAATGAGTATAACAAGAACAAACAACATTAAGCTCCGAAAACATGTACTGACAAGGGGGCCACTAGGCCATTCCCATGGAAGAAGGAAAACAACATCGTAAAGAAAAGAGGATAGGTTAATTTAACACTATTCGCACTTTTGTGAAGGCGGACATGTCCTGTACATTGGTGAGACTGTTTATAAAAGAGGGCAAACTACTAGGCCCACAACCAATAATGATACAGTCAGTGTTATCTGTCTTGCACCAGTTGCTGATCTGTAGTCTCCGAAGAACTTTGAGGTCCTGCGCCCTTATACAATTGGGTCCCACTTTATTACTAAGCCGTGCTAAAACTTTATTTTTTAGTGACTCCCTGGATTCCACTTGCTTCGGCTTGTCCACATTGATCAGAACGATGTTTCTTGGGTCCAATGCGAAACTCCTCATGTTGGAATCCGCAATTTCGGGCATGGTGGATTTTCTCTGGCGAATGTCCTTAAATGGAAGGGGAGCCATGAGTCGCCTGGGCTTCAGAAGAGGTGGTATACTCTCTTGTGATACTGTAGTCATTTGACAAGGAATGAACAGAGTTGTCTTGGATTTCCCAGATGTCCCTCTGTGAGTGAGCTCAATCGGCTCTGTTTGAGAGTCTGTATGACCTCTGTTCTCAAGAATGGACGTTTGAGAGGCCTTTTCCTCTCTAGTAAACTTCACCTGAGAGGACTTCTGTAGAGATGACGATAAGGGCACAGACATATTTGACGAAACAGTGTCTACCCAGGAATAAAATTCCCCAAAGTTCGAACAGATTGCTAGATCCCGTAACATGTTATCCTTAAAGCATAGCCAATTGGCTATGGCTTTGGGCTCAACCAACTCCTTCACAGCTCTGGCTGCTGCTAACTCAGCCGGCTGATCTCGAGGAAAATGATGTCCTAAGGGGCCCGAGCTTTCTGGTGTAGCTCCACTATCTTTGAACAACTCCCCCTTAACCCCCAGATGTGCATTGTAAGGTGAATAGACCATTGGCCGAGGTTGTATGGAGGAGCCCGTAGGGGAGCAGGTGAAGCTATCGGTGCTCCTGGGAACCTCATTGCTATGTAGTATATTAGTGAGCAGAAGATGTTCTTGCTGCAATTTCAGTCTCCTCGCGGCACTTAAGGCTAAAACCTCTGAAAATCTATTATCCCTCCTTTGGGGAGCCTGATGTATTACCTGTATGGGAGCAGCCATATTGCTCGAGGCCGCGCACTGTCTGCAATCAGTCCCTTGTGATATTACCAGCTCCGGTATTTACAGAGGTGGTTGTGCCGGGGCCGGTAATACCGGCAACGGTGTTACTGCCAACTCGTAATTGACCAGAACGCTAAAAAGTCCTGTTCACCAGAATCACTGGCACTTTTACCACATACCAGCAAACTCGTAATGAGTCCCAATGTTTCCTAAGGGCTCCATATAAAGATTAAAAAGAGATGGAGATAAAATCGCCCTGCGGTACTCCAAACGGTGCAATGTTGGGAGATCACTGTTCTTGTCTATTCGCTTTACGAGACTAACACTGACTGGTCTGTGAACCAGCCACTCAAATCTCCATTGCACCCTCTCAGTGAAACCAGGCAAGCATGTCTCTCTCACAAAAGCTGTCCCCAGGGATTCCCATCTCCACCTGGTCTTGCTCACAGTTCTCATCCGACGACATGTCTCTCGTCCACTCACTTTAGGAGACAGACACTGATTGATGTGTCACCCACCTCCCTGAATATCAGCTGCACCCTCCTAGCAAAATCAGGCAAGTGTATCTCTCCCACAAGCTGCCCTCAGGGTTTACCAGCACTCCCTCCCAGGTGTGCCTTGTGCATGTGCCTTGTCAAAGAAAGGATGATCTTTAAAACCCTTGTCCTTACACACAAGTGTCTTCACGGCCAGGCAGCTCCCCCTAACTGGTCCAAAGGATCTCCAAACCCCCTGCCTCCAGACCTTCCAGAACTCCCTACTCAAACGTGATTACTGTTCCCAGGACACGCAAAGCCCGCGCCGGCGGCGCCAGTTTCCCAACTCTGTCAGCCACCCACTGGAACGCCCTCCTATTAGGACAATTGACTCCCATGCGGCCTTCCGCAAGGCCATCAAAACTAGTCTCTTTCTATGAACTAGCCTAGCCTTAAATACCCCTGCTGTACCTGTTACCTAACAACTTGTTGTTCCCCCTTCTCTGTATTCTGCAACCACATGCCATGCAATGTAGCATGGTCTAAGTCTGTGTGTAACCTTGTACCATGCATTGTACCTTCCTCTAAGTTTATCTACTTGGACGGGTTCACAGTGAACCCTTAATCAAGCCAACTAGAGCACTGTTATAGCACCTCGATGCCTGCGGGCTGTAGTGTGCTCTACAAATACAAATGAATAAATACATTTCAGCCATCACAAGAAGACTGTGAGAAGGACCAAACAGACTTTTACAATAAAATTCAAAAAGCTTGCTAAGTCATAAAATCCTGTAAGTTGGACGTCCAACCACACCTTCTCCTGGATAACTTAGAGCATACCCCCCACGAGAGGAGTACATTCAAGTTCTCCCAATCTCTCTAGAGGACATGAACTCTATACTTTCTACCATTAGATGCACAGCCTGCTCCGAAAACATACTACCCCCCCCCCTAGCTTATACTGGACAATGCCAGGACTTTTGCCCCCTATCTTCGTAGAATGGTGAATGCTTTGTTTAGAGACAACAAAGTCCCTACCACAATTAAAACAGTTACTGGTACACTCCTAGTCCAAAAACCTGGATTAGACCTACACGTCCCTTCCAATCTCCGTCCAATAACTAACTGTAACTTTCTCCTAAAAATCTTGGACAAAGTCGCTACCACCCAACTCCAAAATTATGTCGACAGGAACAGCCTCCTACACACAGACACCCAACAATTGGGCTTTAGAGGAGCACATAGTACAGCGACGGCCCTGCTGGACCTTCAGACTAAAATGCTTAATATATTAGACGAGGGAAAAACAGGGATGCTGATATTATTAGACCTCTCAGCAGCATTTGATTTGCTCGACCATCAAAAACTCCACAAGGCTTTAGACAAATCAGGTAATCGTTCTCGAGGAGCCATAGACTGGGTAACATCCTTCCTCAAAGAGCAGAGCTCCAAGATCCACTGTGGTGACCACTTCTCCATACCCGACCTATAAATCATGGAGTACCCCAGGGGGCCATCCTATTGCCCCTTTTGTTCCATCTCTATCTGCAGCGTCTATGTACCCTATTAACCAACCTAGGGGTCTTCTTTACACATTTCGCCGATGTTACACAACTTGTCATCAAAATATCTAGCTGTCATACCACTGACAATAATAAGCTTGCTTGCAATTACAGCACCATCGAAGCCTGGATGTTGACAAATTGGCTTTGCCTCAACGGAAGCAAAACTGAGCTCATGATCTTTGGATCACACCAGGCAAGCGCTAAACTAGACACAGAATACACCACCTTTAAGATCAAAGACACAAATGTAAGGGTCTCTGATAAGGTCAAGACACTAGGTGTCCACCTGCAAGCATCCTTGGAAGCGGAAGCCCACGTAACATACCTGAAAAACAGTTGCTGATACCACCAAAAACTGCTCAGCCGCATCAGGCCATTAGTGAGTAAACAAAACAGCACCATTATCGCCAGAGCCACCATCTCATCTAGACTGGACTACGGGAATGCACTACTTAAGGGGGGGGCCAATAAAAAATGCATCAAACAATGTCAGGTCCTACAGAACAATGCAGTAAGGACAATTACCAAGAAAAAAAGGAGGAACATATTACAGAAGACAGAAAGGCCCTTCATTGGTTAGCCCTGGAAGACCGGATCACTTTTAAAGCAATGACCATTGTCCATCACTGTATATATGGATCCGCACCCGTATACCTAAAAAAACAAATAACCACATACGAACCTTGCCACACCTTAAGATCCAAGGCGCAAGGGTTTGTGAAAGTAAGTCACTCCGAAAAAGATAATGGACTTGGACGAGCCTTCCCTACCAAAGCGGCAACTAAGTGGAACGAGCTCCCAAACAGCCTAAGGCTAGGATCTAATTACCTATCCTTTAGGAAAAAACTGAAGACACTGTTGTTCAAATAAAGGACCTGCATAAATACTAATGTACATGTAATGTAATCTACTCAGAACCAGTAATCTTACTCTACTGTCCGGTTACTTTTCTGTTGTACTTGTCTTCATGTAATGCGCCCTGATGCCTGCGAGCTTCGGCGCTATAGAAATAAATAAATAAATAAGTGCCCAATAGTTTGTGTAACCAATGGCAAGTCTTGTATTTAGTGACGTTCATAGTGACCTGTTTGAAGGGTGGGCTTAGTAGTCCCACCCGATGTTGAAGAGCCTATCACTTTCTTCGACTAGTATGGAACGTATGCCTAGATGTTCCCTCTAAGCCTATCACATTTGCCACTAGGTCTTTGTAGTTTGCCACGTAGGATGACGTTAGCAATACGTTGGTTAACGTCAGCAATGATGGGTTTTAGAATGTTTTTTATGAATTTCGTTGAGATCATGCTGTGAGACGTCCGTTGATGTCCGTTGTACTCCCTGCTTTAGATTATTGACATTAAAACAACTTCCTGAGTTGTTTTGATTATTGATGTTTGAGTATCTTCTGCATCCCCATTCATCTCAAAGTATTGCTACCTCGTTTTAAAGGGCTGTGTGGGCTGTCCCGGTTCAATAGTGTGTTTGATTTTTAGATGTCTACATAATCTTGCTCCTACTTATCTTGTGGAAAAGGTGACTTGGTATCAACCTAAATGACCACTGCATTCGGCAGATCAGCTGCTATTAGTAATTCCTCCCTCTCTCTGTATCTCCAGAGGAGACCGACGTTTTGCAGTCTATGGACCCAGGCTATGGAAAACCTTGCCTTGGGAACTTAGAAACATGACAGAGCTAATACAGTTCGGAAAATCACTAAAGGCATTCTTATTCAAATAAATGATAGAATCAGATCTTTTGGTAGGAGCTCTCTAAGATTTTGTGTTGGAATATGGAGTGGAATATGGAACCTGGAAACATCTGCTCCCAGATGCAGTTGTCCCTGCTCGGTGTGCCACGTTGCAAGTACTTCAAATCAAATCAAATCATGTTGATGTCTCCTCACCGTTTCGACCTCATAGAGGGAGGACTGGTCATGGCTCCTCCCTTTTTCATCCGCATTCCGGGATGCATGGTCATGGCTCATTCCTTTATCCCCTCATACAGCGAGGCATGTTGATGTCTCCTCCCGTCTCGCCTTCATAAAGGGTTGCATGTTTATATCTTCTCCTTGCCTCGCCAGGGATGCATGTTCATATCTGCTCCCTGTCTCTCCTCCATAAAGATATGCATGTTTATATCTCCTCCCTGTGTGGTCTTCATGAAGACATGCATCTTCATGATAAGTCTTTGTCTAGCCCTCATTCAGGCATGCATGTTAATGTCTCCTCCTTCTCACGTCCTAATTCAGGGATGCAATGTAATGTCTCCTTCCTGTCACACTCTCATACAGGGATGCAATGTGTATGTCTCCTCCCTGTATTGTTGTCATACAGGCATGCATATTCCTGATGACTCCTTGTTTAGCCCTCATTCAGGCATTCATGTTCATGCGTCCTCCACGTTATGTCCTTATAAAGGGATGCATGTTCATGATGACTCCTTATCACTCCCTCAAAAAGGGATGCATGTTAATGTCTCCTCCTTGTCACACCTGCGTACAGAGATGCATGTTCATGCCACCTCGTTCTCTTGCTTTCATAAAGGGATTTTATCTCCTCCCTGTCTCACCCTCAGGAAGGGATGCATGACCAATGCTCCTTCCCTTCTCGCCTGCATACATGGATGCACGTTCACGCCTCCTCCTTCTCTCAGCTTCATACGTGGATCATATCTCCTCCCTGTCTCACCCTCATGCAGGGATGCATGACCAATGCTCCCTCCCTTCTCGCCTGCATACATGGATGCACGTTCACGCCTCCTCGTTCTCTCGGCTTCATACGGGGATCATATCTCCTCCCTGTCTCACCCTCATGCAGGGATGCATGACCAATGCTCCTTCCCTTCTCGGCTGCATACATGGATGCACGTTCACGCCTCTTCCTTCTCTAGGCTTCATACGGGGATCATATCTCCTCCCTGTCTCACCCTCAGGAAGGGATGCATGACCCTGACTCCTCCCTTTCTCGCCTGCATACATGGATGCACGTTCACGCCTCCTCCTTCTCTCGGCTTCATACGAGGATCATATCTCCTCCCTGTCTCACCCTCACCTCCAACATGTGTAACTTCTTCTTCTCTTTGACCTCTGGGGCATGGGTGGCTACTGCACAGCTCTAGATGTCGCCCACCTGCAAGGTGCTATGGGAAGCACTTTTCCACATTGGACGTGCTATATTAACCCCCTCTCCCCAAATACAATAAAAATAAAGAAATATATGTGCTTCCATAATGTCTACCTTCTAATGTTTCATATGTGTAAGCACATTGTCCTCCTCCTGACCACATTCTAATACTATGTGCAAATTGTTCCTTCCATAAACTGTCACTTCCTTGGCCCTTTATTTATAATGACTGTTATACTCTCTCTCTTTCCGCCACAGTATAAAAAAGCCTAGCACACCTCATGATTGGACTAAGAAATTCCTGTCATTTAGTTGCAAATGATTTTCCCATTATCCCCAAAAACTCCTCACTGTGTCTAAGAACGCTTTTTTTCACAGGACAATACATATCAGATTGACTTGAAAGGTCCTTTCACGCGACTACAGAACGCCTCTCATTCCACTCAAAGATACTCCAGTGCCTACAATAGCCTAGGACTAGACTATGAGTCCCAATGTAGAAAGACCACAAGTCCACAGATATGCCTGTTTATTTAAACATCTGTATTATCATCAGCGTGTGACTGTAAAGGCGGGACCTCGCGCTCTCTGTAACGCGCTCCATTGGCAACATCAGTTAAATGTCGTTGGTTCAATCCCTCGCGGATGTTGTTTTTATTCCCATTTGTAACTGGGAAATACTGTCGCTGCAATACATATGTCTTAATCAAGCTAGTGGTTATTGACGTAAATGGCAGTGTTATAATGTTTCATGTACTGCAAATGTCACCACATAATGCGCTCTTAATTAGATTTGGTTGAAATACATTACAGTCACCCGATGAAAAAGTGTGCAAAGAGCATTAAAGAAACAAAAGGTACAGTACCAGGATATATCGAATTGTTTCAGTCCTCCACAGAGATTGCCAATGTATTAATGGAAATTCTAAAATATCTGCCCAACTGCCGTGACATTGCCTCACCGCAATGCCGTGACTCGGATTCGAACCGAGGTTGCTGCGGCCACAACGCAGAGTACTAACCACTATACGATCACGGCGAGCTACTTGGGCTGCTAGAGCGCCTTGTTCCACCTCTATCATAAGCTGTACTCCATCCGTGATGTCATGACTCATGTTTGAATTACAGGTTGGTTGTGTTGTCATCCATGCGAATAAGTGGACACCTGATCCCTAGTCACTTATTTAAGATCTCAATAATCAAGTCAGAATCCCAATGAAAGTCATCAAAGTGGAGCCAATTAGAAATAATATAGTTACACAAACCTGGCAATGGTGCGGCAGCCAGGGCCGATAATGGCCCGCCAGCCTGAGAGCAGGAAAGTGTGAGAGCAGTGATGGTCTTGTGAGAGTTTACAGCTGTTATTGACCCTGTCCCCTTCCATTGCAGAGTTTTATCCCTATAAGAACCGCAGGGGCTCCCTCCTGGGTGCTAATAGTTAATTTTTTTTCACAGGAAAAGTGCTCTGCACCAATTGCACGTGCCAAATCTCCCAAAGGCCACCACCATAAAAACAGAAAAGGGAAAACGTCCCTTTGCCACGGCAGTAGGCAGGTGATGGAGATGACGAGGCCAGGAGGAGAGGGGGTAAATGGGGTTGCATGGGACCTACGAAGAGGGGTGGCGGGCTGGCATTGGGAGGGTGGTGGCGGAAAAAATATTGAGGCTGGGATAGAGAGGCGCTGGAGTTCCAGAAAGAACACAGGCAGTGATCACAGTTTCCAGCTGGCGTTCGCAGCCTTATGTTTATGTTTATTGATTTATACCGCGCACAAGGTACCCTAAGGCTTATAGGCGCCGACAAAACAACAAAGTGGCATAATGAGTATAACAAGAACAAACAACATTAAGCTCCGAAAACATGTACTGACAAGGGGGCCACTAGGCCATTCCCATGGAAGAAGGAAAACAACATCGTAAAGAAAAGAGGATAGGTTAATTTAACACTATTCGCACTTTTGTGAAGGCGGACATGTCCTGTACATTGGTGAGACTGTTTATAAAAGAGGGCAAACTACTAGGCCCACAACCAATAATGATACAGTCAGTGTTATCTGTCTTGCACCAGTTGCTGATCTGTAGTCTCCGAAGAACTTTGAGGTCCTGCGCCCTTATACAATTGGGTCCCACTTTATTACTAAGCCGTGCTAAAACTTTATTTTTTAGTGACTCCCTGGATTCCACTTGCTTCGGCTTGTCCACATTGATCAGAACGATGTTTCTTGGGTCCAATGCGAAACTCCTCATGTTGGAATCCGCAATTTCGGGCATGGTGGATTTTCTCTGGCGAATGTCCTTAAATGGAAGGGGAGCCATGAGTCGCCTGGGCTTCAGAAGAGGTGGTATACTCTCTTGTGATACTGTAGTCATTTGACAAGGAATGAACAGAGTTGTCTTGGATTTCCCAGATGTCCCTCTGTGAGTGAGCTCAATCGGCTCTGTTTGAGAGTCTGTATGACCTCTGTTCTCAAGAATGGACGTTTGAGAGGCCTTTTCCTCTCTAGTAAACTTCACCTGAGAGGACTTCTGTAGAGATGACGATAAGGGCACAGACATATTTGACGAAACAGTGTCTACCCAGGAATAAAATTCCCCAAAGTTCGAACAGATTGCTAGATCCCGTAACATGTTATCCTTAAAGCATAGCCAATTGGCTATGGCTTTGGGCTCAACCAACTCCTTCACAGCTCTGGCTGCTGCTAACTCAGCCGGCTGATCTCGAGGAAAATGATGTCCTAAGGGGCCCGAGCTTTCTGGTGTAGCTCCACTATCTTTGAACAACTCCCCCTTAACCCCCAGATGTGCATTGTAAGGTGAATAGACCATTGGCCGAGGTTGTATGGAGGAGCCCGTAGGGGAGCAGGTGAAGCTATCGGTGCTCCTGGGAACCTCATTGCTATGTAGTATATTAGTGAGCAGAAGATGTTCTTGCTGCAATTTCAGTCTCCTCGCGGCACTTAAGGCTAAAACCTCTGAAAATCTATTATCCCTCCTTTGGGGAGCCTGATGTATTACCTGTATGGGAGCAGCCATATTGCTCGAGGCCGCGCACTGTCTGCAATCAGTCCCTTGTGATATTACCAGCTCCGGTATTTACAGAGGTGGTTGTGCCGGGGCCGGTAATACCGGCAACGGTGTTACTGCCAACTCGTAATTGACCAGAACGCTAAAAAGTCCTGTTCACCAGAATCACTGGCACTTTTACCACATACCAGCAAACTCGTAATGAGTCCCAATGTTTCCTAAGGGCTCCATATAAAGATTAAAAAGAGATGGAGATAAAATCGCCCTGCGGTACTCCAAACGGTGCAATGTTGGGAGATCACTGTTCTTGTCTATTCGCTTTACGAGACTAACACTGACTGGTCTGTGAACCAGCCACTCAAATCTCCATTGCACCCTCTCAGTGAAACCAGGCAAGCATGTCTCTCTCACAAAAGCTGTCCCCAGGGATTCCCATCTCCACCTGGTCTTGCTCACAGTTCTCATCCGACGACATGTCTCTCGTCCACTCACTTTAGGAGACAGACACTGATTGATGTGTCACCCACCTCCCTGAATATCAGCTGCACCCTCCTAGCAAAATCAGGCAAGTGTATCTCTCCCACAAGCTGCCCTCAGGGTTTACCAGCACTCCCTCCCAGGTGTGCCTTGTGCATGTGCCTTGTCAAAGAAAGGATGATCTTTAAAACCCTTGTCCTTACACACAAGTGTCTTCACGGCCAGGCAGCTCCCCCTAACTGGTCCAAAGGATCTCCAAACCCCCTGCCTCCAGACCTTCCAGAACTCCCTACTCAAACGTGATTACTGTTCCCAGGACACGCAAAGCCCGCGCCGGCGGCGCCAGTTTCCCAACTCTGTCAGCCACCCACTGGAACGCCCTCCTATTAGGACAATTGACTCCCATGCGGCCTTCCGCAAGGCCATCAAAACTAGTCTCTTTCTATGAACTAGCCTAGCCTTAAATACCCCTGCTGTACCTGTTACCTAACAACTTGTTGTTCCCCCTTCTCTGTATTCTGCAACCACATGCCATGCAATGTAGCATGGTCTAAGTCTGTGTGTAACCTTGTACCATGCATTGTACCTTCCTCTAAGTTTATCTACTTGGACGGGTTCACAGTGAACCCTTAATCAAGCCAACTAGAGCACTGTTATAGCACCTCGATGCCTGCGGGCTGTAGTGTGCTCTACAAATACAAATGAATAAATACATTTCAGCCATCACAAGAAGACTGTGAGAAGGACCAAACAGACTTTTACAATAAAATTCAAAAAGCTTGCTAAGTCATAAAATCCTGTAAGTTGGACGTCCAACCACACCTTCTCCTGGATAACTTAGAGCATACCCCCCACGAGAGGAGTACATTCAAGTTCTCCCAATCTCTCTAGAGGACATGAACTCTATACTTTCTACCATTAGATGCACAGCCTGCTCCGAAAACATACTACCCCCCCCCTAGCTTATACTGGACAATGCCAGGACTTTTGCCCCCTATCTTCGTAGAATGGTGAATGCTTTGTTTAGAGACAACAAAGTCCCTACCACAATTAAAACAGTTACTGGTACACTCCTAGTCCAAAAACCTGGATTAGACCTACACGTCCCTTCCAATCTCCGTCCAATAACTAACTGTAACTTTCTCCTAAAAATCTTGGACAAAGTCGCTACCACCCAACTCCAAAATTATGTCGACAGGAACAGCCTCCTACACACAGACACCCAACAATTGGGCTTTAGAGGAGCACATAGTACAGCGACGGCCCTGCTGGACCTTCAGACTAAAATGCTTAATATATTAGACGAGGGAAAAACAGGGATGCTGATATTATTAGACCTCTCAGCAGCATTTGATTTGCTCGACCATCAAAAACTCCACAAGGCTTTAGACAAATCAGGTAATCGTTCTCGAGGAGCCATAGACTGGGTAACATCCTTCCTCAAAGAGCAGAGCTCCAAGATCCACTGTGGTGACCACTTCTCCATACCCGACCTATAAATCATGGAGTACCCCAGGGGGCCATCCTATTGCCCCTTTTGTTCCATCTCTATCTGCAGCGTCTATGTACCCTATTAACCAACCTAGGGGTCTTCTTTACACATTTCGCCGATGTTACACAACTTGTCATCAAAATATCTAGCTGTCATACCACTGACAATAATAAGCTTGCTTGCAATTACAGCACCATCGAAGCCTGGATGTTGACAAATTGGCTTTGCCTCAACGGAAGCAAAACTGAGCTCATGATCTTTGGATCACACCAGGCAAGCGCTAAACTAGACACAGAATACACCACCTTTAAGATCAAAGACACAAATGTAAGGGTCTCTGATAAGGTCAAGACACTAGGTGTCCACCTGCAAGCATCCTTGGAAGCGGAAGCCCACGTAACATACCTGAAAAACAGTTGCTGATACCACCAAAAACTGCTCAGCCGCATCAGGCCATTAGTGAGTAAACAAAACAGCACCATTATCGCCAGAGCCACCATCTCATCTAGACTGGACTACGGGAATGCACTACTTAAGGGGGGCCAATAAAAAATGCATCAAACAATGTCAGGTCCTACAGAACAATGCAGTAAGGACAATTACCAAGAAAAAAAGGAGGAACATATTACAGAAGACAGAAAGGCCCTTCATTGGTTAGCCCTGGAAGACCGGATCACTTTTAAAGCAATGACCATTGTCCATCACTGTATATATGGATCCGCACCCGTATACCTAAAAAAACAAATAACCACATACGAACCTTGCCACACCTTAAGATCCAAGGCGCAAGGGTTTGTGAAAGTAAGTCACTCCGAAAAAGATAATGGACTTGGACGAGCCTTCCCTACCAAAGCGGCAACTAAGTGGAACGAGCTCCCAAACAGCCTAAGGCTAGGATCTAATTACCTATCCTTTAGGAAAAAACTGAAGACACTGTTGTTCAAATAAAGGACCTGCATAAATACTAATGTACATGTAATGTAATCTACTCAGAACCAGTAATCTTACTCTACTGTCCGGTTACTTTTCTGTTGTACTTGTCTTCATGTAATGCGCCCTGATGCCTGCGAGCTTCGGCGCTATAGAAATAAATAAATAAATAAGTGCCCAATAGTTTGTGTAACCAATGGCAAGTCTTGTATTTAGTGACGTTCATAGTGACCTGTTTGAAGGGTGGGCTTAGTAGTCCCACCCGATGTTGAAGAGCCTATCACTTTCTTCGACTAGTATGGAACGTATGCCTAGATGTTCCCTCTAAGCCTATCACATTTGCCACTAGGTCTTTGTAGTTTGCCACGTAGGATGACGTTAGCAATACGTTGGTTAACGTCAGCAATGATGGGTTTTAGAATGTTTTTTATGAATTTCGTTGAGATCATGCTGTGAGACGTCCGTTGATGTCCGTTGTACTCCCTGCTTTAGATTATTGACATTAAAACAACTTCCTGAGTTGTTTTGATTATTGATGTTTGAGTATCTTCTGCATCCCCATTCATCTCAAAGTATTGCTACCTCGTCTTAAAGGGCTGTGTGGGCTGTCCCGGTTCAATAGTGTGTTTGATTTTTAGATGTCTACATAATCTTGCTCCTACTTATCTTGTGGAAAAGGTGACTTGGTATCAACCTAAATGACCACTGCATTCGGCAGATCAGCTGCTATTAGTAATTCCTCCCTCTCTCTGTATCTCCAGAGGAGACCGACGTTTTGCAGTCTATGGACCCAGGCTATGGAAAACCTTGCCTTGGGAACTTAGAAACATGACAGAGCTAATACAGTTCGGAAAATCACTAAAGGCATTCTTATTCAAATAAATGATAGAATCAGATCTTTTGGTAGGAGCTCTCTAAGATTTTGTGTTGGAATATGGAGTGGAATATGGAACCTGGAAACATCTGCTCCCAGATGCAGTTGTCCCTGCTCGGTGTGCCACGTTGCAAGTACTTCAAATCAAATCAAATCATGTTGATGTCTCCTCACCGTTTCGACCTCATAGAGGGAGGACTGGTCATGGCTCCTCCCTTTTTCATCCGCATTCCGGGATGCATGGTCATGGCTCATTCCTTTATCCCCTCATACAGCGAGGCATGTTGATGTCTCCTCCCGTCTCGCCTTCATAAAGGGTTGCATGTTTATATCTTCTCCTTGCCTCGCCAGGGATGCATGTTCATATCTGCTCCCTGTCTCTCCTCCATAAAGATATGCATGTTTATATCTCCTCCCTGTGTGGTCTTCATGAAGACATGCATCTTCATGATAAGTCTTTGTCTAGCCCTCATTCAGGCATGCATGTTAATGTCTCCTCCTTCTCACGTCCTAATTCAGGGATGCAATGTAATGTCTCCTTCCTGTCACACTCTCATACAGGGATGCAATGTGTATGTCTCCTCCCTGTATTGTTGTCATACAGGCATGCATATTCCTGATGACTCCTTGTTTAGCCCTCATTCAGGCATTCATGTTCATGCGTCCTCCACGTTATGTCCTTATAAAGGGATGCATGTTCATGATGACTCCTTATCACTCCCTCAAAAAGGGATGCATGTTAATGTCTCCTCCTTGTCACACCTGCGTACAGAGATGCATGTTCATGCCACCTCGTTCTCTTGCTTTCATAAAGGGATTTTATCTCCTCCCTGTCTCACCCTCAGGAAGGGATGCATGACCAATGCTCCTTCCCTTCTCGCCTGCATACATGGATGCACGTTCACGCCTCCTCCTTCTCTCAGCTTCATACGTGGATCATATCTCCTCCCTGTCTCACCCTCATGCAGGGATGCATGACCAATGCTCCCTCCCTTCTCGCCTGCATACATGGATGCACGTTCACGCCTCCTCGTTCTCTCGGCTTCATACGGGGATCATATCTCCTCCCTGTCTCACCCTCATGCAGGGATGCATGACCAATGCTCCTTCCCTTCTCGGCTGCATACATGGATGCACGTTCACGCCTCTTCCTTCTCTAGGCTTCATACGGGGATCATATCTCCTCCCTGTCTCACCCTCAGGAAGGGATGCATGACCCTGACTCCTCCCTTTCTCGCCTGCATACATGGATGCACGTTCACGCCTCCTCCTTCTCTCGGCTTCATACGAGGATCATATCTCCTCCCTGTCTCACCCTCACCTCCAACATGTGTAACTTCTTCTTCTCTTTGACCTCTGGGGCATGGGTGGCTACTGCACAGCTCTAGATGTCGCCCACCTGCAAGGTGCTATGGGAAGCACTTTTCCACATTGGACGTGCTATATTAACCCCCTCTCCCCAAATACAATAAAAATAAAGAAATATATGTGCTTCCATAATGTCTACCTTCTAATGTTTCATATGTGTAAGCACATTGTCCTCCTCCTGACCACATTCTAATACTATGTGCAAATTGTTCCTTCCATAAACTGTCACTTCCTTGGCCCTTTATTTATAATGACTGTTATACTCTCTCTCTTTCCGCCACAGTATAAAAAAGCCTAGCACACCTCATGATTGGACTAAGAAATTCCTGTCATTTAGTTGCAAATGATTTTCCCATTATCCCCAAAAACTCCTCACTGTGTCTAAGAACGCTTTTTTTCACAGGACAATACATATCAGATTGACTTGAAAGGTCCTTTCACGCGACTACAGAACGCCTCTCATTCCACTCAAAGATACTCCAGTGCCTACAATAGCCTAGGACTAGACTATGAGTCCCAATGTAGAAAGACCACAAGTCCACAGATATGGCTGTTTATTTAAACATCTGTATTATCATCAGCGTGTGACTGTAAAGGCGGGACCTCGCGCTCTCTGTAACGCGCTCCATTGGCAACATCAGTTAAATGTCGTTGGTTCAATCCCTCGCGGATGTTGTTTTTATTCCCATTTGTAACTGGGAAATACTGTCGCTGCAATACATATGTCTTAATCAAGCTAGTGGTTATTGACGTAAATGGCAGTGTTATAATGTTTCATGTACTGCAAATGTCACCACATAATGCGCTCTTAATTAGATTTGGTTGAAATACATTACAGTCACCCGATGAAAAAGTGTGCAAAGAGCATTAAAGAAACAAAAGGTACAGTACCAGGATATATCGAATTGTTTCAGTCCTCCACAGAGATTGCCAATGTATTAATGGAAATTCTAAAATATCTGCCCAACTGCCGTGACATTGCCTCACCGCAATGCCGTGACTCGGATTCTGCGGCCACAACGCAGAGTACTAACCACTATACGATCACGGCGAGCTACTTGGGCTGCTAGAGCGCCTTGTTCCACCTCTATCATAAGCTGTACTCCATCCGTGATGTCATGACTCATGTTTGAATTACAGGTTGGTTGTGTTGTCATCCATGCGAATAAGTGGACACCTGATCCCTAGTCACTTATTTAAGATCTCAATAATCAAGTCAGAATCCCAATGAAAGTCATCAAAGTGGAGCCAATTAGAAATAATATAGTTACACAAACCTGGCAATGGTGCGGCAGCCAGGGCCGATAATGGCCCGCCAGCCTGAGAGCAGGAAAGTGTGAGAGCAGTGATGGTCTTGTGAGAGTTTACAGCTGTTATTGACCCTGTCCCCTTCCATTGCAGAGTTTTATCCCTATAAGAACCGCAGGGGCTCCCTCCTGGGTGCTAATAGTTAATTTTTTTTCACAGGAAAAGTGCTCTGCACCAATTGCACGTGCCAAATCTCCCAAAGGCCACCACCATAAAAACAGAAAAGGGAAAACGTCCCTTTGCCACGGCAGTAGGCAGGTGATGGAGATGACGAGGCCAGGAGGAGAGGGGGTAAATGGGGTTGCATGGGACCTACGAAGAGGGGTGGCGGGCTGGCATTGGGAGGGTGGTGGCGGAAAAAATATTGAGGCTGGGATAGAGAGGCGCTGGAGTTCCAGAAAGAACACAGGCAGTGATCACAGTTTCCAGCTGGCGTTCGCAGCCTTATGTTTATGTTTATTGATTTATACCGCGCACAAGGTACCCTAAGGCTTATAGGCGCCGACAAAACAACAAAGTGGCATAATGAGTATAACAAGAACAAACAACATTAAGCTCCGAAAACATGTACTGACAAGGGGGCCACTAGGCCATTCCCATGGAAGAAGGAAAACAACATCGTAAAGAAAAGAGGATAGGTTAATTTAACACTATTCGCACTTTTGTGAAGGCGGACATGTCCTGTACATTGGTGAGACTGTTTATAAAAGAGGGCAAACTACTAGGCCCACAACCAATAATGATACAGTCAGTGTTATCTGTCTTGCACCAGTTGCTGATCTGTAGTCTCCGAAGAACTTTGAGGTCCTGCGCCCTTATACAATTGGGTCCCACTTTATTACTAAGCCGTGCTAAAACTTTATTTTTTAGTGACTCCCTGGATTCCACTTGCTTCGGCTTGTCCACATTGATCAGAACGATGTTTCTTGGGTCCAATGCGAAACTCCTCATGTTGGAATCCGCAATTTCGGGCATGGTGGATTTTCTCTGGCGAATGTCCTTAAATGGAAGGGGAGCCATGAGTCGCCTGGGCTTCAGAAGAGGTGGTATACTCTCTTGTGATACTGTAGTCATTTGACAAGGAATGAACAGAGTTGTCTTGGATTTCCCAGATGTCCCTCTGTGAGTGAGCTCAATCGGCTCTGTTTGAGAGTCTGTATGACCTCTGTTCTCAAGACTGGACGTTTGAGAGGCCTTTTCCTCTCTAGTAAACTTCACCTGAGAGGACTTCTGTAGAGATGACGATAAGGGCACAGACATATTTGACGAAACAGTGTCTACCCAGGAATAAAATTCCCCAAAGTTCGAACAGATTGCTAGATCCCGTAACATGTTATCCTTAAAGCATAGCCAATTGGCTATGGCTTTGGGCTCAACCAACTCCTTCACAGCTCTGGCTGCTGCTAACTCAGCCGGCTGATCTCGAGGAAAATGATGTCCTAAGGGGCCCGAGCTTTCTGGTGTAGCTCCACTATCTTTGAACAACTCCCCCTTAACCCCCAGATGTGCATTGTAAGGTGAATAGACCATTGGCCGAGGATGTATGGAGGAGCCCGTAGGGGAGCAGGTGAAGCTATCGGTGCTCCTGGGAACCTCATTGCTATGTAGTATATTAGTGAGCAGAAGATGTTCTTGCTGCAATTTCAGTCTCCTCGCGGCACTTAAGGCTAAAACTTCTGAAAATCTATTATCCCTCCTTTGGGGAGCCTGATGTATTACCTGTATGGGAGCAGCCATATTGCTCGAGGCCGCGCACTGTCTGCAATCAGTCCCTTGTGATATTACCAGCTCCGGTATTTACAGAGGTGGTTGTGCCGGGGCCGGTAATACCGGCAACGGTGTTACTGCCAACTCGTAATTGACCAGAACGCTAAAAAGTCCTGTTCACCAGAATCACTGGCACTTTTACCACATACCAGCAAACTCGTAATGAGTCCCAATGTTTCCTAAGGGCTCCATATAAAGATTAAAAAGAGATGGAGATAAAATCGCCCTGCGGTACTCCAAACGGTGCAATGTTGGGAGATCACTGTTCTTGTCTATTCGCTTTACGAGACTAACACTGACTGGTCTGTGAACCAGCCACTCAAATCTCCATTGCACCCTCTCAGTGAAACCAGGCAAGCATGTCTCTCTCACAAAAGCTGTCCCCAGGGATTCCCATCTCCACCTGGTCTTGCTCACAGTTCTCATCCGACGACATGTCTCTCGTCCACTCACTTTAGGAGACAGACACTGATTGGTGTGTCACCCACCTCCCTGAATATCAGCTGCACCCTCCTAGCAAAATCAGGCAAGTGTATCTCTCCCACAAGCTGCCCTCAGGGTTTACCAGCACTCCCTCCCAGGTGTGCCTTGTGCATGTGCCTTGTCAAAGAAAGGATGATCTTTAAAACCCTTGTCCTTACACACAAGTGTCTTCACGGCCAGGCTGCTCCCCCTAACTGGTCCAAAGGATCTCCAAACCCCCTGCCTCCAGACCTTCCAGAACTCCCTACTCAAACGTGATTACTGTTCCCAGGACACGCAAAGCCCGCGCCGGCGGCGCCAGTTTCCCAACTCTGTCAGCCACCCACTGGAACGCCCTCCTATTAGGACAATTGACTCCCATGCGGCCTTCCGCAAGGCCATCAAAACTAGTCTCTTTCTATGAACTAGCCTAGCCTTAAATACCCCTGCTGTACCTGTTACCTAACAACTTGTTGTTCCCCCTTCTCTGTATTCTGCAACCACATGCCATGCAATGTAGCATGGTCTAAGTCTGTGTGTAACCTTGTACCATGCATTGTACCTTCCTCTAAGTTTATCTACTTGGACGGGTTCACAGTGAACCCTTAATCAAGCCTTCTAGAGCACTGTTATAGCACCTCGATGCCTGCGGGCTGTAGTGTGCTCTACAAATACAAATAAATAAATACATTTCAGCCATCACAAGAAGACTGTGAGAAGGACCAAACAGACTTTTACAATAAAATTCAAAAAGCTTGCTAAGTCATAAAATCCTGTAAGTTGGACGTCCAACCACACCTTCTCCTGGATAACTTAGAGCATACCCCCCACGAGAGGAGTACATTCAAGTTCTCCCAATCTCTCTAGAGGACATGAACTCTATACTTTCTACCATTAGATGCACAGCCTGCTCCGAAAACATACTACCCCCCCCCCTAGCTTATACTGGACAATGCCAGGACTTTTGCCCCCTATCTTCGTAGAATGGTGAATGCTTCGTTTAGAGACAACAAAGTCCCTACCACAATTAAAACAGTTACTGGTACACTCCTAGTCCAAAAACCTGGATTAGACCTACACGGCCCTTCCAATCTCCGTCCAATAACTAACTGTAACTTTCTCCTAAAAATCTTGGACAAAGTCGCTACCACCCAACTCCAAAATTATGTCGACAGGAACAGCCTCCTACACACAGACACCCAACAATTGGGCTTTAGAGGAGCACATAGTACAGCGACGGCCCTGCTGGACCTTCAGACTAAAATGCTTAATATATTAGACGAGGGAAAAACAGGGATGCTGATATTATTAGACCTCTCAGCAGCATTTGATTTGCTCGACCATCAAAAACTCCACAAGGCTTTAGACAAATCAGGTAATCGTTCTCGAGGAGCCATAGACTGGGTAACATCCTTCCTCAAAGAGCAGAGCTCCAAGATCCACTGTGGTGACCACTTCTCCATACCCGACCTATAAATCATGGAGTACCCCAGGGGGCCATCCTATTGCCCCTTTTGTTCCATCTCTATCTGCAGCGTCTATGTACCCTATTAACCAACCTAGGGGTCTTCTTTACACATTTCGCCGATGTTACACAACTTGTCATCAAAATATCTAGCTGTCATACCACTGACAATAATAAGCTTGCATGCAATTACAGCACCATCGAAGCCTGGATGTTGACAAATTGGCTTTGCCTCAACGGAAGCAAAACTGAGCTCATGATCTTTGGATCACACCAGGCAAGCGCTAAACTAGACACAGAATACACCACCTTTAAGATCAAAGACACAAATGTAAGGGTCTCTGATAAGGTCAAGACACTAGGTGTCCACCTGCAAGCATCCTTGGAAGCGGAAGCCCACGTAACATACCTGAAAAACAGTTGCTGATACCACCAAAAACTGCTCAGCCGCATCAGGCCATTAGTGAGTAAACAAAACAGCACCATTATCGCCAGAGCCACCATCTCATCCAGACTGGACTACGGGAATGCACTACTTAAGGGGGGGGCCAATAAAAAATGCATCAAACAATGTCAGGTCATACAGAACAATGCAGTAAGGACAATTACCAAGAAAAAAAAGGAGGAACATATTACAGAAGACAGAAAGGCCCTTCATTGGTTAGCCCTGGAAGACCGGATCACTTTTAAAGCAATGACCATTGTCCATCACTGTATATATGGATCCGCACCCGTATACCTAAAAAAACAAATAACCACATACGAACCTTGCCACACCTTAAGATCCAAGGCGCAAGGGTTTGTGAAAGTAAGTCACTCCGAAAAAGATAATGGACTTGGACGAGCCTTCCCTACCAAAGCGGCAACTAAGTGGAACGAGCTCCCAAACAGCCTAAGGCTAGGATCTAATTACCTATCCTTTAGGAAAAAACTGAAGACACTGTTGTTCAAATAAAGGACCTGCATAAATACTAATGTACATGTAATGTAATCTACTCAGAACCAGTAATCTTACTCTACTGTCCGGTTACTTTTCTGTTGTACTTGTCTTCATGTAATGCGCCCTGATGCCTGCGAGCTTCGGCGCTATAGAAATAAATAAATAAATAAGGGCCCAATAGTTTGTGTAACCAATGGCAAGTCTTGTATTTAGTGACGTTCATAGTGACCTGTTTGAAGGGTGGGCTTAGTAGTCCCACCCGATGTTGAAGAGCCTATCACTTTCTTCGACTAGTATGGAACGTATACCTAGATGTTCCCTCTAAGCCTATCACATTTGCCACTAGGTCTTTGTAGCTTGCCACGTAGGATGACGTTAGCAATACGTAGGTTAACGTCAGCAATGATGGGTTTTAGAATGTTTTTTATGAATTTCGTTGAGATCATGCTGTGAGACGTCCGTTGATGTCCGTTGTACTCCCTGCTTTAGATTATTGACATTAAAACAACTTCCTGAGTTGTTTTGATTATTGATGTTTGAGTATCTTCTGCATCCCCATTCATCTCAAAGTATTGCTACCTCGTCTTAAAGGGCTGTGTGGGCTGTCCCGGTTCAATAGTGTGTTTGATTTTTAGATGTCTACATAATCTTGCTCCTACTTATCTTGTGGAAAAGGTGACTTGGTATCAACCTAAATGACCACTGCATTCGGCAGATCAGCTGCTATTAGTAATTCCTCCCTCTCTCTGTATCTCCAGAGGAGACCGACGTTTTGCAGTCTATGGACCCAGGCTATGGAAAACCTTGCCTTGGGAACTTAGAAACATGACAGAGCTAATACAGTTCGGAAAATCACTAAAGGCATTCTTATTCAAATAAATGATAGAATCAGATCTTTTGGTAGGAGCTCTCTAAGATTTTGTGTTGGAATATGGAGTGGAATATGGAACCTGGAAACAACTGCTCCCAGATGCAGTTGTCCCTGCTCGGTGTGCCACGTTGTAAGTACTTCAAATCAAATCAAATCATGTTGATGTCTCCTCACCGTTTCGACCTCATAGAGGGAGGACTGGTCATGGCTCCTCCCTTTTTCATCCGCATTCCGGGATGCATGGTCATGGCTCATTCCTTTATCCCCTCATACAGCGAGGCATGTTGATGTCTCCTCCCCGTCTCGCCTTCATAAAGGGTTGCATGTTTATATCTTCTCCTTGCCTCGCCAGGGATGCATGTTCATATCTGCTCCCTGTCTCTCCTCCATAAAGATATGCATGTTTATATCTCCTCCCTGTGTGGTCTTCATGAAGACATGCATCTTCATGATAAGTCTTTGTCTAGCCCTCATTCAGGCATGCATGTTAATGTCTCCTCCTTCTCACGTCCTAATTCAGGGATGCAATGTAATGTCTCCTTCCTGTCACACTCTCATACAGGGATGCAATGTGTATGTCTCCTCCCTGTATTGTTGTCATACAGGCATGCATATTCCTGATGACTCCTTGTTTAGCCCTCATTCAGGCATTCATGTTCATGCGTCCTCCACGTTATGTCCTTATAAAGGGATGCATGTTCATG
Source organism: Ambystoma mexicanum (assembly GCF_040938575.1). Taxonomy (NCBI): domain Eukaryota; kingdom Metazoa; phylum Chordata; class Amphibia; order Caudata; family Ambystomatidae; genus Ambystoma; species Ambystoma mexicanum. Next base: position 111,381 of record NW_027182323.1, read on the forward strand.
ATGACTCCTTATCACTCCCTCAAAAAGGGATGCATGTTAATGTCTCCTCCTTGTCACACCTGCGTACAGAGATGCATGTTCATGCCACCTCGTTCTCTTGCTTTCATAAAGGGATTTTATCTCCTCCCTGTCTCACCCTCAGGAAGGGATGCATGACCAATGCTCCTTCCTGTCTCGCCCGCATACATGGATGCACATTCACGCCTCCGAGTTCTCTCGGCTTCATACGGGGATCATATCTCCTCCCTGTCTCACCCTCATGCAGGGATGCATGACCAATGCTCCTTCCCTTCTCGCCTGCATACATGGATGCACGTTCACGCCTCCTCCTTCTCTCAGCTTCATACGTGGATCATATCTCCTCCCTGTCTCACCCTCATGCAGGGATGCATGACCAATGCTCCCTCCCTTCTCGCCTGCATACATGGATGCACGTTCACGCCTCCTCGTTCTCTCGGCTTCATAGGGGGATCATATCTCCTCCCTGTCTCACCCTCATGCAGGGATGCATGACCAATGCTCCTTCCCTTCTCGGCTGCATACATGGATGCACGTTCACGCCTCCTCCTTCTCTAGGCTTCATACGGGGATCATATCTCCTCCCTGTCTCACCCTCAGGAAGGGATGCATGACCCTGACTCCTCCCTTTCTCGCCTGCATACATGGATGCACGTTCACGCCTCCTCCTTCTCTCGGCTTCATACGAGGATCATATCTCCTCCCTGTCTCACCCTCACCTCCAACATGTGTAACTTCTTCTTCTCTTTGACCTCTGGGGCATGGGTGGCTACTGCACAGCTCTAGATGTCGCCCACCTGCAAGGTGCTATGGAAAGCACTTTTCCACATTGGACGTGCTATATTAACCCCCTCTCCCCAAATACAATAAAAATAAAGAAATATATGTGCTTCCATAATGTCTACCTTCTAATGTTTCATATGTGTAAGCACATTGTCCTCCTCCTGACCACATTCTAATACTATGTGCAAATTGTTCCTTCCATAAACTGTCACTTCCTTGGCCCTTTATTTATAATGACTGTTATACTCTCTCTCTTTCCGTCACAGTATAAAAAAGCCTAGCACACCTCATGATTGGACTAAGAAATTCCTGTCATTTAGTTGCAAATGATTTTCCCATTATCCCCAAAAACTCCTCACTGTGTCTAAGAACGCTTTTTTTCACAGGACAATACAGATCAGATGGACTTGAAAGGTCCTTTCACACGACTACAGAACGCCTCTCATTCCACTAAAAGATACGCCAGTGCCTACAATAGCCTAGGACTGGACTATGAGTCCCAATGTAGAAAGACCACAAGTCCACAGATATGCCTGTTTATTTAAACATCTGTATTATCATCAGCGTGTGACTGTAAAGGCGGGACCTCGCGCTCTCTGTAACGCGCTCCATTGGCAACATCAGTTAAATGTCGTTGGTTCAATCCCTCGCGGATGTTGTTTTTATTCCCATTTGTAACTGGGAAATACTGTCGCTGCAATACATATGTCTTAATCAAGCTAGTGGTTATTGACGTAAATGGCAGTGTTATAATGTTTCATGTACTGCAAATGTCACCACATAATGCGCTCTTAATTAGATTTGGTTGAAATACATTACAGTCATCCGATGAAAAAGTGTGCAAAGAGCATTAAAGAAACAAAAGGTTCATAACAGTAACAGGACACATCGAATTGTTTCAGTCCTCCACAGAGATTGCCAATGTATTAATGGAAATTCTAAAATATCTGCCCAACTGCCGTGACATTGACTCACTGCAATGCCGTGACTCGGATTCGAACCGAGGTTGCTGCGGCCACAACGCAGAGTACTAACCACTATACGATCACGGCGATCTACTTGGGCTGCTATAGCGCCTTGTTCCACCTCTATCATAAGCTGTACTCCATCCGTGATGTCATGACTCATGTTTGAATTACAGGTTGGTTGTGTTGTCATCCATGCGAATAAGTGGACACCTGATCCCTAGTCACTTATTTAAGATCTCAATAATCAAGTCAGAATCCCAATGAAAGTCATCAAAGTGGAGCCAATTAGAAATAATATAGTTACACAAACCTGGCAATGGTGCGGCAGCCAGGGCCGATAATGGCCCGCCAGCCTGAGAGCAGGAAAGTGTGAGAGCAGTGATGGTCTTGTGAGAGTTTACAGCTGTTATTGACCCTGTCCCCTTCCATTGCAGAGTTTTATCCCTATAAGAACCGCAGGGGCTCCCTCCTGGGTGCTAATAGTTAATTTTTTTCCACAGGAAAAGTGCTCTGCACCAATTGCACGTGCCAAATCTCCCAAAGGCCACCACCATAAAAACAGAAAAGGGAAAACGTCCCTTTGCCACGGCAGTAGGCAGGTGATGGAGATGACGAGGCCAGGAGGAGAGGGGGTAAATGGGGTTGCATGGGACCTACGAAGAGGGGTGGCGGGCTGGCATTGGGAGGGTGGTGGCGGAAAAAATATTGAGGCTGGGATAGAGAGGCGCTGGAGTTCCAGAAAGAACACAGGCAGTGATCACAGTTTCCAGCTGGCGTTCGCAGCCTTATGTTTATGTTTATGTTTATTGATTTATACCGCGCACAAGGTACCCTAAGGCTTATAGGCGCCGACAAAACAACAAAGTGGCATAATGAGTATAACAAGAACAAACAACATTAAGCTCCGAAAACATGTACTGACAAGGGGGCCACTAGGCCATTCCCATGGAAGAAGGAAAACAACATCGTAAAGAAAAGAGGATAGGTTAATTTAACACTATTCGCACTTTTGTGAAGGCGGACATGTCCTGTACATTGGTGAGACTGTTTATAAAAGAGGGCAAACTACTAGGCCCACAACCAATAATGATACAGTCAGTGTTATCTGTCTTGCACCAGTTGCTGATCTGTAGTCTCCGAAGAACTTTGAGGTCCTGCGCCCTTATACAATTGGGTCCCACTTTATTACTAAGCCGTGCTAAAACTTTATTTTTTAGTGACTCCCTGGATTCCACTTGCTTCGGCTTGTCCACATTGATCAGAACGATGTTTCTTGGGTCCAATGCGAAACTCCTCATGTTGGAATCCGCAATTTCGGGCATGGTGGATTTTCTCTGGCGAATGTCCTTAAATGGAAGGGGAGCCATGAGTCGCCTGGGCTTCAGGAGAGGTGGTATACTCTCTTGTGATACTGTAGTCATTTGACAAGGAATGAACAGAGTTGTCTTGGATTTCCCAGATGTCCCTCTGTGAGTGAGCTCAATCGGCTCTGTTTGAGAGTCTGTATGACCTCTGTTCTCAAGAATGGACGTTTGAGAGGCCTTTTCCTCTCTAGTAAACTTCACCTGAGAGGACTTCTGTAGAGATGACGATAAGGGCACAGACATATTTGACGAAACAGTGTCTACCCAGGAATAAAATTCCCCAAAGTTCGAACAGATTGCTAGATCCCGTAACATGTTATCCTTAAAGCATAGCCAATTGGCTATGGCTTTGGGCTCAACCAACTCCTTCACAGCTCTGGCTGCTGCTAACTCAGCCGGCTGATCTCGAGGAAAATGATGTCCTAAGGGGCCCGAGCTTTCTGGTGTAGCTCCACTATCTTTGAACAACTCCCCCTTAGCCCCCAGATGTGCATTGTAAGGGGAATAGACCATTGGCCGAGGTTGTATGGAGGAGCCCGTAGGGGAGCAGGTGAAGCTATCGGTGCTCCTGGGAACCTCATTGCTATGTAGTATATTAGTGAGCAGAAGATGTTCTTGCTGCAATTTCAGTCTCCTCGCGGCACTTAAGGCTAAAACTTCTGAAAATCTATTATCCCTCCTTTGGGGAGCCTGATGTATTACCTGTATGGGAGCAGCCATATTGCTCGAGGCCGCGCACTGTCTGCAATCAGTCCCTTGTGATATTACCAGCGCCGGTATTTACAGAGGTGGTTGTGCCGGGGCCGGTAATACAGGCAACGGCGTTACTGCCAACTCGTAATTGACCAGAACGCTAAAAAGTCCTGTTCACCAGAATCACTGGCACTTTTACCACATACCAGCAAACTCGTAATGAGTCCCAATGTTTCCTAAGGGCTCCATATAAAGATTAAAAAGAGATGGAGATAAAATCGCCCTGCGGTACTCCAAACGGTGCAATGTTGGGAGATCACTGTTCTTGTCTATTCGCTTTACGAGACTAACACTGACTGGTCTGTGAACCAGCCACTCAAATCTCCATTGCACCCTCTCAGTGAAACCAGGCAAGCATGTCTCTCTCACAAAAGCTGTCCCCAGGGATTCCCATCTCCACCTGGTCTTGCTCACAGTTCTCATCCGACGACATGTCTCTCGTCCACTCACTTTAGGAGACAGACACTGATTGGTGTGTCACCCACCTCCCTGAATATCGGCTGCACCCTCCTAGCAAAATCAGGCAAGTGTATCTCTCCCACAAGCTGCCCTCAGGGTTTACCAGCACTCCCTCCCAGGTGTGCCTTGTGCATGTGCTTTGTCAAAGAAAGGATGATCTTTAAAACCCTTGTCCTTACACACAAGTGTCTTCACAGCCAGGCCGCTCCCCCTAACTGGTCCAAAGGATCTCCAAACCCCCTGCCTCCAGACCTTCCAGAACTCCCTACTCAAACGTGATTACTGTTCCCAGGACACGCAAAGCCCGCGCCGGCGGCGCCAGTTTCCCAACTCTGTCAGCCACCCACTGGAACGCCCTCCTATTAGGACAATTGACTCCCATGCGGCCTTCCGCAAGGCCATCAAAACTAGTCTCTTTCTATGAACTAGCCTAGCCTTAAATACCCCTGCTGTACCTGTTACCTAACAACTTGTTGTTCCCCCTTCTCTGTATTCTGCAACCACATGCCATGCAATGTAGCATGGTCTAAGTCTGTGTGTAACCTTGTACCATGCATTGTACCTTCCTCTAAGTTTATCTACTTGGACGGGTTCACTGTAACCCTTAATCAAGCCTTCTAGAGCACTGTTATAGCACCTCGATGCCTGCGGGCTGTAGTGTGCTCTACAAATACAAATAAATAAATACATTTCAGCCATCACAAGAAGACTGTGAGAAGGACCAAACAGACTTTTACAATAAAATTCAAAAAGCTTGCTAAGTCATAAAATCCTGTAAGTTGGACGTCCAACCACACCATCTCCCGGATAACTTAGAGCATACCCCCCACGAAAGGAGTACATTCAAGTTCTCCCAATCTCTCTAGAGGACATGAACTCTATACTTTCTACCATTAGATGCACAGCCTGCTCCGAAAACATACTACCCCCCCTAGCTTATACTGGACAATGCCAGGACTTTTGCCCCCTATCTTCGTAGAATGGTGAATGCTTCGTTTAGAGACAACAAAGTCCCTACCACAATTAAAACAGTTACTGGTACACTCCTAGTCCAAAAACCTGGATTAGACCTACACGGCCCTTCCAATCTCCGTCCAATAACTAACTGTAACTTTCTCTTAAAAATCTTGGACAAAGTCGCTACCACCCAACTCCAAAATTATGTCGACAGGAACAGCCTCCTACACACAGACACCCAACAATTGGGCTTTAGAGGAGCACATAGTACAGCGACGGCCCTGCTGGACCTTCGGACTAAAATGCTTAATATATTAGACGAGGGAAAAACAGGGATGCTGATATTATTAGACCTCTCAGCAGCATTTGATTTGCTCGACCATCAAAAACTCCACAAGGCTTTAGACAAATCAGGTAATCGTTCTCGAGGAGCCATAGACTGGGTAACATCCTTCCTCAAAGAGCAGAGCTCCAAGATCCACTGTGGTGACCACTTCTCCATACCCGACCTATAAATCATGGAGTACCCCAGGGAGCCATCCTATTGCCCCTTTTGGTCCATCTCTATCTGCAGCGTCTATGTACCCTATTCTCCAACCTAGGGGTCTTCTTTACACATTTCGCCGATGTTACACAACTTGTCATCAAAATATCTAGCTGTCATACCACTGACAATAATAAGCTTGCATGCAATTACAGCACCATCGAAGCCTGGATGTTGACAAATTGGCTTTGCCTCAACGGAAGCAAAACTGAGCTCATGATCTTTGGATCACACCAGGCAAGCGCTAAACTAGACACAGAATACACCACCTTTAAGATCAAAGACACAAATGTAAGGGTCTCTGATAAGGTCAAGACACTAGGTGTCCACCTGCAAGCATCCTTGGAAGCGGAAGCCCACGTAACATACCTGAAAAACAGTTGCTGATACCACCAAAAACTGCTCAGCCGCATCAGGCCATTAGTGAGTAAACAAAACAGCACCATTATCGCCAGAGCCACCATCTCATCCAGACTGGACTACGGGAATGCACTACTTAAGGGGGGGGCCAATAAAAAATGCATCAAACAATGTCAGGTCCTACAGAACAATGCAGTAAGGACAATTACCAAGAAAAAAAGGAGGAACATATTACAGAAGACAGAAAGGCCCTTCATTGGTTAGCCCTGGAAGACCGGATCACTTTTAAAGCAATGACCATTGTCCATCACTGTATATATGGATCCGCACCCGTATACCTAAAAAAACAAATAACCACATACGAACCTTGCCACACCTTAAGATCCAAGGCGCAAGGGTTTGTGAAAGTAAGTCACTCCGAAAAAGATAATGGACTTGGACGAGCCTTCCCTACCAAAGCGGCAACTAAGTGGAACGAGCTCCCAAACAGCCTAAGGCTAGGATCTAATTACCTATCCTTTAGGAAAAAACTGAAGACACTGTTGTTCAAATAAAGGACCTGCATAAATACTAATGTACATGTAATGTAATCTACTCAGAACCAGTAATCTTACTCTACTGTCCGGTTACTTTTCTGTTGTACTTGTCTTCATGTAATGCGCCCTGATGCCTGCGAGCTTCGGCGCTATAGAAATAAATAAATAAATAAGGGCCCAATAGTTTGTGTAACCAATGGCAAGTCTTGTATTTAGTGACGTTCATAGTGACCTGTTTAAAGGGTGGGCTTAGTAGTCCCACCCGATGTTGAAGAGCCTATCACTTTCTTCGACTACTATGGAACGTATACCTAGATGTTCCCTCTAAGCCTATCACATTTGCCACTAGGTCTTTGTAGTTTGCCACGTAGGATGACGTTAGCAATACGTAGGTTAACGTCAGCAATGATGGGTTTTAGAATGTTTTTTATGAATTTCGTTGAGATCATGCTGTGAGACGTCCGTTGATGTCCGTTGTACTCCCTGCTTTAGATTATTGACATTAAAACAACTTCCTGAGTCGTTTTGATTATTGATGTTTGAGTATCTTCTGCATCCCCATTCATCTCAAAGTATTGCTACCTCGTCTAAAAGGGCTGTGTCGGATGTCCCGGTTCAATACTGTGTTTGATTTTTAGATGTCTACATAATCTTGCTCCTACTTATCTTGTGGAAAAGGTGACTTGGTATCAACCTAAATGACCACTGCATTCGGCAGATCAGCTGCTATTAGTAATTCCTCCCTCTCTCTGTATCTCCAGAGGAGACCGGCGTTTTGCAGTCTATGGACCCAGGCTATGGAAAACCTTGCCTTGGGAACTTAGAAACATGACAGAGCTAATACAATTCGGAAAATCACTAAAGGCATTCTTATTCAAATAAATGATAGAATCAGATCTTTTGGTAGGAGCTCTCTAAGCTTTTGTGTTGGAATATGGAGTGGAATATGGAACCTGGGAACATCTGCGCCCAGATGCAGTTGTCCCTGCTCGGTGTGCCACGTTGTAAGTACTTCAAATCAAATCAAATCATGTTGATGTCTCCTCACCGTCTCGACCTCATAGAGGGAGGACTGGTCATGGCTCCTCCCTTTCTCATCCGCATTCCGGGATGCATGGTCATGGCTCATTCCTTTATCCCCTCATACAGCGAGGCATGTTGATGTCTCCTCCCCGTCTCGCCTTCATAAAGGGTTGCATGTTTATATCTTCTCCTTGCCTCGCCAGGGATGCATGTTCATATCTGCTCCCTGTCTCTCCTCCATAAAGGTATGCGTGTTCATATCTCCTCCCTGTGTGGTCTTCATGAAGACATGCATGTTCATGATAAGTCTTTGTCTAGCCCTCATTTAGGCATGCATGTTAATGTCTCCTCCTTCTCACGTCCTAATTCAGGGATGCAATGTAATGTCTCCTTCCTGTCACACTCTCATACAGGGATGCAATGTGTATGTCTCCTCCCTGTATTGTTGTCATACAGGCATGCATATTCCTGATGACTCCTTGTTTAGCCCTCATTCAGGCATTCATGTTCATGGGTCCTCAACGCTTTGTCCTTATAAAGGGATGCATGATCATGATGACTCCTTATCACTCCCTCAAAAAGGGATGCATTTTAATGTCTCCTCCTTGTCACACCTGCGTACAGAGATGCGTGTTCATGCCACCTCGTTCTCTTGCTTTCATACAGGGATTTTATCTCCTCCCTGTCTCACCCTCAGGAAGGGATGCATGACCAATGCTCCTTCCCGTCTCGCCCGCATACATGGATGCACATTCACGCCTCCTAGTTCTCTCGGCTTCATACGGGATCATATCTCCTCCCTGTCTCACCCTCATGCAGGGATGCATGACCAATGCTCCTTCCTGTCTCGCCCGCATACATGGATGCACGTTCACGCCTCCTCCTTCTCTCGGCTTCATACGGGGATCATATCTCCTCCCTGTCTCACCCTCATGCAGGGATGCATGACCAATGCTCCTTCCCTTCGCGCCTGCATACATGGATGCACGTTCACGCCTCCTCCTTCTCTCGGCTTCATATGGGGATCATATCTCCTCCCTGTCTCACCCTCAGGAAGGGATGCATGACCCTGGCTCCTCCCTTTCTCGCCTGAATACATGGATGCACGTTCACGCCTCCTCCTTCTCTCGGCTTCATACGGGGATCATATCTCCTTCCTGTCTCACCCTCAGAAAGGGATGCATGACCAATGCTCCTTCCCGTCTCGCCCGCATACATGGATGCACGTTCACGCCTCCTCCTTCTCTCGGCTTCATACGGGGATCATATCTCCTCCCTGTCTCACCCTCATGCAGGGATGTATGACCAATGCTCCTTCCCGTCTCGCCCGCATACATGGATGCACGTTCACGCCTCCTCCTTCTCTCGGCTTCATACGGGGATCATATCTCCTCCCTGTCTCACCCTCATGCAGGGATGCATGACCAATGCTCCTTCCCTTCTCGCCCGCATACATGGATGCACGTTCACGCCTCCTCCTTCTCTCGGCTTCATACGGGGATCATATCTCCTCCATGTCTCACCCTCACCTCCAACATTTGTAACCTCTTGTTCTCTTTGACGTCTGGGGCATGGGTGGCTACTGCACAGCTCTAGATGTCGCCCAGCTGCAAGGTGCTATGGAAAGCACTTTTCCACATTGGACGTGCTATATTAACCCCCTTTCCCCAAATACAATAAAAATAAAGAAATATATGTGCTTCCATAATGTCTACCTTCTAATGTTTCATATGTGTAAGCACATTGTCCTCCTCCTGACCACATTCTAAAACTATGTGCAAATTGTTCCTTCCATAAACTGTCACTTCCTTGGCCCTTTATTTATAATGACTGTTATACTCTCTCTCTTTCCGCCACAGTATAAAAAAGCCTAGCACACCTCATGATTGGACTAAGAAATTCCTGTCATTTAGTTGCAAATGATTTTCCCATTATCCCCAAAAACTCCTCACTGTGTCTAAGAACGCTTTTTTTCACAGGACAATACAGATCAGATTGACTTGAAAGGTCCTTTCACGCTACTACAGAATGCCTCTCATTCCACTAAAAGATACGCCAGTGCCTACAATAGCCTAGGACTAGACTATGAGTCACAATGTAGAAAGTCCACAAGTCCACAGATATGCCTGTTTATTTAAACATCTGTATTATCATCAGCGTATGACTGTAAAGGCGGGACCTCGCGCTCTCTGTAACGCGCTCCATTGGCAACATCAGTTAAATGTCATTGATTCAATCCCTCGCGGATGTTGTTTTTATTCCCATTTGTAACTGGGAAATACTGTCGCTGCAATACATATGTCTTAATCAAGCTAGTAGTCACTGACGTAAATGGCAGTGTTATAATGCTTCATTGGTGTTGGTCTGGAACAGGTATGGGGCATCTGTTGGTCTGGAGGGTGGGATCGGGCATCCTGGTGTGGGTGGGATGGGGGCATCTGGAGGGTGGGATGGGGGCATCTTGGTGTGGCTGTGGAGGTAGTGGATGGAGGCACATTGGTGTGGGTTTGATGGGAGGGATGGGGCACATTGGTGTGGGTTTGATGGGAGAGACATCGCACACTGGTGTGGGTCTGCGGGGAGGGATGGGGCATCCTGGTTTGGGTGGGATGGGGACATCGATGTGGGTCTGGAGGGAGGGGATGGGGGCACATTGGTGTGGATCTGGAGGGAGGGGATGGGGGCACATTGGTATGGGTTTGGAGGGAGGTATGGGGGCACGGTGGGGTCTGGAGGGAGGGGATGGGGCACATTTGTGTTGGTCTGAAACAGATGTGGGCATCTGTTGGTTTAGAGGGTGGCATGGGTCATCTAGGTGTGGCATGGGGCATCTAGGTGTGGTTTGGGGCATCTTGGTGTGGGTCTGGAGTAAGGGGAAGGGGCACATTGGTGTGGGTTGGGTGGGAGGAATGGGGACATTAGTCTGTGTCTGGGGGATGTATTGGGCCCTTTGTGGGTCTGGGGAGGGATGGTTCATCTAGGTGTGGGTCTGGAGGGCACAGTGGGGGCATATTGCTGTGTGGATGGAGGGATGGTGGCATCTTCGTCGGGTCTGCAATGGATGGGGGCATATTGGTGTTGGTCTGGAACAAGTATGGGGCATCTGTGGTCTCGAGCGTGGGATGGGGCATCCTGGTGTGGGTGGGATGGGGACATCTGTGTGCATCTGGAGGGTGGGATGGGGGAATCCTGGTGTGGCTCTGGAGGGAGTGGCTATAGGCACATTGGTGTTGGTTTGATGGGAGGGATGGGGCACATTTGTGTGGGTTTGATGGGAGGGACGGGGCACATTGGTGTGGGTCTGGGTGGAGGGATGGGGCATCCTGGCTTGGGTGGGATGGGGACTTCTGTGTGGGTCTGGAGGGAAGGGATGGGGGCACATTGGTGTGGGTATTATCATGTGTCTGCAACACATCTGAAATCAGGAATGCACTGCATCGCCCCGCACGCCATGAGAGGTTGACATTCTTGCGTGATGCTCTGTCATGCTGGGAAAAAGGCCCCAGGGCTCGCACAAGGGTGGATGCATTGCCCGATTGCTGCCCTGGACTCCATAGTCCATAGAACGGACTGGAGCGCATAGAACTGCGTGACATATATAGTATGGTCTGGAATGCAGGGAACGTTTGAAAGAGCATGTAACCCATCATATCACACCCCACGCTTACTCTCTTCTTTACACCACCACTCAACTAGAACACAGAGATACTATGACACCATTCGGTATAATCGTTCTCATACCAACATCTCCCGCTCACTCCCCATCATTCTAAGTAAACACTGCTGGTTATACACCCCCCAGCCAGGCGTTCTCCTCAGGCACTAACGCAGCCACAGTCGGTCTGGATAAATCCTGCCAGAACGAACACATACCCTTGATCTCAACCACCACACCTACCGCTAAGAAGCAGCTATTACACAAATACCCCACCAGCTGCACACATAACCGGTGCGCACATGCGCCGTTGAATCTCCCTACTCTCTCTACTGACCTGAACTTCGGTTCCCAAGGGCGTTCAACCTACCAGTGCCTTCAGACCATACCAATGGTATATAAGGCGCTATATAAGTGCAAAATAACATAACATAACATACCATGTGAGGGATGGGCACATTGGTCTGGGGCACATTGGTGTGTGTATGGACAGGGATGGGGCATATTGGTGTGGGTCTGGAGGGAGGTATGGGGGCACAGTGTAGGTCTGGAGGGAGGGATGGGTCATCTAGGTGTGGTTCTGGAGGGCAGGATGGAGGCATCTTGGTGTGGCTCTGGAGGGAGTGAATACATGCACATTGGTGTGGGTCTGGGGGTAGGGATAGGGCATCATGGTTTGGGTGGGATGGGGACATCAGTGTGGGTCCGGAGGGAGGGCATGGGGGCACATTGGTTTGGGGGAAGGTTTGGGGCACATATGTGTGGGTATGGGGAGGGATGGGGCATATTGGTGTGTGTCTGGAGGGAGTTATGGGTCTGGAGGGAGGATGGGTCATTTAGGTGTGGGTCTGGGGGGATGGGGGCTCATTGGTGTGGGTTTGATGGGAGGGACGGGCACATTGGGCTGGGACAGGGATGGGGGCACATTTTCCTGGGTCTGGGGGGAGGGGATGGGGGCACATTTTCCTGGGTCTGGGCGGAGGGGATGGGGGTACATTGTGGGTTTGAGTGAGGGATGGCGGCACAGTGTGGGTCTGAGGGGTATGGGGCAAAGTGGTGTTGGTCTGGAGGGAGGGATGGGGGCACATAGATGTGGGTCTGGAGGGAGGGGTAGGGCACATCGGTGTGGGTCTCGGGTGAGGGATGGGGCACATTGGTGTGGGTCTGGTGGGAGAGATGAAGGCACATTGGTGTGGGTCTAGAGGGAGGAATGGAGCACATTGGTGTCGGTCTGGGGGGTAGGGCATCCTGGTTTGGGTGTGATAGGGACATCAGTGTAGGTCTGGAGGGAGGGGATGGGGGCACATTGGTGTGGGTTTGATGGGAGGGACGGGTACATTGGTCCGGCGAGGGATGGGGCATATTTGTGTGGGTATGGGGAGGGATGGGGCATATTGGTGTGGGTCTGGATGGAGGTATGGGGCACAGTGGGTCTGTAGGGAGGGATGGGTCATCTAGTTGTGGGTTTGACAGGCAGTATGCAGGCATCTTGGTGTAGGTCTGGGGGCTAAGGGGGCACATTGCTGTGGGTTTGATGTGAGTGATGGGCACATTTGGTTTGGGGGAGGGACGGGGGCACATTTGTCTGGGGAGAGGGATGTGGGCACATTGTGGGTTTGGTGGAGGGATGGGGACACAGTGTGGGTTTGCAGGGATAGGGACACAGTGGTGTGGGTCTGGAGGGAGGGATAGGGGCACATTGAAGTGGGTCTGGAGGGAGGGATGGGGCACATTAGTGTGGGTCTGGGGGAGAGATGTGGGCATATTGGTGTGGGTCTGGGGTGAGAGATGGGGGCACATGGGTGTGGGTCTGGAGGGAGAGATGGGGCACACTGTGTGGAGGGCGGGATGGGTCATCTAGGTGTGGGTCTGGAGGGCAGGATGGGAGCCTCTTGGTCTGGGGCAGATGGGGGCACATTGGTGTGAGTTTGATGGGAGGGACGGGCACATTGGCCTGGGGAGAGGGATGGGGCACATTTCTCTGGGTCTGGAGGGAGGGATGGGGCACATTGTGGTTGTGGGGGAGGGATGGGGGCACAGTGTGGGTGTGGGGGGGATAGAGAAACAGTGGTGTGGGTCTGGGGGAGAGATGGGGGCACATTGGTGTGGGTCTGGGGGAGAGATGGGGCACATGGGTGTGGATCTGGAGGGTGGGTTGGGTCATCTAGGTGTGGGTCTGGAGGGTGTGATGGGGTGTTGGGGCAAACCCCCAGGTAGGTGCGAGGGCTACTAGGAATTCACAGAATCTGAACTCATGGAAGGCCCAACTCCTTCCCCTAAAAAGGAATGCAGGCCCAGACAGACAGCAAGTTCAAACTGCAGTTTATTGCAGCCAAAACCAGCAACGATCAGTACAAGAATGAACAGGATCCAAGGCCATCTCAGTGTTCGCTGGCTCGCAGGCCAGTTTTGAGGGCACATTGTGTCAGAGTGACGTCACAACCTGGGACCTTCTCCAGTAAACCTATCGCACCCCTGAATTGGGCGCTGAGTGATAGACCACATATAGTGTAGCCTATACATGTTAGTTCACTGGCTCTCGCATGTCAGGAGTCTGGCATGGCTCAACCCCAAAAGTAACTACTTCTACAATGTTGCGGTGTCAGGCTCTTACCATTGGTTCTTGCCCGTTGCTACCCTCCCCTAGGATACTAGATTGTGATTGGTTAGAGCTGACGTTCCCCAGGCCTGGGATCTGAAATGGTTCTCAGCTCTCGGTGTACCTTCTCAAGGTAATGCTAACAATTACGTGTCTGCATTTTAACTTGCGTGTACCACCATGGACTATGAGGGTGCCCGTCTACATCATGCAACGCTTGTTTTCACTGTAACAACTTTGTTGCAAGCTTCATTGTCTGGCGGTGTGAGAGCGCTCCTATTCCCAGCTGCTAGTTTCGGTTCAGCATCTTGGTGTGGGTCTGAGAGGGAGTTATGGGACATCTTGGTGTGGGCCTGAGAGGGAGGGATGGGGCATATTGGTGTGGGTCTGGAGGGAGGGATGGAGACATTGTTGTGGGTCTGGATGGCAGGATGGGGCACATTAGTGTGGGTCTGGATGGAGGGATCGGGGCTCATTGGTCAGAGGAGGGATGGGGGCATCTTGCTGTGTGGAGGGAGGATGGGGCATCATGGTATGGGTCTGGAGGAAGGGATGGGGTATCTTGGTTCAGTCCATGTCGGAAAGGGGGAATCGTGGATTTGGAATGGAGGGACAGGGCATATAATGGGAGCATGTCAGGGAATGATGGAACATGTGGGTCTGAATGAGGGCAGGAGCACTTTGGTGGGAAGGAAGGGGGCATCTGGGTGTGAATGGAGGGAAGGGGTATGTATGTCTGGAGAGAAAGATATTGGTCTATGGTATGGGTGGGAGCATGTGGGTGTCGAAGGGATGGGATAATCCGGGTGTGGGTCTAGAGAGAGGGCGCAGGGCACCATATGAGTGAGTCTGGATGTAGAGGTGAAGCATATGGGTGTGGCTTTGGAGAGAGGGGTGGAGCAACTTGGTGTAGTTATGGGGGGACGGATGTTGCTGTCTTTGTGTGGGTTTGGAAGGAGGGATGGTGGCATGTGGGTCCGGAAGGGGGTGGCATTTGAATCTGGAACGTGTGTTTGGAAGGAGAAATGGGGCATTTGAGTTTGATTGGGGACATGTAGGGTTGGGGTATCTGCTTGTGTGTGGGGGCATGAAGGATAATTAACAGCAGAGCAGCCGGAGGGAAAACAGAGGGCCCGACCTTGGTTACATCCCAGACGTGCACACCCACACCCGAGGGCACCCCTCAAGCTACTGTCGGCCTGCGGGGCGCGTGGGGGACCAAGCGCTGGGGAGTAGGATTCCCTTCCACTGCAGGGGGGTCACCCACCCAGCAGATGGATGGAGATGCTCGGAAGGGTTGGGCTAACCTGCTGGGGATGTCCCCAAACATGCACCGGAGAATGAGCCCTGAGCGGCCTCTCCTCACCGAGCTGGCCCCTGAGGCGCTGAGCCGGCTGGGGGCACGCTCCTCTCTCTGACCCACCAGCGGGCGGCATTGATGAGCACACCCCAGTCAGCAGGGAAGCCTTGCGTGGGGGCAGCCAGGAGCGAGGGAAAACTGGCTGTTCTCGAGGGATGCCTCCCTAGACGGACACGGGCCCAGCACTCCAGGCGAGCCCTGAGCCATGGCACAGCAGCCTTACTCGACGGGCGGGTGTCGAGGTTCCAGCCTCCCACATTAGTGGGCGAGCAATGGCCAGGCCCGCCGGCGCAGCTGGCAACTTTCCCTCTTAAACAGGATCCAAGGCCATCTCAGTGTTCACTGGCTCGCAGGCCAGTTTTGAGGGCACATTGTGTCAGAGTGACGTCACAACCTGGGCCCTTCTCCAGTAAACCTATCGCACCCCAGGATTGGGCGCTGAGTGATAGACCACATATAGTGTAGTCTATACATGTTAGTTCACTGGCTCTCGCATGTCAGGAGTCTGGCATGGCCCAACCCCAAAAGTAACTACTTCTACAATGTTGCGATGTCAGGCTCTTACCATTGGTTCTTGCCCGTTGCTACCCTCCCCTAGGATATTAGATTGTGATTGGTTAGAGCTGACGTTCCCCAGGCCTGGGACCTGAAATGGTTCTCAGCTCTCGGTGTACCTACTCAAGGTAATGCTAACAATTATGTGTCTGCATTTTAACTTGTGTGTACCACCATGGACTATGAGGGTGCCCGTCTACATCATGCAACGCTTGTTTTCACTGTAACAACTTTATTGCAAGCTTCATTGTCTGGCGGTGTGAGAGTGCTCCTATTCCCAGCTGCTAGTTTCGGTTCATCATCATCGGCTTGGCCGAGTCATGTGTTCAGATACTGTGTTTTGGGCTTCTGTAGCTCTGAATTAAGAGGGTTTATTCACATTTATTGCAGCAGGTTTTACTGCTGTCCAGAGAATGGATTATCACTAGTATCTAGTTGCCTTGGCTGTGGGCCCTGTCTCAAACGTTTGCTCTTCTGTTCAGCCTGAATTCATCCCAGGTCAGCTCTTGCTGAGAGTCTGTGGTCTGTTGTAATATTCCTAAGCCATAACATGGCTCCTTCGTTGTTCGTGCTATTCTATTTTCTCCATACGTTAGTCAGACTGGGCTGTCGGGTCCCAAAGGTGCTCCTTCAGTTCCATGAGGTTAATTGCATATGAATATCTGCAAGCTTATTCAGGATCTCTTGCTACTTGCGGTTTGTACGTTGCTGCGGTTTAAGCTAGTGACACAAATAATAAAGAAAAGGCAGTATGTCTGTGTGTATCGGTCCTCGTACGTATAGAACTGTTACGCATGTATTCTTCGTGTATCGGGTGCGTGTTTGTGTCCCGATGTGCGGGTGGCACGTATGCTTCTGTCTAACGCAGCTATGTCATGGTGTCTCTAATGACTTCAGTGGCTTTGGCTTTGTGGCGCTTTAGTCAATACTGTCAATGGAAGTCTCCTTGGTTGCCCCCTGGGTATTAGGCAGAATCATATGCAGTACCCTTTTGGAGCACTGAATGCAATTAAGACAAGTGTCAGTACAAATTCACCTTTGGTAAAAGCCTATACTACACAGTTATGTGGTAAAAGTGTCTGCGCAGCCAGACTTATCTCAATAGTTGAGTGAGCAGTAGAACAAGTTACACATAGGACCAACAAATACAGTGATTCAAACAAACACTTCAAGGTTTCTTGGCAAAAGAATATACATTTATTTACACAGTCAGTTGGAAAACATTACACTAGCAAGAGCAGCTCAATATCATATCCTAATACACTACAAATACACAACCAATACGTTACTGAACAAGTTCAGCTTCCCTGTTGTGGGAGCAAAATGGCACTTCAGATACTTTAAATAGGGGTAAAAAGACAAGGTTATAAGAATAGACCGCCCAAATACTTTCATAGGCAGGGCAAAGAGTTTCAGTATACTACAACCAGCAATTCAGTTCATAGGCCTGGGCCAAAGTCAATGGTTCAGAGTCTTTGTATAGGATAGAACAGTTCTGGTAGTAAACGATTAAGTCTTTGCCATGGTTTTTAGAAGTATTTGGCTAGGCGAAAAGTTTGACGAATGTTAAGGGAAGGACAAGCCTTCGAAGTCGGGAAAGTTTCACAAACTTTCTCCGTGGCCAAAAAGATTTCCAGACCGTTGCACAGTACCTTTTTTAGTGAAGAAGAGCTGTAGCTGAGGCAGTTGTTCCTGGCAGTTCAAGCAGATCTCGCTGTTCCCGAGCTTCATTCGTGGGGACCAGAAGGAGGACATCGGGAGGTTGCTGCACTGCCAGGGATGCAGCCACAAGCTTGGCAAAACGTCGATTTAAAGTGTGAGTGCCTTAAAGACCACAAACTGGTATCCTTCCCACTGGCTATCCGGTTTTCCACAGCACTCTGCAGAAAATTTGACCAGGAGGGGACGGTGACCAGGCGGCTTACGAGTTGGTTGTTCCCACCAAACTCAAGGGAAGAAGTTAACCTTGAAGGGCTTCTCTGTCGATGGAGTTTCATGCAATTCGGACCTGCAGCAGGGCTTCACCGGTCATCTAGGAGTTGCAGCAGTCCACTTCTTTCAGCTCGTCTTTGGTTCTTTCGTTCCAGTGGTCGACTCTGCTTTCCAAGTCCCAGAGACCTGCTTTTAAACAGTTTTCCCCCATTCATTCCAGCCTGGCTTTCACTCACACAGCAGGGTGGCTGTCCTTGCCGGACAGCCAGCCGACCAATCATGCCAGAGTGCATTCAGGTCTCCTAGGAGACTAAGCACTGGTCGTATGAAGGGACTGATGGTGGCATCTTGGTGGGGTCTGCAATGGATGAGGCCGCATTGGTGTCGGTCAGGAAGTGGTATGGGGCATCTGTTGTTCTGGAGTGTGGCATGGGTCATCTAGGTGCTGGTTGGGAGGGTGAGATGGGGCATCCTGATGTGGGTTGGATGGGGACATCTGTGTGCATCTGGAGAGTGGGATGGGGCATATTTGTGTGAGTCTGGAAGGAGGGATGGGGCATCTTGGTGTGGATCTGGGAGGGATGGGCACATTGGTCTGGAGGGAAGGATGGGGCATCTTGGTGTGTGGAGATGGATATCTTGGTTTGAGTGTGGAGGGCAGGATGGGGGAATGTTCCTGTGTGGAGGGAGGATGGGGCATCATGCATGGTGTCGGTCTCGAGGGCGGATTGGTGGCATCTTGTTGGGGTCTGGCATGGAGGGTTGGTGGCATATTGGTGGGCTCTGGAATTTGTGGGATGGGGCATCTTCGTGTGGGTCTGAGAGGGAGTTATGGGACATCTTGGTGTGGGCCTGAGAGGGAGGGATGGGGCATATTGGTGTGGGTCTGGAGGGAGGGATGGGAACATTGTTGTGGGTCTGGATGGCAGGATGGGGCACATTAGTGTGGGTCTGGAGGGAGGGATCAGGGCTCATTGGTCAGGGGAGGGATGGGGGCATCTTGCTGTGTGGAGGGAGGATGGGGCATCATGGTATGGGTCTGGAGGAAGGGATGGGGTATCTTGGTTCAGTCCATGTCGGAAAGGGGGAATCGTGGATTTGGAATGGAGGGACAGGGCATATAATGGGAGCATGTCACGGAATGATGGAGCATGTGGGTCTGAATGAGGGCAGGAGCACTTTGGTGGGAAGGAAGGGGGCATCTGGGTGTGAATGGAGGGATGGGGTATGTATGTCTGGAGAGAAGGATATTGGTCTATGGGAGGGGTGGGAGCATGTGGGTGTTGAAGGGATGGGATAATCCGGGTGTGGGTCTAGAGAGAGGGCGCAGGGCACCATATGAGTGAGTCTGGATGTAGAGGTGAAGCATATGGGTGTGGCTTTGGAGAGAGGGGTGGAGCATCTTGGTGTAGTTATGGGGGGACGGATGTTGCTGTCTTTGTGTGGGTTTGGAAGGAAGGATGGTGGCATGTGGGTCCGGAGGGGGTGGCATTTGAATCTGGAACGTGTGTTTGGAAGGAGAAATGGGGCATTTGAGTGTGATTGGGGACATGTAGGGTTGTGGTATCTGCTTCTGTGTGGGGGCATGAAGGATAATTAACAGCAGAGCAGCCGGAGGGAGAACAGCGGGCCCGACCTTGGTTACATCCCAGATGCGCACACCCACACCTGAGGGCACCCCTCAAGCTACTGTCGGCCTGCGGGGCGCGTGGGGCACCAAGCGCTGGGGAGTAGGATTCCCTTCCACCACAGGGGGGTCAGCGACGCAGGATGGAGATGCCCGGAAGGGTTGGGCTAACCTGCTGGGGATGTCCCCAAACATGCACCGGAGAATGAGCCCTGAGCGGCCTCTCCTCACCGAGCTGGCCCCTGAGGCGCTGTGCCGGCTGGGGGCACGCTCCTCTCTCTGACCCACCAGCGGGCGGGCATTGGTGGGCACACCCCAGTCAGCAGGGAAGCCTTGCGTGGGGGCAGCCAGGAGCGAGGGAAAACTGGCTGTTCTCGAGGGATGCCTCCCTAGACGGACACGGGCTCAGCACGCCAGGCGAGCCCTGAGCCATGGCGCAGCAGCCTTACTCGACGGGCGGGTGTCGAGGTTCCAGCCTCCCACATTAGTGGGCGAGCAATGACCAGGCCCGCCGGCGCAGCTGGCAACTTTCCCTCTTGAACAGGATCCAAGGCCATCTCAGTGTTCACTGGCTCGCAGGCCAGTTTTGAGGGCACATTGTGTCAGAGTGACGTCACAACCTGGGACCTTCTCCAGTAAACCTATCGCACCCCTGAATTGGGCGCTGAGTGATAGACCACATATAGTGTAGCCTATACATGTTAGTTCACTGGCTCTCGCATGTCAGGAGTCTGGCATGGCCCAACCCCAAAAGTAACTACTTCTACAATGTTGCGATGTCAGGCTCTTACCATTGGTTCTTGTCCGTTGCTACCCTCCCCTAGGATATTAGATTGTGATTGGTTAGAGCTGACGTTCCCTAGGCCTGGGATCTGAAATGGTTCTCAGCTCTCGGTGTACCTTCTCAAGGTAATGCTAACA
The DNA here is from genome assembly GCF_040938575.1 of Ambystoma mexicanum. Classification (NCBI taxonomy): domain Eukaryota; kingdom Metazoa; phylum Chordata; class Amphibia; order Caudata; family Ambystomatidae; genus Ambystoma; species Ambystoma mexicanum. The sequence goes on from NW_027182323.1 coordinate 131,795, forward strand.
ATTATGTGTCTGCATTTTAACTTGTGTGTACCACCAAGGACTATGAGGGTGCACGTCTACATCATGCAACGCTTGTTTTCACTGTAACAACTGTGTTGCAAGCTTCATTGTCTGGCGGTGTGAGAGCGCTCCTATTTCCAGCTGCTAGTTTCGGTTCATCATCATCATCTGCTCGGCCGAGTCATGTGTTCAGATACTGTGTTTTGGGCTTCTGTAGCTCTGAATTAAGAGGGTTTATTCACATTTATTGCAGCAGGTTTTACTGCTGTCCAGGGAATGGATTGTCACTCGTATCTAGTGGCCTTGGCTGTGGGCCCTGTCTCACATGTTTGCTCTTCTGTTCAGCCTGAATTCATCCCAGCTCAGCTCTTGCTGAGAGTCTGTGGTCTGTTGTAATTTTCCTAAGCCATAACATGGCTCCTTCGTTGTTCGTGCTAGTCTATTTTCTCCATACGTTAGTCACACTGGGCTGTCGGTTCCCAAAGGTGCTCCTGCAGTTCCATGTGGTTAATTACATATGAATATCTACAAGATTATTCAGGACCTCTTGCTACTTGCAGTTTATATGTTGCTGCGGTTTAAGCTAGTGACACAAATAATAAAGAAAAGGCAGTATGTGTGTGTGTATCGGTCCTCGTATGTATAGAACTGTTACGCCTGTATTCTTCATGTAACGGGTGCGTGTTTGTGTCCCGATGTACGGGTGGCACGTATGCTTCTGTCTAACGCAGCTATGTCATGGTGTCTCTAATGACGTCAGTGGCTTTGGCTTTGTGGCGCTTTAGTCAATACTGTCACTGGAAGTCTCCTCGGTTGCCCCCTGGGTATTAGGCAGAATCATATGCAGTACCCTTTTGGAGCACTGAATGCAATTAAGACAAGTGTCAGTACATATTCACCTTTGGTACACGCCTATACTACACAGTTATGTGGTAGAAGTGTCTGCGCAGCCAGACTTATCTCAAGAGTTGAGTGAGCAGTAGAACAAGTTACACATAGGACCAACAAATACAGTGATTCAAACAAACACTTCAAGGTTTCTTGGTAAAAGAATATACATTTATTTACACAGTCAGTTGGAAAACATTACACTAGCAAGAGCAGCTCAATATCATATCCTAATACACTACAAATACACAACCAATAAGTTACTGAACAAGTTCAGCTTCCCTGTAGTGGGAGCAAAATGGCACTTCAGATACTTCAAATAGGGGTAGAAAAGACAAGGTTATAAGAATAGACAGCCTAAATACTTGCATAGGCAGGGCAAAGAGTTTCAGTATACTACAACTAGCAATTCAGTTCATAGGCCTGGGCCAAAGTCAATGGTTCAGAATCTTTGTATAGGATAGCACAGTTCTGGTAGTAAACGATTAAGTCTTTGCCACGGTTTTTAGAAGTATTTGGCTAGGCGAAAAGTTTGACGAACGTTTAGGGAAGGACAAGCCTTCGAAGTCGGGAAAGTTTCACAAACTTTCTCCGTGGCCGAAAAGATTTCCAGACTGTTGCACAGTACCTTTTTTAGTGAAGAAGAGCTGTAGCTGAGACAGTTGTTCCTGGCAGTTCAAGCAGATCTCGCTGTTCCCGAGCTTCATTCGTGGGGACAAGAAGGAGGACATCGGGAGGTTGCTGCACTGCCCAGGGATGCGGCCACAAGCTTGGCAAATCATCGGTTTAAGGTGTGAGTGCCTTAAAGACCACAAACTGGTGTCCTTCCCACTGGCTATCCGGTTTTCCACAGCACTCTGCAGAAAATTTGACCAGGAGTGGACGGTGTCCAGGCGGCTCACGAGTTGGTTGTTCCCACCAAAATAAAGGGAAGAAGTTAACCTTGAAGGGCTTCTCTGTCGATGGAGTTTCAGGCAATTCGGACCTGCAGCAGGGCTTCACCGGTCGTCTAGGAGTTGCAGCAGTCCACTTCTTTCAGCTCGTCTTTGGTTCTTTCGTTCCAGTGGTCGACTCTGCTTTCCAAGTCCCAGAGACCTGCTTTTAAACAGTTTTCCCCCATTCATTCCAGCCTGGCTGTCACTCACACAGCAGGGTGACTGTCCTTGCTGGACAGCCAGCCAGCCAATCACGCCAGAATGCATTCAGGTCTCCTAGGAGACTAAGCACAGGGAGTTTCAGGCACCTCCCTCACATCCTGTCCATCCCAGACACTCAGGCTCCAGAGGAGGGCTTCAGCACTGATGCCTGCCAAAGGCCAACGAACAAAGGGACCAAACCTGGTTTGGCACGCAGAGACAAACACAAGAAAGACTTTTCCTAAATGACCGGAGTCTGTTTTTACAGATAGGTCTTGGGCGCCATGTTTTTCAATATGGCTGACCCGATTTTTAGCTACCGTTGTTAGCGGTCGGGAAAAATCATGGTAGTTTGATTGAAACCACTGCCACCAGCCATTTAAAGTAGGAAAGGGTACCATTTGACTGTTACATGAGTGTTTTGATTTAGGGGATGCTAGGCAACCCCTCCAGCACTCTATAGGAAGATAGTGGCCCTCATTACGACCCTGGCGGAAATCGAAAAACGATGGCGGAAATGCAATACCGCCATCGAATACCGCCCGTTGCGATTATGACCCGTCACCGTAAAGTACGATGCCATTAGCGACACCGTAGTGAACGCCAACGCTAACTGCATCAAGTACGCGCACGCGCGCACTGCGAAACCGTAATTACCACCATGGCGCAACGGTACGGGAATTCTGACCCTAGCGGACATGTACCTAACGCCATCAAGCATGGCGGAAAGTACCATTCCGCCATGGTGAGAAGTACGGCATCGCAAACCAACCGTAAAAGGCCCTACTGAGTGCCTGTACACCACTCCCTGGCCACATTGCACAACTCCTCGTAGGTGCAATGAAGTCACACAATGCAACCAGTGAAATGTACAAGTCACCCATGCATGCCAACGAACAAATGAATGTAGGGGCTCCAAGTGCCTTGTGAGTGGCCATCCATATTAACCATGGCACCATTGCCGTACTGATGCAGCACAGGCATGTGAAGCTCCAAGTACAGCAACATGAACTGAAAACTGAGACAAACAAAAACAGGCCCCCCATCGCTTGACACCAGTGCAAGGCAACATACAAAGCAGTATCCTGAGTGAGACTGCACCAGCCCTGTACTCCTGCCAGTAAACAAACCAACCAGCAGCATAAGCATGTACCACACAAGTTGGCAGAGTGACTGAGCAGCCAGGCACATCTCAAGAGGGGCCAATGGGAGCAGCAGGGCACATATGGCACGAATACAGAAGCTATTCCAATGGACATGACCTCAGTCTCCCTCCAAGAAACGCACGCAAACACAGGCACCTGTGACCAGCCATATTCTGAAAATCACATAATTCCACCAATTCACCTGGCTGACCGGCATCTGTTACACAAAAGCCAATCCCCCTCCCATGAGCATGACATCATCAAAACAGACATAATTGCAGCCCCTATCCCTGACCTTACTGGCCTTCGTAGGCAAACGCGCCCAGTACAGTACCACGCAACTATACTCAGAAGGCCGAACCCAAAGCAGATCTCCTCACAATACATCGCTCCACAAATAGGAATATGCTACATTACTTGCAAAGAATAACGCTACACGGTCAATATCATAATCAAAATTTAATGCACAACAAAATCACCCTGGCCATACAGCTATTAGGTCATGAACTCCAAATCATATCTCATAATTGTGGGCTGCATCCGCAATAAATGACCAGCTTCTTCTTGTGTGACGCCCTGTTCCTCCATGGTACACAGGGGCTACATTCACCTTCAAAAAGGCAACATGGAAGCGCCTAGAACCGCAGGGCCGTCCCATTAGGTAGGCACTAGTCCAGCTGAAAGCTCGAAATGTTGCTCCTAGCCACTAGTACTGCGTAAGGGCATGTGGGCCATTGGCGATCGTCCCATAAGATCGTAATGGTGCTCCACGGATTAACACGAAGCAGCAGGTGTCGGGAGTAAAAGCCATCTGCAGGAGTGGCATACAGATGGCAGCGGCAAAAGGGGAGGAGATACCTGTCACCCAAATGAAACGAAAAAGAATAGTATGGGCATCTGAACTCCATTTGAATTACTCACTTCAAAGATCACACTAAATCCACAGCCATATGCATGCTAGCCCACTCAAAAGGATTATTCGCACCCACTAATCACTTGCGAATCATAACTATATAAATCGAGGTGAAAACACTATTACAAACGAGTGTTTGTGTGCATGCGTATGTTAAAACAGAATCCATTAGATGGGATTAGTAACGTGCATAGACACAAGTGTTTGAAGGCGCGTCGAGACAGGGAAGGTTCAACAAGGGCAGATAGATGATGGTCCCACTATGGCAGCCCTGCATCACATAGCTCAGAGGAAGTTGATAGATTCCAAAAAGCCATGTACATGGCAGACTCTCTTTTAAATCATCTGTCCATGCATCCATACATCATTCCCTCATCCCGGTATAAAAACGCCTGATTATTTACTCACATAACATTTGAAATTTCCATTGAATCTGTGCTTAATGCAGTCTGCAAAATCCACTGTGCTCCAGGCCGGAATTCTAGTGTTGTGAAGTAACATGTATTTGGGAACGTCTGCCTTATCCTCCACTACGCTATTGCGCATCCCATACTATTCATATCAATCATTGCATTCTCGGCATGGCCCCTGTCCCAAGGACATTAAACAATAGAACTTTCTATCTGCAGTCAGACCTGTGGGCGTCTCCTCGCCACTAGCTGGAAACCGAAAGCTCTGTCCTTCGAATTCCTCATTTGCAACATCACGTCGAAAAGGCATCTGTGACCGCTTGAAATCACAAATCCATCCATTTAGTGCGGCAGTGTGTGAAAATGGCAACTGGCTACACTCACAAATGGGACGCCCGGCCCGTCGGTGAACCGCGGTACAGCGCTGCATGAGGGTCCACCGTTAATCGAGTACTACATTCCACTGACCCTTCACAAGTTTGTTCCCGACTGCAAAGATAGTATGTGAAACAATGGGAGCATAGCAGAATTAACATATGAAGCAATATCTCACTGCCATCGGGATGAAATACATGATTGTAATAGCAAGATGCCATGCGTCGATTTGCAGCGTTGTGTGCGGGACGTGCTCGCCCAAAGGGGATTGCAGCTTGCACAGGTGGAATGAATCACCACAGGTGGAGGCTATACAGCTTGAAAACACATAAATTGCACACCCAACCCCCTCCCACAACCACACCCACTCCAAAATGCTACCGGCAGGACTTGCGATGTTGGCCCTGGGGGACCTGATAGCACTGCAAGTACTCCAACTTCAAGAAGAAGACGAACACCAACTACTACAACAACCGGCCACACAGAGGAGACGCAGGAGGAGGAGGAGGGCAAGGCAGGGCCAGCAAGGCCCACCAGCACAGCCACTACCACCACGCAGGCAGCCCGCAATCCCACGCCTCCGAGCACATCCGTTCAACCTCACTGATGAGCAGATCCACACCCTCTACCGTTTGGACCGGGACACCATAACCGCCATTGTGGACATGACACACGCTGACCTTGTCAGCATGATAGATATCCCAACCGCCATCCCACCCCTACTGAAGGTGGTGTCTGTACTCCACTTCCTGGCCACAGGCACCTACCAGCACACAGTCGGACAGTTGCATGGCATTTCACAGCCACTGTTGTCACGGACACTATTGCAAGTGCTTGATGCCCTCCTGAAGCACGCAGACGACTACATCTCTCTACCACGCTCGGAGCAGGAAATTACGAACACAAAAGTGGGATTCCATGCACTTGCCGGCATACCGGGTTGCATTGGTGCCATCGACTGCACCCATGTGGAATTGGTTGTCCCACATGCCATGGAGGCCCAGTACCGCAACCGAAAACAATATCATTCTCTTAATGTACAAATGGTGTGTGACTCAAACAGGATCTTTACACATTGTTGTGCCCGATTTCCTGGATCAACCCATGATTCCATGGTCTTACGGAACTCTACAATACCACGCTACATGGAGCGACATGCAGGGAACAGATCCTGGCTACTCGGTGAGTCTCATTTCATGCATGATAATGTGGGGTATGTGATGCGGCAATGACCTGCCAGGAAGGGGGGGTGCTTACGTAGCAATGTCATTCCTCAAACATCCTTTATTGTCCACATACAGGTGATGCCGGGTATCCACTGAAGAGATGGCTCCTTACACCACTCCGGAACCCACAGAACCAGCATGAGGAGGACTACAACCATGCCCACTCACGTACCCGTGTAGTCATAGAACAGGCATTCGGCCTACTGAAGGGTCGTTTCCGCTGCCTCAGCAGGTCTGGCGGGGCACTCCTGTACCGCCATGAGAAGGTTGCTAAGATGGTCATGGCATGTGTCATGCTACACAACATGTGCATACGTAGAAATGTGCCCATGCCCCCTGACGCAGAACTGCAAGCACCAGAATATGGTCATGATGTGGGTGGGGATGTGGCAGAACCTCAAGGAGTCCGCGAGGCACAGGAGGGCCGTGAAATTCGTCAGATTATCATAGATTCATGCTTCTAGCACTCACGCCTGGTGGTTGATACATGGACACGGGAGTTGTGGCACTGTGTGTGTCTGGAACATGCACAATATGGACTGTACGCCTATGATGGCCTCGTACACAAAGATCAATGTCCGCACATCTCATTGGATGATTGTGAAATGTTTATAGCATATGTGAAATTGTGTTACACACCCCATCGACCCGCCACCCAAGTAAGCCCAACACACCCCCTCCACCCTCCTACCTCCCCCCCGAACACCAGTGTCCAAAGATGCTCATTGTCAGTGGGCAGACGCTATTGCAAGCCCCCTCTCCGGGTATCAGGGGCACCCCTGCCTGTGGAGCGCAGGTTCCTCCCAGATCTACGTTGGGGGCTGCCCTGGACGGAACTTGCAACGGATGATGTCTCTGCCTGCTCACGTCCATGCATGTCCCTAAGGGTTTGTGAGAGCTCAGTGAGCACACGGCGCACAGCGGCAAGTTCAGCACATACGTCTTTGGACGTCGCATGCAGTTCCCCCCTCAGGCTCTCGGTGCTTCTCTCCATTTGTACTCTCAGGCTCTCGGTGCTTCTCTCCATTTCTGCCCTTAGTGTCTCTGTACATGTTTCTATGGCTGCCTTGGTACCCCCACATTCATCAGCATGGTCCTTGAGGAGCGTGGCCAGTTGCTGCTGTTGCACGATCACCTGGTCGAGGGACTGTTGCCTCTGCTGGGCCATGGCCATTTGCGGTGGTGTCACAGAGGGGCTGATCACCTCATGTTGCCTTGACACAGGGCTTGTGGGGGATGGCCAGTCGTCGTCTTGTGAGTGCCCCTGCGTGGTATCCTCATATTGTACGGGATGAAACAAACAGGGGGATTGAGACAGGTCATGGATGGATCGTACATCGACATCACCGTTTTCTGTGTCGGAGCATGCTGCCATTAATGCAGTGTCACCTATGGTGCTGCTGCCACCAGAAGCAGTGCCTTCTGTGGCATCCATTGGGGGGGCCTGTGGTGGTGGTGGTGTTGTGGCCATGCTGGCTGCTGGGGTGCCTGTTGAAGTCCCCTCCTGTGTGCTGCCACTTGATTTGTGCTGCTGCCGTGTCTTGATGCGTGCAGCTGAGGTGGAGGGTCTTTGGCCGTTGGTCTTGGCCCTCTTTGCAGGTGTGCTGGTAGGGGTGTCCTGGAGCTCGTCGTTTGAATCGGACCCTGTGGTGGAGTAAAGGAGGGCGAGCGTTATTAATGGGTCTGTGGAAATTGGAATGGCAATGTATCACATGCATTGGGGTGGTACCTGAGGGTGATTTGGGTCAGGGCCTTGGAGGTGGTTTCATTTTTGTGTGGATTGAGGGTGCAGTTGTATTGCAGCCTGCAGTTAGGGGGTGCCTGCTGCACGTGTAGAGGGTGTTTTTAGGATTTTTAATTATTTATTTATTTAATTTGACTTTTAATGTCCGCTATCAGGCCAATGTAAGTGGACGTGCTCCTGGACATGTGTTTCTGTTGCACTATGTGGACACATGGTACTTCACATGATTGGACATTGTGGTTTTAGCATAGTTTTATTTGGCCCACCTACCTGATTCTTCGGATGTCTGCACTCCTTTCTCGATCCCTCCGACTCCCTCTATGATCTCCATTCCAATGGTGGAGGCACAGATTTCTTCCCAGGGGGTCAACTTGATGGGTGATTCCGATCCTCCCCCGGTAGCTGTGGCAATGTTACGGTTGGCGGATAGTATGCTCCGTACGCGTATCCGCAAGTCGTCCCATCGCTTTCTGCATTGCTGTGGGTTGCGGGGTGCGGTCCCCACCGCACTTACCCGCTGCGCCACCAGGGCCCATATGACCTTCTTGTTCGCAAGTGCCGTCCTGGTTATTTGCGTCGAGAAGACGACGGCAGCATTCTCCTGGAGGGTCTCTGTGAGCACTGTGAGTTCCTCACGTGAGAAGTGGACCTGCCGCTTGCGGTCGCACGCTTTTTTCGCTACTTTTCCCATTGTTTTGGTTTCACTAGGGTGGATGACGGGTTGGGATGTCTCTCAGGGTAGTAATTTTAATGGTTGTGTGAATATTCTGATTTTATAGGTGTACGGCGTGCTGTTTCCCGTTCCGGGACCATGTTTTTGCTTCCGTTTCCGTATATTTACGGTCACCGTATTTTCCGATTGCCGCTCATTACGGTGACCGCTATGTCCGGTGGCGGAATTGCACCTAGGTCGCCGTACGACGGCGGTGAGGGGCGTTTTGGGGACATTTCCGCCATCGCGGACTTTGCACTTCCGCCAAGGCGTACTGCTCGTGCCCGATGGGTCAGAATTAGCCGCACTTTACTCTGTCGTGCCATGGCGGAAACGCTATTTACGCTATGGCGGTCAGGTCAGTTGCTTTCCGCCAGGGTCGTAATGAGGGCCAGTGTGTGCTGAGTCTGTAAATTTAAATAGACAAGTAAAGTCATTTTAACTTTACATGCTCTGGGAGACAGTGGTCAGTCCCAGAGAAGGTATTTAAAGATTGGGAAGTCTGAAATACATCCCTGTGCCACTGCACTGAAGGTGCTGTGTGACACATAAAAAGATGATGCCTTTGAAGTTGTTTTAAAACTCCATAACCAAAGAACACAAAAGTAAAACACCCATCAAAATACATGGAAGAGTGGGGAAAAAAGGCTCACACTCTTCCCAGGTAAAAAATAAAATTCTAGAAATCCAGCAAAGTTGCTGGGGGTCTCAAAACATAAGGGAATTTAGCACATTTTGAGAATCCTCCCTAATACTGGGGTTCTTCATCCACTCTGGGTAGCGCTTGTACCGCTCCTGAGCTGTATGGTTGACTAAGAGGGTACCTCTCGACGTACTTATCAATTGTGGGGGCGCTAGGAATCAGTCCGAAATAGTACGGGCGATCATGGTATCTCCTATTCTTCTTCAGTGCTATGTACCTTATGGGAGGGGGAGCAGAGGCGAATTCGGCCATCCTTCTTCAGGGGGCATCTTGGGGAGGGTCTGCAATGGATGGATGGGGGCACATTTTTGTTGGTCTGAAACGGGTATGGGGCATCTGTTGATCTGGAGTTTGGCATGGATCCTCTAGGTGTGAGTTGGGAGGGTGGGATGGGGCATCTTAGTGGGTCTGGAGGGAGGGGTGGTTCATCTAGGTGTGGGTCTGGAGGGCCAGATAGGGGCATCTTGCTGTGTGGAGGGACTGATTGTGGCATCTTGGTGGGGTATGCAATGGATGGGGGCACATTGGAGTCGGTCTGGAACAGGTATTGGGCATCTGTTGTTCTGGAGGGTGGGATGGGGCATCCTGGTGTGTGTGGGATGGGGACATCTGTGTACATCTGTAGGCTGGGAATGGGGTTGTTTTGGTGTGGGTCTGGAGAGAGGGGATGTGGGCACATTGGTGTGGGTTTAATGTGGGTTTGATGGGAGGGACAGGGCATATTGGTGTGGGTCTGGGGGTAGGGATGGGGGCACATTGGTGTGGGTCTGGGGAGAGGTATGGGAGGACGGTGTGGGTCTGGAGGGCGTTATGGGGGCATGGTGTGGATCTGGAGGGATGGATGGATTGTCTAGGTGTGTGAAGGGACTGATGGTGGCATCTTGGTGGGGTCTGCAATGGATGAGGCCACATTGGTGTCGGTCAGGAAGTGGTAAGGGGCATCTGTTGTTCTGGAGGGTGGCATGGGTCATCTAGGTGCTGGTTGGGAGGGTGAGATGGGGCATCTTGATGTGGGTTGGATGGGGACATCTGTGTGCATCTGGAGAGTGGGATGGGGCATATTTGTGTGAGTCTGGAAGGAGGGATGGGGCATCTTGGTGTGGATCTGGGAGGGATGGGCACATTGGTCTGGAGGGAAGGATGGGGCATCTTGGTGTGTGGAGATGGATATCTTGGTTTGAGTGTGGAGGGCAGGATGGGGGAATCTTCCTGTGTGGAGGGAGGATGGGCATCATGCATGGTGTGGGTCTCGAGGGCGGATTGGTGGCATCCTGTTGGGGTCTGGCATGGAGGGTTGGTGGCATATTGGTGGGCTCTGGAATTTGAGGGATGGGGCATCTTGGTGTGGGTCTGAGAGGGAGTTATGGGACATCTTGGTGTGGGCCTGAGAGGGAGGGATGGGGCATATTGGTGTGGGTCTGGAGTGAGGGATGGGGACATTGTTGTGGGTCTGGATGGCAGGATGGGGCACATTAGTGTGGGTCTGGAGGGAGGGATCAGGGCTCATTGGTCAGGGGAGGGATGGGGGCATCTTGCTGTGTGGAGGGAGGGTGGGGCATCATGGTATGGGTCTGGAGGAAGGGATGGGGTATCTTGGTTCAGTCCATTTTGGAAAGGGGGAATCGTGGATTTGGAATGGAGGGACAGGGCATATAATGGGAGCATTTCAGGGAATGATGGAGCATATGGGTCTGAATGAGGGCAGGAGCACTTTGGTGGGAAGGAAGGGGCATCTGGGTGTGAATGGAGGGATGGGGTATGTATGTCTGGAGAGAAGGATATTGGTCTATGGGAGGGGTGGGAGCATGTGGGTGTTGAAGGGATGGGATAATCCGGGTGTGGGTCTAGAGAGAGGGCGCAGGGCACCATATGAGTGAGTCTGGATGTAGAGGTGAAGCATATGGGTGTGGCTTTGGAGAGAGGGGTGGAGCATCTTGGTGTAGTTATGGGGGGACGGATGTTGCTGTCTTTGTGTGGGTTTGGAAGGAGGGATGGTGGCCTGTGGGTCCGGGGGGGGGGTGGCATTTGAATTTGGAACGTGTGTTTGGAAGGAGAAATGGGGCATTTGAGTGTGATTGGGGACATGTAGGGTTGGGGTATCTGCTTGTGTGTGGGGGCATGAAGGATAATTAACAGCAGAGCAGCCGGAGGGAGAACAGCGGGCCCGACCTTTTTTACATCCCAGACACGCACACGCACACCCGAGGGCACCCCTCAAGCTACTGTCCAGCCTGCGGGGCGCGTGGGGGACCAGGCGCTGGGGAGTAGGATTCCCTTCCAGCGACCCAGCAGATGGATGGAGATGTCCGGAAGGGTTGGGTTAACCTGCTGGGGATGTCCCCAAACATGCACCGGAGAATGAGCCCTGAGCGGCCTCTCCTCACCGAGCTGGCTCCTGAGGCGCTGTGCCGGCTGGGGGCACGCTCCTCTCTCTGACCCACCAGCAGGCAGGCATTGGTGGGCACACCCTGGTCAGCAGGGAAGCCTTGCGTGGGGGCAGCCAGGAGCCGAGGGAAAACTGGCTGTTCTCGAGGTATGCCTCCCTAGACGGACACGGGTCCAGCACGCCAGGCGAGCCCTGAGCCATGGCGCAGCAGCCTTACTCGACGGACGGGCGACGAGGTTCCAGCCGCCCACATTAGTGGGCGAGCAATGGCCAGGCCCGCCGGCGCAGCTGGCAACTTTCCCTCTTGCCCAGGTACCTGTAGCTCGGCCCCGTGCGGCCGTGCTGGGGTTTGAAGACTCTAGCGGTCCCACCCGACCCCCTGCCCGTGCGGTCTCTGGCCTGCTTCTGTTCCGCCTCCTTTCTCCCCCTGAAAGGGGAGCAGAGGGGGTCTGGGAAGGATGAGTTCATCTGGGCGGGTGGGCCGGCGGCAGGGCGGCCTGCCGCCGTCACTGTGGGAAGCGGTGTGCTGCTGCAGGTGGTGGGCAGGCTTCCCAGACTGAGCGCGTGGATTTCTTTTTTTTTTCTTTTTAAAGCACGATGGTCTCGGCCCACTTCCAAGCAGGGAAGCTGGGCTGTCTTGCCTCGGGTGGGACAGGCAGTGCTGCCTTCCTCCGACCTCTGTTGCACCGGCAGGTTCCTTGCCGATGTATGGAACAAAAGCAAAGTTGCCTGTGACTCTTGGCGGTGGATCACTCGCTAGCTCGGGAATTGCAGGACAAATTGATCCACTAAGGGGCTCTGCCTGTCTGAGGGTCGATTGACCGTCAATCGCCCTGGGGTTCCCTTCCCGGGGCGTGGCTGTCGCAGGAACCCCATTCCCTTCATCCCTTAAGTTCAGACCCCGATCAGCACCGTCCCAGGATCCCTGGATCTGGCGTGCAGGCTTATTGGCAGCACGTTCCAGCCTACCCCGTTTCCCCACCTCGTGCAGGTTTCGGCAGGGCCAGGCGCATGGCGTGCAATGGTGGTGGCGGTGGCAGGCCTTAAAAAAGCCTGCTGCACCTTCACCCTACCCCGGGGCACCTGGCCATGCCACGTGTGGCTGTCTGCCGCTAAGGCATGTCCCTGGAGCATGGGCTTCATGACCATGTGGGCTACCCCCTGTACAGCTCCGGGCCCGAGGCCTCAGATCAGATGTGATGACCCGCTGAATTTAAGCAAATTACTAAGCAGAGGAAAATAAACTAACTAGGATTCCCTCAGTAACGGAGAGGGAAGAGCCCAGCGCAGAATCCCCATCCAGCGGCAGGCGCCGGAAATGTGGCGTACAGACGACCGACTCCATGGCGTCGCTCAAGGAGCCCAAGTCCTTCTGATTGAGGCTCACCCGCGGATGGTGTTGGGACCAGTAGCGGCCCCCTGTGCGCCGGGATCGGGTCTTCTCGGAGTCGGATTGCTTGGCAATGCAGCACCGGGCCGTATCTATATCCGCAATAGGTCTCCAAGGTGAACAGCCTCTGGCATGTTGGAACAATGTAGGTAAGGGAAGTCGGCAAGTTGGATCCGTAACTTCAGGATAAGGATTGGCTCTAAGGGTTGGGTCCGTCGGGCTGGGGCGCCAAGAAGGCTCGTCCCTTCCTGTGGATTGCCCCAGCTGAGGTGGCTGCCTCTCTCTGTTCCCCTCCTGGGGTTCGGGGCCAGAATTCTGCCTCGGGCGACTCCTAGCAGCTGACTTAGAACTGGTGCAGACCAGGGGAATCCGACTGTTAAATTAAAACAAAGCATTGTGTAAGGCCCACAGTGGGTGTTGACGCAATGTGATTTCTGCCCAGTGCTCTGAATGTCAAAGTGAAGAAATTCAATGAAGCGTGGGTAAACGGCGGGAGTAACTATGACTCCATCAAGGTAGCCAAATGCCTTGTCGTCTAATTAGTGATGCAAATGAATGGAGGAACAACATTTCCACTGTCCCTACCTACTATCTAGCAAAACCACAGCCAAGGGAACAGGCTTGGCAGAATCGATGAGGACAGAAGACCCTGTTGAGATTCACTCTAGTCTGGCACTGTGAAGAGACATGAGAGGTGTAGGATAAGTGGGAGGCCTTTGGGCTGCCGGTGAAATAACACTACTGTTATAGTTTTTTCACTTACCCGGTGAGGCGGGTCGGCAAGCCCTGTGGGGCTCTCGCTTCTTGCTCCATGCATCCGGCGCCTGCCAGGCATGACCCGCTCCGGGGACAGTGGCAGGTGGGGAGTTTGACTGACGGCGGTACACCTGGCAAATGATACGCAGGTGTCCTAAGGCGAGCTCAGGGAGGATAGAAACCATGTGGGTGCATGGATGTGTATTTTATTTTAAAATATTTTTATTGGCATTTATAGTGTACATTTACAACAACCAAAACCAGTACAATAACAACAAGTGGTCTTCAATTTACAATCTTATTCGTGAGGCAATTGTCTGTGCTGTAGGGGAACCCAGTATACAGGGTGCGCTAGGAGCCGAGGGGGGCCAGAAGGCCTCAATTCAGTACTCTTGAATGTGGCATTCTGAGTCTCAGTTGGTCCCGTCTTTCATGCACAGGCCCTTCTTCCCTCATGGGGGTTTATCATCCGATGGGTGGAACATGTCCCAAACCAGTGCCTTCCAGGCCTCATATGCAGGGCTCGCCTCCCCGCCTGCCCTAGTCACACCTTCACCCCATACATTAGTTTCAGCCCCCGTCCAGTGCTCTAGTTCACCATACCATCTGGCATATTGCAGGCCTCCAGGCTTCTTCCACGCCATTGTGATGGCCCTCTTGGCCAGCACACATACCATGTCCATTAATTTGATGAGGTGCCTAAACTGGCTAACTCTCGGATAAGCACCCAGCAAGCACACCTTCGCCATCCACTCATATCTCATCATCCCAGCTCTCCTACATGCTTGTTCTATCGTGTGGCAGAAGCGGCGCACCTTCAGACACTTCCAGAACATGTGCATCATGCCTGCGCCTTCCGACTTACATCAGGGGCATAGTGGGTCTGTAGCATTTCTGAATCTGGCTATTCTGCCTGGTGTCATATATGTTTTTTAAAGGACATTTAGCTGGATCAATCTAAACCTAGCATTCCTGGACTCTTACCAGGGGTATGCCAGTAGTCTCTCCCACTCTTCCTCTGTTAAGTTAGTGCCCAGGTCAGTTTTCCATCCCTGCTTCATCGCATCACTTCTAGGGTTTGGCCTATCTGCAAGCTGGCCGTAGAGCCTAGACACTGGCTCCCACCCGTCCCCTAGGTTGTGGAGCAATGTTAACCTTGGCACTGCTTCCGGCTCCTCTGGCCAAGTTTTCCAGATGTTCCTTGCCACCATTCTAATCCTCTGGTACCAAAGGATCTGACCTCCGGGTAATCTCTCCTTCTCTCCCATGGCATCAAATTCCCTGAAAGAACCCTCCTCATACATATCTTCCTAAGCGTAAATGCTGTGTCTCTCCCATAGTCTGGCCCTAGCCAGGTCTGCTCTGGTTGCACATACATCTGCAGCGATCGGTGTATCAGGTGAGTGAGGATGGTCCTGTCTCATTAGGTTCAAGGCTCTTCCTCAGACCTTCCTGCCTAGTTGCACAAAATGTGGTGATGTCCCAAGGCACGTCAGTGGTACCCATAGCACCTCCTTTAGGCATGCTGGTGCTACCAGTAGTGTAAGTATTCTCGATTCCGAGGTAGCCTCATCTGCCAACCATTTGGCCACAAAGCTGAGTTGCGCAGCTAAGAAATATCTTTCAAGGTCCGGCAGTTGGACCCCGCCTGTTTTATATGGTAGCGTGAGTGTGTTCAGGGACAGTCTATGCTTTTCAAGTAAGCGAAAAAAAAGAGGTTGTATGTAGTAATGAACATTGTGGAAAAAGTACAGGAAACGTGGGAGGACTATCATTTTGACAACAGCTACCTTGCCCTTGACCGACAGTGGCAGCTTGGCCCAGGACTTCATAGAGTTCCTAAGCCCCTGTACCGCTACCATTGTGTTGCCCCCATGCATCTGCTCTGCTTTGTGCCAAATATTTACACCCAAATACCTAAACATGTGCCTGTGCCACCTGAGCCCAACCTCTGGAAGATTCTCCTCGCTCACTCCGGCTAGCCCTGTTAGTGGTAAAATGCACGATTTCTCAGTACTGAAATGGATCCCTGATACTCACGCAAAGTTCTGCAATACCTCCATGATCGCGGGGACATTCAGGTGTGGGTCTCTTAAGTAGAGCAGTATATCATCTACGTACAGGGACACAACATAGTTTTCTCCGCCTACTTTTATGCCCACATCAAAAAACGGCTTCCTAATATATATTGCCACCGGCTCCAAGCCCAGGATGTAGAGCATTGGCGACAGTGGGCAACCCTGTCTGGTGAATCTTTGGATATCCCATAATGCTGATACCGCCCTCCCTGTTTTTACTCTTGCCACTGGTGCTTCATAGAGTAGTTTAATCCATCTTATAAAGTGTTCTCCTAGCCCAAATTGACCCAAAGTAGCGATTGACCATTCCCAATATATGGAGTCAAATGCTTTTATAGCATCTAAGGATATCACCGCCTACTGCTCCCGTGCATCTGTCGTCTGTGAAATAACGTGTTGCAGCCTTCGCAGGTTCCCCGCTTTGCTCCTGCCTGGTACAAACCCGTTCTGGTCCCCATGCACTATGGTCCCTATGACCTTCGGCAGCCGTTTGGGCAATATAGTCGTGAGAATTTTGATATCATAGTTTAGCATAGCCAGCGGCCTATACGAGCCACAATCTTCCGCAGACTTCCCTGGTTTCGGGATCGAAACCACTAGCGTCTATCTCATGCTTCTGGACAGTATCCCTAAATCATATGCTTCCTTGAACACTTCGTATAAAAGTGGGGCTAGCTCTTGGTTGTAGGCTTTGTAGAACTCAGGGGGAAGCCCATCACTCTCTGTGGTTTTTCTAGTGGCCTGTGATTGGATCGCCTCCTGTATATTTTTGACCGTTAGCTCCGCGCCCAGCATATCTCGCTGGGCAGTTTCCATTGAAGCCAGCCCTATCTCCTCCAGTGTGTCTTTTATGTCTCCCTGGGGCACCTGCTGTTCATGACGGTACAATCGGGAATAGAAATCTCTAAATGCTTCATTTATAGCCGCCCGCGAGGTGTGTAACACACCTGTTTCGTCCTTGATTACCGTGATCAAATTCTTTGGATTTTCCTTCTTACACAGCCATGACAGCAACCTACCCGGCTTGTCACTCTCTGCGTGGTCCCTGGTGGTCTTGGCTATGCAGTCAAACTTTGATAGTCAAGCCCAGGCATTTCGGCATTCTTCTCTTACTTCCGCTCGCTCCAGTTCCGCCTCCCTGGTTTTTTGGGTGCGGGCCTCCAATTGTCTGATCTTCCCCTCTCCCTTTTCCAGTTATCCCCTGAGCAGTTTTCTTATGCCACCCACCCTGGCAATTACCTCTCCCCTGACCACCACCTTCAGTGCCTCCCATATAGTGTCCCAGCCCTTTACACTCCCTACATTAGCGTCCCTGTATTCCTCTATCCTGTTTCTCAGTTCCTCTCTGAAAGCACTATCAGTGAGGGCGTCTGTTGGCATACGCCAAATCGGTGTGGGCGGTCTAGGGCCCCTAATCCTCCATTCTATGATCATTGCTAAGTGATCTGAGATTGTTCTGCCTAGATAGGATGCTGATACTATTTGGGATAGATACGTTTTATCTATCAGTAGGTAATCGATCCTAGTGTATAACTCATGGGGAGATGAGTAATAAGAAAATTCCCTGTCCTCCGTATGCATTTCCCTCCACACCTCAGCCAAGACTAGGTTTTTACTTACTTCATTTAGTGTAGACGAGGTCAGTTTTGTCCCTTGTAGTGGCGGGCTGGACCTGTCTAGTGTGAGATCGCGGACACAGTTGAAATCCCCTCCCCATATGAAAAAACATCCCCGATATGGGGCCAGCTTTGTGCCAATTTTGGTCAGATACGCTGCGGTCTCATGGTTAGGGAGGGAAGAGTTAACTATACAGATTTCCAGTAGTTCTATGCTCCATCTGATTATCAGGTACCTCCCCTCCACATCCACCTCCTTTGTCAAAAGCCTGAAGGGCACGTCGTCACTTATCCAGGTATATATCCTGTGGGCGTATTTAGAGTAAGTGGCCCCGAGCCCCTGTCGACCCCAGTGTCCCAACACGTTGCTATTGCTTGCAGCAGTGAGGTGGGTTTCCTGCAACAATGCTATGGAAACTCTCTTCCTCCTCAGGTAGGATTTGATTCTATTTCTGCGCATATACGTGCCCATCCCTCTGACGTTCCATGTCAGTATTTTTATATCAGCCGCCACTTCCACCTAGTGCAGCTCCCAGGCATTCTGCCCCCTCTCTTAACCCCCTCCACCCCCGGCCCCTTCCTCGCTCCTCTCCTTAGTTCCTGCATTTCTCTGATCGGGCACCCTCTGACACCGCACCAAGCTTTTCTCAAAGACCATACAACATTTTGAAGAACAAACCAAACTCAGCCCGCTGCACCTAACCGTCGCAGCCAGCAAATAACACTTAACCAAAAACCAAATCGCTTTCCAACTGCGGCGCTCGAGCGCCATCACACACTCTTGGCCCATCCGGGTCGTTGTGTGCAAGATGTGTGGTGTGTGTCATCAGCAAAAGGCCAGCACCTAACAGTTCGTGAGGTGGGTCTTGGACCTAACAATTCATGAGGTGGGTCTTCGCCCCTGGCCAAGTGTCCCAATTCGTCTCCCGTCGAATACGTTTATCTTGGTTGCAATAAATATATGTGTTCAACCCTTACCCCAGATCTTCTGTGTCCATTGCTGTCAGCAGGCTCAACTTCCCTCCTTATCCACTCCAACCAGACTCCGCTCAGGTAACCTGTTCTTCCCCCGATCCAAGTTGTTATGTTCCATCCACATTGTGGCCGCCGCAGGTGTTTCAAGGAATATTGGTCACCCTTTGTAGATTAGTTTGAGCCTAGATGGATACATCGACATGTATTTAATATTCAGTTGCCTAAGCCTTGCTTTAACTGGCACAAAGGAATTTCTCGCCCGTTGAACCACAGGTGTGTAGTCCGTTTACATGGCTATATTGGAATTATCTCGGTCGATCTCCCCACCTTCTCTCGAGAATTTCAAGGTGGCCTCCCTGTCACGGAAATTGAGTATTTTTGCTATCATGGGGCGGGGGTGCGAGCCAGGAGGTGGTTTCTTCTGTAAGGACCTTTGGGCCCTCTTCCCCACAAAGCCCTGTGAGAGGTTGCCTGCACCAATTTCTTGTAGAATTACATTCTCAGCAAAGTTTGCGGCGTTCGTGCCTTCCATTCCTGCTGGAATACCTAGCAGACGCACGTTGTTGTGCTGAGCCCGGCCTTCGGCGTCCTCTGCCCTGGCTTTAAGTACCACATTTCTTCTTTCTAGTTCTGAAAATCTCTTCTCTAAATCTTTGATGGTGTCAATTGTTTCTTTCAGGTCTTTCTCTGTGTCTGTGACTTTTTCTGTGAGATTGCGGATGTCTTGCCGCATTGGTTGCATGGCAGATTTGACCTCCCCAATTTTCATATCTGTGAAGGTTTTAAGGGCTGCAATCGCGTCCAGTATCTGGGTGTCCTTGTTCCCAGCTTCTTTGTCTGGCTGAGCTGGTTGTGCTGCTGAATTGCATTGCGGTAACCCTTTGGGTGTGGCGGCATTAAAGGAGTCCATAATTGTAGCCTTTCCTTTGCTTTGTGGGTGCATGGATGTGTAATAGCTGGCTCAAGTTGAAAGGGGAGAAAATTGAGGTGTTGGTGGTGGGCCCTCCTTCCTCTACTGCCTTCTGGACCACCTCTTTTTGGCCTTCTTCCTTGGGCCCATTTCCTTCTCCTGTTCCGATAGTGAAGGATTTAGGGGTAAAGATATCAGCCTCTCTGCGGAAGAGGAAGAAGGAGGGCGAAGAGAGTGGAAGGAGAGTAAGACTTAGAGACGTGATGGGAAAGAAAGGGGAGGACTGGTGAAAAAAAGGGAAAGGGGGAGAGCGGCGTGAAGAGGGGAAAAAGTAGCAAGTGGGAAAGGAGAGAGATTGAAGGTCAAACACAAGAGAAAGGAGAAAATTACTTGGAGACCAGTTTGAAAGGTACAGACCTAATCGGTGTAGGAAGATGAGGGCCAAAGATGGAGGAACATTTTGGGAGAGGTACTGAGGAAGAAAAAGGAGAAGTGCAGATGGTGCACCCTGCAAATAAGGTAAATACTGTGGAAGAAGGCCTGTGTCCGTTAAGTATGCTAGTTGGCGCCTGGTTGTACATCTTAACCTAATAACTAGCCCATAGGAGATGTCAAAAGTAAAGAGGGGTAGTGGAAAGGCGAGGAAGAGTGTAGTACCCTGGGTAAACCAACTTGACAGTGGTTTGACTCTCAACACCAAGGTGAGTGGTGCCTCTCTTCGGTTTCTGGCCCTGCCGATGCATCACATCATCAGTTTCTGGACCCTGAAAGGGCCTATCTTTGTCTTCAAGCCCAGGAGAGCTAGTGCATCTTCAAGCCCAGGACAGATAAATGGTCTTTCTGGCCAGTAGAGCAAACAAATCTTCATGCCTAGCAGGGCCAATGAGTAGGAGGGTCAACCCATGCTCATAAAGAAGGGTATAGAAGAGTGCCAAGAGGAGACCCAAAAAGTGT
This sequence comes from Ambystoma mexicanum, assembly GCF_040938575.1. NCBI lineage: Eukaryota > Metazoa > Chordata > Amphibia > Caudata > Ambystomatidae > Ambystoma > Ambystoma mexicanum. The sequence goes on from NW_027182323.1 coordinate 152,112, forward strand.
TTCCTTGAGCACTAGTGGGGGACTAACTGAACCATTCACACTCGGCAATACAACTCTAGTTGAGTAATATTAGAATACAGAAAGTGGACACAGGAATAAAGTCCTCTAGAAGAAAGGGGGCTTCCTCACGAGTGTTAGGAATGTCAGCAGAGGGAATGATATGGGTGTGGAATGCCAACAGAGAACACTAGAAGAGAGTGCAAGGCAAGTAGTATGGTGGTAGATGTGAGGGTGAGGACAGAGAGGGTTGTTAATGCATGAAGAAGAACTAAAAGGAAATAAAGAAGTCACACATGCTGACTGTGTCCTGCTTCACTTCCTTAACTGGTGATGAGTTGCGGCAAAGACAAAGAGAAACGTACCTCCAACCTGGAGAAGCAGAAAGGTCCTCTCGTCTAATGGGAACTGGCCTATTCACAATGAAGCATCTATTTCCTATTAGAGAAACGGACACCTAACTCAAGGAGATGCAAAGGTCCTCTCATCTAATGCAAACTAGCCTATTCACAATGTAGCATCTATTTAGCATTAGAGAAACGGACCTCTAACCTGGAGAAGCAGAAATGTCCTCTCATTTAATGGTATGATATGGTATTGTTTATTTGTAAAGCGCCTATACACAAAGCAAGTGTTTCAAACACAGGAGGGAGGGAACAAGGGGAAAAACCAGTCATTCAGAGCACTTGATTTTCTGAACAATACAAGTCTGCACAGGCAGAGTGGGTACATGGAACAAGTGCATATAATAAAATTAATGGTGTAGATAACAGCAAATAGGTCTGACAACGGTTCTGCAGTTTTTCCAAGTGCATTGAGGCGCCACCATGCAAGGAGAGGAGGCAAGGGAAAAACAGATAGACGATCTTCAAGACATGGTGCAATCAGATCGTGCAAGTCGCAGACAAGTGCAGGAGAGGGGAGGGGGGACACGTGTAGGGGTCGGGGAGGGGACCATGTGAACCCAGTCAGAAGCTGGGGTAAGTGCTGAGAGATGCCACTCTCATAGGTCATTGACCAAGTGCAGTAATGATGAGGCAAGTGCAAGGCCCGGTGGCAAGTGCAAGAGGACTGGCGAGGGTGCCAGGGCCCTGTGAGACTCTGAGGTACACCAGACAGCCAGTCAGCAAGCTGCGAGGAAAATGAGGGAGCGAGGGATAGAGCAGAGAGAAAGGTTAGCAGGGTAGAGGGAGAGCGAAGGAAGAGGAGAAGAGGAATGTCTTAAGGAGTTTCTGGAACTTAAGGAGATCAGGCTCAAGACGGAGTGCGGCAGGGAGGCTATTCCAGAGGAAGTGTCATGGCCACAGGCCCCAGAACACAAAAACCACACCATCTAGTGATGGGGGCAATGGGTCACTTGACTCACTTATGTCCCTTTGGGACCTATAAAAACACAGGGGCCCTGGCTGGACTCAGTCCTGGTGCCTTTGGCGCCAGGCTCATATAGAGATGTGAGCAGGACCACTTTATTTCAGCGCAGGAGTGCTTTTATTTTACAAGAACATTCCAGGAGCTGAAAGCCTTTATTCCAGAAAACATCCTCATGTGCTGACTCATCTGGTGTGGCTCTCTAGGCCTGGTCTTTATGTGCTGACTTATCGGGTGTGGCAGGCAGGCTGAACCTGGTTGGCATGGCTTCAGAAGCTCAGCTATATAAGCTGTTCCATCGTTAAGGCCGGTGCTTCGTGTTACTGTACACTCGCGTGCAACATGACGCTTACCGCTGCTTGGACCAGTTTACCTACCTTTGAAACCAGGCGTTCTCCTGCATACTCACCTCCAGGAAACCGGTGCTTCATCGCTTCATCTGCAGACTCATCTCCTGACATCCAGTGATCTTGATCCCGACGCTGCAGCACCGCGCTCCGCATCCACGAACTCGGACCCTGTAAAGAAGAAAGACAAGGTTAGAACATTCGTCCTATGGCCGCGGCGCATTTCAACCCCGCGTGCCCCCTAGTTAACAATTTACCAGGTACTGTACCGCTGCAGCTTTGTTCCTCGTTCCCTCCGGCTGACGACCCGAGCTCCGCAGCTTCTGCCGGGCTGGCAACATCACCTGCAAGGGAAGAAAGCAAAAGAGCAAACATCAAAAGCGGACAGACAGCAATACAAGACAAGGAACTTTACAATACAACAAAAACAGACGAGGAAAGACAAAGGCAAACAGGAACACATACCTGAAGTATAGTGACTTAGTCGCAGCAGGACTGGACTACCACGTGCAAGGGACCAGTGAATGAACTCGGTCCAGATCATACAAGCCTCCCTGCCAGAAGCAGCAGGACGGAGTGCTTGCCAAAACTAATCAACAGGTGAGCTTTCCAGGGACAGCGCATCCCATGGGTACCACGGTTTGGGAGAAGGGGTCTGGAAGGGGATCAGGCGCACAAGCTGGCATACTCACGCCCCCTATTCTCCACACAGGAGCAGTTCCGAGCAGCATCACCTATTACCACCAGTCACCACATAAGCGCAGAGGGCGAAGTCGGACCCGAGCGACCTCACCCCCGGGAGGACTGCAACCGTGCCCCAACGCCTCCGCAGAGACCAGGTGAGCATAACAGGGAGGCCCCTGCAGAGGATAAAGATCTCGTTCCAAATTTCTGCTTGGAGAACCGGCTCACTCGCAGAAGGTTGGAGGTAGATGAGCGGAGGGCTCGGTATTTAGGTAGGCAATGTTGCAGATAGGTAGGTCCCAGGCCCCAGAAAGCCTTCTGGACAATGTAGAGTGTGTTGAACTTGATCCTTGCATCCACAGGGAGCCAGTGAAGGGATTTCAGCACCGAAGAGATGCGGTCCCTGGGCTTGATGCCAAGGATAAGTCTTGCGGTTCTGGTCTGGATGAGTTGCAGAGGGTGCAGAGCAGAGGCAGGGAGATTGGGAAAGAAGCTGTTGCAGGAGTCCAGCCTTGAGTGAACCAGTGCTCTGGAGACAGTGAGCTGCTGGGGGAAGGTGATAAAAGGAAGAGTGTTAGGCAGAATCACATGCAGTACCCTTTGGGAACACTAAATGCAATTAAGACTACAAGTGTAAGCACAATTTCACCTTTGCTACAAGCCTGTACTACGCAGTAAATTGGTAGTGATGGCTGAGCAGCCAGACATCTCAAGAGTTGAAGTGAGCAGTAGAACAAGTTACACAAAGGACCAACTAATACAGTGATTCAAACAAATACTTACTCAAAGTTTCTTGATAAAAGAATATACATTTATTTACACAGTCAGTTTGAAAACATTACACTAGCAAGAGTAGCTCAATATCACACACTAATAAACCACAAATACACAACCGGTACGTAACTGAACACGTTTAGCTCCCCTGAAGTGGGAGCAAAATGGCACTTCAGATACTTTCAAAAGGGGTAAAAAGACAAGGTTATAAGAATAAACAGCAGAAATGCATTCATATGCAGGCCAAAGGGTTTCAGTAAACCACAAGCAGCAATTCAGTTGATAGGCCTGGGCCAAAGTCAATGGTTCAGAGTCTTTGGGCCTCATTCCGGGTTTGGAGCTAACCATGGAGTAATTAGCTCAATGGTTGCCTCCGAAACCGTCCCAAATCCGGCATGGTGAATGGAGTAATTAACGGTCCATTCCAGGGTTGGAGGGACCGGTAATTCCCCATTCACCTTTTGCCCTTCCCCGTTCCCATTTCTGCTCCGTAGGGCTCAATGGGAATGGGGAAGGAGGTAATTACGGCACCATAAATTACGGTACCGTAATTACCTCCGAAGTACCTTTGTGGGTACCGTAATTAACTCCTGCTAAAAGCAGGAGGTAAGGAAGGACCCGCAAAGGGACCTCGGAATACGGAGGTAAGGGATTACCGGCATCGTCACCCTTACCGGTGCCGGTAATTCCTTACCTCCAACCTCGGAATGACCCCCTTTTTATAGGATAGCACAGTTCTGGTAGTAAGTAGTTAAGTCTTTGCCACAGAGTTTAGAAGAATTTGGCTAGGCGAAAAGTTTGACGAATGTTTAGGGAAGGACAAGCCTTCGAAATTGGGAAATTTCCATGATCTTTCGCAGTGGCCGAAAAGATTTCCGGACCGCGTTTGTACAGTACCTTGTTAGTGAAGAAAAGCTGTAACTGAGGCAGTTGTTCCTGACAGTTCGAGCAGATCTCGCTGTTCCTGAGATTCAGTTGTGGGGACAAGAAGGTGGGCGTCGGGAGGTTCCTGCACTGCCCAGGGATGAGGCCACAAGCTTGGCAAAACATTGTTTTAAGGTGTGAGTGCCTTAAAGTCCACAAGCTTGTTTCCTTTCCTCTGGCTAGCCGGTTTTCAACAGCACTCTGATGGAAATTCGACCAGATGGGGACGGTGTCCAGGTGGCTTGCGAGTTGGTTGTTCCCACCAAACTCAAGGGAAGGAGTTAACCATGAAGGGCTTCTCTGTCGATGGAGTTTCAGGCAATTCGGACCTGCAACAGGGCTTCACCGGTCATCCAGGAGTTGCAGCAGTCCTCTTCCTTCAGCTCGTCTTCGGTTCTTTCATTCCTGTGGTCGACTCTGCTTGCCAAGTCCCAGAGACCTGCTTTTAAACAGTTTTCCCCAATTCATTCCAGCCTGGCGGTCACTCACACAGCAGGGTGGCTGCCCTTTGGCGGACAGTCATCTGGCTAATCACGCCAGAGTGCATTCCGGTCTCCTAGGAGACTAAGCACAGGGAGTTTCTGCCTCACATCCTGTCCACCCCAGACACTCAGGCGCCAGAGGAGGGCTTCAGCACTGAAGCCCGTCAAAGGCCAACGAACAAAGGTACCAAACCTGGTTTGGCGCGCAGAGAAAAACACAAGAAGGACTTTTCCTAAAAGAAATGGCAAAAAATGATGACCAGAGTCTGTTTTTACAGATAGGTCTTGGGCACCATATTGAAAAACATGGCTGACCCGATTTTTAGCTACCGTTGTTAGCGGTCGGGAAAAATCATGGTAGTTTGATCTAAACCACTACAACCAGCCATTTAAAGTAGAAAAAGGTAACATTTGACTGTTACATGAGTGTTTTGACTCAGGGGAAGCTAGGCAACCCCTCCAGCACTCTTATTGGAAGATAGGGTGTGCTGGGTCTGTAAATTTAAAGAGACTAGTAAAGTCAATTTAACTTTACATGCTCTGGGAGACAGAAGTCAGTCCCAGAGAAAGTATTTAAACCCTGGGAAGCCTGAAAGACATCCCTGTGCCACTGCACTGAAGGTGCTGTGTGACACACAGAAAACAATGATGCCTATAGAGTTGTTTTAAAACTCCATAACTAAAGAACACCAAAGTAAAACACACATCAAAATACATGGAAGAGTGGGAAAAAAGACACTCTTCCCAGGTAAAAAAATCAAATCCTAGAAATCCAGTAAAGTTGCTGCGGGTCTCAAAAGATAAGGGAAATTGGCACATTTTTAGAATTCTCCCTAACACTTGTCCCCCCAGACTAAGGGACAGGAGGATTTAATCCCCTCCTGGATGAATCTCCTTACTCCACTCGGTCAAACATCCTGGATAGACCATGAGCATTTTGGTGGTTACACCCTGACCTGTGCTCAATGGTAAAATCAAACCCTTGCAGGCTGATTAACCATCTCAGTAGTTTAGGGTTTTCCCCTTCCATTTGCATCAACCATCTCAATGGTTGGTGTTCAGTCTGAATCACAAAAGTAGATCCATACAAGTATGGTCTAAACTTCTTCAGTGACCACACAATAGCAAAGCACTCATGCTCAATGGTTGCCCACCTTGTTTCTGGTTCCTCCAGCTTCCTGATGATTAAGCAAATGGGGTGTTCCCTACCTTTCTCATCCAGCTGACTCAGAACTGCACCTATACCTGTATTTGAAGCATCTGTCTGCACAATGAAGGTTTGGTTATAGTCAGGAGCTCTTAAGACTGGAGCTTGACAAAGGGCTTTCTTTAGGCCTTCAAATGCTTGAGTGCACTCCTCATTCCACCTGAACTTTTTAGGGAATTTGGGAGAGGAGACCACATTCAAGGGAGAATCTATGGTCCCATAGTTCTCGATGAAATCCCTATAGTAACCAGTGAGGCCTATGAAGGCTCTCACTTGGGTTTGAGTAGTAGGGGTGGCCCAGTTTTGTACAGCTTGTACTTTGCTAGGCAATGGCCTGATTTCACCTCCTCTTGCGTCATGTCCAAATGTTGACCACTTTACTCTGACCGATTTAACATTTACTAGCCTTTATGGCCAGATGGGCCTGCTCAAGAGCCCGCAAAACATATCCTGTGGTCAACATGTTCTTTCCAAGTAGGGCTGAACACTGCAATGTCATCCATGTATGCAATGCAGAAGTCCTCCATCCCATTCAAAACTTAATTAACCATCCTTGGAATGTAGCAGGTGCATTCTTTAGTCCAAAGGGCCTTACCTTAAACTGGCAGAGGCCTGCTGGGGTTTAGAATGCAGTTTTCTCCTTGGCATGATCTGTCAGTGCTATTTGCCAATAGCCTGAAGTGAGATCAAATGTACTGAGGTACTTGGCTGAACCAAGTTTGTCCACCAGTTCATCTGTTCTTGGTAAAGGGTGGGCATCAGACTTGGCAACTGCATTAAGAGCTCTATAGTACACACTGAATCTCAACTCCTTGGATCCTGCCTTTGGTACTAGAACAACTGGACTAGACCATGGACTGGTAGAGGGCTGTATTACCCCAAGATCAAGCATCGTGTTGACCTCCTCCTTTATTTGGGATCTTACATGATCTGACATCCTGTAACCTCTGCTTTTAACAGGTAAACAGTCACCAGTTTGAATATCATGCTGGTCCCAAGGGGTCAAGCCTGGTGATAGTGAAAACAGGGAGGCAAACTGATTTAACAGAAACTTGCACTCCTCCTGTTGTTCAGGTGTCAAATTAGAAGAGAGATTAACTCCTTCTATTTTCTCATCTAAAGGCTGGCCTCCGCGTTGGTCAGGTAGAGGTTCACTCTCCTCCCCTTGAGCTGAAGCTAGAAGCAAAGCTCCTACTTCTGATCTTGAGACATAAGCTTTTAAACGGTTGATGTGAAAGACCCTGGAAGCCTCCTTAGGATTGCCTAGGTCCACCAGATAGTTGATCTCTCCAAGTTTCCCCACAACCTTGAAGGGTCCTATCCATTTGTCCTTTAAGGCCGTCTGCCTTGTAGGGACCATAACTAGAACTAGCTGGTCTTGAGAAAACTCAACCATGTTGGCCTTCTGGTCATGCCAATGCTTCACCAGAGCCTGACCTGCTTTCAAGTTATCTGATGCTTCTGCCATCATGTGTGACATTCTCCTCCGGAGACCGATCACATACTCAGTGAGTCTCACTGGCTTGGGGAAAGGAACACTCTCCAACCCCTCCTTAATCAGGGCCAGGGGGCCTCTAACTGGATGGCAATAAAGAAGTTCAAAGGGACTAAATCCAACTCCCTCCTGAGGGACTTCTCTGTAAGGAAATAGAAGGCATGGCAGTAGAAGATCCAACTTTCTTCTAAGGGGTTCCTCTAAAGCACCTATCATGCTCTTCATTGTACGGTTGAACCTCTCTACCAATCCATTTGTCTGAGGATGGTAGGCAGTTGAGAACTTGTAAGTTACTCCACAGTTTTTCCACATGGCCTGCATGTAGTGGGACATAACATTGGATCCCCTGTCAGAGATAACTTTCTTAGGAAAACCTACCCTGGTAAAAATACCAAGTAGGGTCTTAGCCACAGCTGGGCTGTAACAGTCCTCATAGGTATAGATTCAGGATATCTAGTAACATGGTCTGCTACAACCAGGATAAACCTGTTTCCTGAAGATGCTGGAGGGTCCAAGGGACCAACCATGTTGATTCCTACCCTCTCAAAGGGGACTCCCACCACTGGGAAAGGCACCAAGGGTGCCACATTCTTGGCTTCACTCTTGCCAGAGGTTTGGCAAGTGTGACAGCTCCTACAGTACTTATCAACATCAGACCCCAATTTGGGCCAGTAGAAATATAAAGAGAGCCTTTCCTTGGTCTTCTTAAAATTTAAGTGACCAGCCAAAGGTATTTTATGGGCTAACTGTAGGAACTGGAGTCTGCTTTCAAGAAGCACTACAAGTCTTCTGTAGTCCCTGGGATAGACTCAGTTGGTTCACTGTAGAAGAGGCTATCTTCCCAGTACAACCTATGCTTCCCTGGCTCTTGCCTGTCCAGCTTGGAAGCTGCATGTTTGGCGAAGACCTTCAAGAGTAGGATACTCTCTTTGACCTCTGCTGAAGTCTGCCCTACAGGGCCCAACCTTCTGCCACTAAAGACTGCAGCCCAGGATGGTCTGCAGGATCCAGATCTCCAACAGGAGCAAGGTCCTCTTCCAGCTCTGATTCTTCAGCAGCTGAGTCAACCGCACAAGGTTGTTCCACACACTCAGCCTCAGCTGGTGTAGGGGTCACAGGTGTGACTTTGGACAGTCCTCTTGGGATGTCCTTGTTGGTAGCACAGGAGTGCTGGCTGGTTTCTTCCTGGAGGTTTTAGATTTTCCCTTTTCCTCTTTCTTCTTAGAAATTGCAGCCAGTATGTCCTGTGGACTGGGAGTTGTAGTTTCCTCTATAATCTCTTCTTGAGAGCCCCTTAAGGTACTCTCTCTGGCCTTCCTATTCTGCTCCTTTTTCCTTTTGCTGGGAGGCCTATGGGTGCTTGATACAACTCCAAGAGTTTTTAAGTCATTCCCCAAAAGGACTCTCCCAGGTACTTCACTCTGCACACTAACAGGTATCTTGGCAGTCATGTCATTGCACTGGATGAGAACTGGTAACTGTGGAAGCATTTGGACAGGGCCTCTGGCAAGCTTAGTTAGGTATTTAGGCGCCTTAGCAACATCCTCTACCTTGAAAAATGATTCATCAACTACAGTAATGCTGGCCCCAGAGTCTCTAATGGCAGGAGTCTCCTGACCATTCACAAGAACCCTGTCTTTGTAATACCTTTAGTATTGTCTGGAATGGAATTGTAAATATCTAAATTCTGCTGTTCCCACAGACCCAGGGATACTAAAGAAACACTGGCTGAGACTTTCATGGGTTCCTCAGCCAGTAAGTGAATGTTTCTACTTGTCATTGGTACTTCATCCTCTGGGGAGAAGGTTTACCCTTTCATCTGGGTTCTCCTTTCACATGGTCAGTTGACCCACAAGCATAACATTTTCTAAATGTCTTTATGAATGGGGGTTTGTTCTGACCTCCTTCTGGTTTGGCACCAGGAGGTACTCTAGCCTGATTCGGTTTCCCTGGTGGCTTACCCTTGTTATGTTTGGGGTGCTCTTTTGGAGTGGACGTATTAGAATTCCCTTTGTTGTCTTTCTTGTGCTGCTTTCCCTCCTCCTTCTTCTGAGTTAGCCCAGAATCCTTGTGAGTAGCCCTGTTGGCAACCCACAAGTCAGCAGCCCTTGCTAACTTCTTTTGATCAATTTCCTTAGAGTCAGCCAAGTTCTGCCTCCGCTCAGGAGAGCAGGCATCATAAATAGACTCCAACATAAACAGATTTCTCATACCTTCATAAGTGTTAACTCTGTAACCCTTAACCCATCCATCTAAGCTTTTCAAATATTCAGTCACCCAGGTAGCCCAAGGAGTACCATCATGCTTTTTGAGGGTTCTAAACCTTTTAAGATACAGAGAAGGGGTCTTCCCAAATCTAGCTATCAAAGCTAGCTTCACAGTTTCATATTCCCTTCTGTCTATATCCCCCAACTCCATTACCACATCAGTTGCAACAGGGGTAGCCTAGAAAAAAGCCAAGGAATCAACTGATTCCCTGTAATGTCTTTAATCCCATGGTTATATTCAAAAGCAGCCAACCAATCCAAAATATCAACCTTAACCTAATACATATTTACTGCATCTTTGGGCATGCAAGGCCTCTTGGGACTGGAAGACCTAGAGGACTCTGGAAGAGAACCAGTTTCAAGAGACAACTTTTTTCATTTCAAGTGCATGATTCAATACCATTTCTCTGAGTCTAAGTTCTTGATGTTTGCTTTCAGTTTGAGCTTGGATTCTTTTAAACTCTAACTCAGTTTTTCTAAAGAGACAAATTCAGGACTTAGTGTTGGGCCTGATGGGGTCCCTGTAGTCAAAGGTTGAGGCCTATGAGCAGGTAGAGGTAAATCAGGGCCTACATTCTGAGATTCTTCTGCCTCATCTAACTCCTCAACAATATTAGAGCTGGGCTCTGACATATATTCATCCTCATCAACATTTTCCACATTTGCTGCAGGTGTGGGGGTTTCAGACCCACTCCTCAGACTTTAGTATTCTAACAACGTTTCTATCAATTCAACCTTTTTGCCTTTTACAGTGAGTTTCCTAGCTTTACACATATCTCTCAATTGATCAACAGTTAAAGTCACTACGGTCTCCTGTCTGTAGCTTTCCATATCAGTCATGATAAAACAATTGCTTTACTAGTGTTGCTTAGCCTTGGGAAGATTATTTGAACAAAGGTAAAATTAGCACTCTAAATGTAACAAGTATACTTTATCCCACTGCTACCACCAGTGTTAGGCAGAATCACATGCAGTACCCTTTGGGAACACTACATGCAATTAAGACTACAAGTGTAAGCACAATTTCACCTTTGGTACAAGCCTGTACTACACAGTAAAGTGGTAGCGATGGCTGAGCAGCCAGACTTATCACTTACTCAAGGTTTCTTGGTAAAAGAATATACATTGCTTTACTCAGTCAGTTTGAAAACATTACACTAGCATAAGCAGCTCAATATCACAGACTAATAAACCACAAAAAATACAACCAGAAAGTAAATGAACAAGTTTAGCTCCTCTGAAGTGGGAGCAAAATGGCACTTCAGATACTTAATAAAGGGGTAAAAAGACAAAGTTATTTTTTATTTTTTTTATTTTTATTGCATCAATTAGTTTCCAAGAAAACTTTAAATGCACAATACAAAAACTTGAAATTAAAAGAAAAGGTACAACAACTATATAGGGAGGAAAAAGAGACCAAAAGAGACTACGTGTCTAAGGTTAAGAAAATCTCTCTCACAAAGTTCAGCAGGGCCAAGGTCAAAGATACTTTTCCTCCCCATCTTAAAATGGACCACCTCTCATGAGGAAGTTTGAATTTAAGATTCTCGAAGTGTTTCCCCAACCATTTTTCTCTGGAGACTGAGAGTGGAGGACAACTCATCACCAAATGCTGTATGGTTTCTGCTTCCTGTCAACAGCAACGACATGACACAAACCGATCTTCCCTCTTTTTGATCCTTCTTCCTAATACTTCCCTTGTAGGCAGGAGGTTTAGGCGGAATCTCAGAAAATGCTGCCTTTCTGAGTATGAGGGGAATTTGTCCAGATATGGGAGCACTGTGCCTCTACTGTAGTGTTCTTCCGTGCCCAGGGATATAGACAGGAGTGCACTAAGAATGTCCCGAGTGACGATCCAGTCCCAGTCTAAGAGTTTTTTCTTTACCCTGAGCGGATTTTGCGTTAACCTATCTGCATTTTGAGCAATGATGTCCAGAATGCCTTTGCAAGTTGTCTGCCATGTATTTAGAGCTGGAATCTGTCTGCCAGACAATGCTTCATTAATGGCCGAGAATCCACTTCTTTCCGAGGGATCCAGACATTTGCTGTAGAGGGTTAATGATTTCCAAACCATAGCAATGTAAAGTGAGGTTAACCCCAGTTCTTTCCTCACGCATTCGATGGGAAGAGATGATGGTAATCTCAAACTCTTCCAAAATAGGCTTTCCAGCAAGCGCCAAACCTCCGGGGCAAGAAAGAAGTTGGCCTAAGCAGCATAGGTCAGAACAGGTGATACTTTTAGTTTGTAAAGGTCAATGAGTGGTCAGAGTGAGAAAGAACAGTAGCGTCACTTGAATAGAAGTGCTTGGGATGCCAGATTCTTGACTTTACTTCTTAACCTAGCGAAGCCCGGTCCATCTTGGATGCTGTCATTTAAAGTGATTCCAAGGTAGACCATTGATGAGACCACCGGGACAGCTTCCCCCGTTAGGTACCACCTGAGGTTCTCAACGCTGTTTGATGAACCTAGGGCCAGAATTTTCGATTTTTTCTGGATTAATTCTGAGGCCATTTTCCTGAACATACAGTTCTAGTGCTTTTAACTGTCACTGAAGACCTATCGCAGTCTGATCTAATAAGAGAAAGATTATAAGAATAGACAGCCCAAATACATTTATAGGCAGGGCAAAGGGTTTCAGTTAACTACTTGGGGTTAGCCGTGTTTTAGGCTTTTTGCGTCAAGGCAGGTGCACCAACACATGTGAGGTACCGTTTTCATCGGGACACCTGTGGGAACACTGGACGGTAGGCCATGTGTTGGTGGCAGCGTGTTTTGGTTTGTGACCAGAGTGAAATGTGTGAAATTTTTGTTTTTTCCCACCAAATATCAAATTTTGTCAGGGATTGTGGGTAATAAACTCTGGGCCGATTTGCGCAAGTTAGACCTCTGTGGATTCCCACGGGTGTCCTCTTTTGGGAAAAGCATGGGGTTCCCTGTTTTCCTTGCTGGCATAGACAGCCTAGGCCCAAATCTGTAGGTTGTCCACATGAACAAAATGTGATGTGCTGAAAGGCTTGGGGTTACCAGTGGGTTAGCCTTTTCCCTTTGCGCCCAGGCAGGTGCACCCACACATGTGAGGTACCGTTTTCGTTGGGACACTTGTGGGAACGTGGGACGGTACAACATCTGTTGTTGGCGATGTGTTTCAGTGGGCGGGCAGAGGGAAATGTCTCTGAAATTTGCTCGAAATAAACACAATTCTCAGACATTTTGCTCTGGTCACCCACCGCAACACGCCACCAACAACACATGGCCTACCGTCCCGCGTTCCCACAGGTGTCCCGAAGAGCCGGTACCTCACATGTGTGGGTACACCTACCTGGACGCAAAGGGGAAATCCTAAAACACGGCTAACCCCAAGTCTTTTCGCACAGCAGAATTTCAGGAATTTTGCTCAAGCGCACACCATACAGATTTGGGCCTAGGGTGTACATGCCACCGAGGAAAACTGGGACCCCATGCATTTCTGAAAAGAGGACACCCGTGGGACTCCACAGAGATCTGACTTGCGCAAATCGGCCCAGAATCTATTACCCAGAACCCCTGGCAAAGTCCAAATTTGGGGGGAAAAAACACAAATTCTGCACATTTCACTCAGGTCACCCACCGAAACACGCCGCCAACAACACATGGCCTATACCTCAGCAGTGTCCCAATACCTCCCCGAAGAGAAAAGCTGTAATGCAGCCCAGCCACAACTCCAGGTCGGGTGGAGGTGATGTCCCCAGCCTTGGACATCCATTTACCATGTGGGTGTACAGCCCCCTAAACACAGCGGCAGCTCCAGAGAGCACCGGCAGGATTCCCATTCCTCCCAAGAGGTGACATTTGTAACGTAGCACAGCCAAAGGTGCAGCCTGGGCTTGCAGACGGTCAACCCGAATGGGGGACATCCGCTCCCAGGGAAACACCAATGTTCTGCTGGCATGGGGGACAATTTGTGGCCTGCCCCTGCAATTGTGACTCAGCCCACCAAAATACCTCCCAAGACAGCCCATACCCACCCACACCACCAACAATCCAGCCCCAGTCTCACCCACCACACTGACAGTGAACCCTAACCGTAGAATAATAACAAATAGTACTCACATAACATTGCAGCTGCTCACGTAGAAAAAGCTGTAAACGAAACAAAACATTTGTTGCCTACAGTCACCCCAGCAAAAACAAATCTACACAAATACTTTCCAATCACAGCCCCCCCTTGCAAGCCATCCCTGGTGGTCTACTGAACCTCACCCCCCAGTGAAAGCACATGTGCCCCTTTCTAGGGTTGCGTGAGGTACCCCCCCACACTCCATTTGGGGTGGGAGGAGAGGGCCACCCCAAAATGTCGGACTGGCCCCCCAATGGATGGGGCAGTAGGGTTTGGGCACCCTGGGGGCAGATTGGCACACTAATGTTCCCATCTGCGCCAAGGGAAGTTTGGTAAACAAAGAGGGCGGGGTGCTGAGAGAAACCCTAAACCGCCGGGGAATTTTAAATGTAAAAGGGGTGCACCTCTCCCCCCACCCCAAATGGAGGGGGGAGCATCTCATGTAGCCCTCTCTGGGGGCAGATAAGGGGGGCATGTCATGCACTCCTACCTGGGGTCAGGTGTCCATTCCTAGGAGCAGATATCTGCCTCCAGAGAGGGCTGCATGAGATGGCCCCCACACCATTTTGGATGGGGAGAGAGGGCCACCACCCCTTCTCATTACAAAATTCCCCGGCAGTTTAGGGTGCCCCACAGCCCCTCCACCCCCAAAATGCTGTCTACCATTTTCAATTATTTTCTTTGTTCACCCAACTCCCCTTGGCGCAGATGGGCACATGTCACGATCGTGGGCTTGCGCGGAGGTAGCACGTACACCTACCTCCCCGTTGGGTCTTGGGGCCTGGAGTGTTAACAACACAGGCTTCCTAGACCCTCTGGGGAAAGAGGGTTAGGGTCTGTGGGTTGGATAGGAAGGGGGAATTAGAGAAACTGGGTAGAGGGGTAAGAAAAGGGTATGGAAGGGATAGGGAAGGTTTGAGAGGAATTCACTGTGATGCCCCTCCTGGGGTTCCTTGAAGCAGCTGAAGCTCCGCCCACTCACTCCTTCTCATGCATACATATACTTGGTTGTTGAAACCTGGGCAAACCTTGTCTCAACTTTGACCTCAAGCACTTGTGTGCACTTCTGTCTCTTTGGCGCTAATTGTTAGTCTCCACAACCTGCGCTCCTATTGTCTTTACTACTCTGCAATTGACCTTACAGTGAGTATTATAGAACATACCCATCAACAATCATACATTGTGTATTACCCTTTGTTGTTGAAAACACAACCATATGTATATAAATACACTTGACACTTCAAAGAACCAAAATAAAATGAAAGCACTTAGCTTCTGTCGTGCAGCGGGTGATTCTGTCATAACCGACCAATGTTCTAGCTGTGCTGTGCGAACGACGGAAAGCCGCTACAAAGAAATCAAAAAATGAATGAGCGTGTATCATGGACTCACGTAACAACTGTCTTAGATTTCACAACCTAATCTCCAGCTGTCTATAGCATGCGACATGAAGTGTTAATGCTGCCGGTGACCCGGCTTGCATTAGTTTCACTGAGGACTTCGTAAGCTATGCGGCCTCAAGGGTTAACAATGCCGGTGCCCCAACTTGAGTTAGTTTCACGGCAGACTTCGGAAGCTATGCAGCATCAAGGGTTAACGGTGCTGGTGCCCCAACTTGAGTGCTGCCATGGAGTCCTGCATGCAATATCCCCAAACGCACTCTGAACACAGCTGGTGTTCGTGTTTCAAATACGTAACCCAACGCTATAATTGCACTTATCTGAAGTCGTGAGTGGGGCCCGCAGTGTTCGCAGTCGGGGTATGGCCCCACTGATGGCAGCCTGCAGGAGCCCGCTGAGACACGTCTTCACTCCTCAAGGTTCTGTAGTGCAAGCAGAGTTCTCTGTGCTTGCGGCGCACATGTGCATTCGATCGGGCGTTGTCCTGATGCTTCCCAGAGTCTCGTGGGCACATAAGCCTTCTGGGAAATGAAGTCCCTTTGCTTCTTTTCGTGCTCCTGAGGGCTGATAGGCTAACTAGCCCATGCCAAGTCCTTTGCCTACATGGGACACAAAGCAATGTTCTAAAACAAAGGTGTTTAACCCTTTGTTTGATGTCACTATACATTTGCCTCATATTGTCTATGGCCATTTGGCGCTGCATGCTTCCCTCTACTACCTTTGAGTTCCTGACAGCACTCCCCCTCCCACCAGGTCCTGGTTTAGAGGGATGATTCAGATGAAATGTACGTATCAGGCGAGAGGCATGAACATCTGCGGCTGGCTCCCACAAGCGTTCTTCAGGGCCATATCCCAACCAGTCCACCAGATAATATAACACCCCACGTCGGATACGTGAATCAAGTATACCTTTTACTTCAAATTTTGGAATTCCATCTACCATTATGGGCGGGGGCTTCTTTAGACGGACGGATGCTGGGGCAGGTTTTAACAATGATACATGAAAAACGGGATGCACTCGCATTTGGGGTGGTAAAGTTAGACGAATTGCCACTGGATTTATGATTTTTTCAATGGGAAAAGGCACTACAAACCTTTGTTGGAAGTTCCTGGGGCCTTGCAAATTAAGGTTTTGTGTGGCTAACTATACCTTGTCACCAATATTATATTGCATGCTTGCCCGCCTTATTTTGTCTGCATATGCTTTGTAAACTTGCTTAGCTTTTTCTAGGTTTGTAAGGATGTTGTGCCACACCTCTACTAAATGTTTACTATGTGTTTGAGCAGCGGATACTGTGTCTGTAACTGCGTGAGGTACTGGCTGGAACCGTGGGTGATCACCGTAGGTGCCATAGAATGGTGTCACTTTAGTGGAAGAATGCACAGCATTAATTTTACGCTAACTCTGCCAACCAGAGCGTATCTGCCCAAGAGGAATCATTGTCATAGGTCATGCATCGCAGATACTGTTCAAGTGTTTGGTTCACTCGCTCGGTTTGCCCATCGCTTTCGGGTGATAACTAGTAGACAATCGCATATTGATAGCCATTGAATCACAGAAAGCCCGCCAGAAACGAGATGTGAATTATGAAGCTCGGTCTGAAACTATGTGTTGAGGGATGCCGTGGAGACGCACTATGTTTTGAAGAAAAAGTTCTACTAGTTCTTTTGCCGTGGGAACCCCCTTACAAGGTATAAAATGTGCCAGTTTACTCAAGGAATCCACCACCACCACTATTTTGGTGAAGCTATGACTTGTTGTTAAATCTACTATCAAGTCCAGAGAAATGGTATGCCAGGGCACTGGGGGCGTGGCAAGGGTTGTAGCACGCCTGCAGGTTTTTGGTGGTCAGATTTGTTCCTTAGACAGCATTCACATGTTTGTACATAATGTTGAATGTCCTGTGTCATTCAAGGCCACCAAAAATGGTGAATTATCAATTGCCAGGTCTTGGCAACTCCCGGATGACCCACGAAGGTGGAATCGTGACACCCCTTAATTGCTTGCTGACGAATCGCTGTGGTTGGAAGATACAAGGTTGACCCATAAAAGGGTAATCCGTCTTTTACTGTTTGCTTCTTTCTTGGATCATTCCATTGCGCTAATTCCTGGGCTGTCATTGCTTTTCGGATGCTATAGAACATGTCATCCACTGTGATGCTGCCTATAATGCGTGCAGGCGGTACTATTGGCTTTGGTTCTTCTACCTTGATTAAGCTGGGATCAGGTTCTGGATAACGAGACAATGTGTCGGCCTTCCTGTTTTCCGTACCCGGGCGATATGTTACCTCAAGTTATACTCGGCAAAATGCATAGTCCATCGCAGTTGCTGAGGGCTAAAGGCTTTGGCAGATTTGAGAAATTGTAGGTTCCTGTGGTCTGTAAGTATTGTTATGGTATGGCGGGCTCCCATCAAATAGTGTTGCCACTCGTCGAACGCTACCTTTATGGCTAGGAGTTCCCTATCGGCTATCACATAATTTTGTTCTGCAGGTAACAGGGAACGTGAATAGAAAGCCACAGGGTGTAGTTGCCCGGAACCATCTCTTTGGGACAAAATTGCTCCAAGGGCGTACCTGGAGGCATCCGTCTCCACAATGTAGGGACGCGTAGGATCTGGATGATGTAACACAGGGGCTTTAGTGAATGCGGTTTTCAAGGCTTGGAAACTTGCTTCTGCTGCTGCATCCCATCGGAAGGTTACTCCTTTTTTGAGCAAACGTGTGATTGGTTGCACCTTGGTTGCAAATCCCTCAATGAATCGGCGATAAAAATTGGCGAAACCCAATACCGTTTGTACCTCTTTTACCGATGTAGAGGATGGACACTCTGTGATGGCCCGAACCTTCTTTGGATCCATAGTTACACCTTCTAGTGACAGAATGAAGCCCAGGAATTCTATTGTGGTTTGGTGAAATGCAAATTTCTCTAGCTTTGCGTAGAGTTGATGTTCCCGTATGCGATGTAGAACCGCTTTTACATGTGCCTGGTGTTCTTCAATGCTACGAGAATAGATGAGGATATCATCAATATAGACCATAGTAAAAACCTCAAGATATCCATGTAAAACTTCATCCAGAAAGTGCTGGAAGGCGGCGGGTGCGTTGCAGAGTCCGAATGGCATGACCTGATATTCGTAGAGACCGAACCTAGTTCGGAAGACAGTCTTCCACTCGTCCCCTTCACGCACCCGCACCAGATGGTAAGCTCCTCTCAGGTCCAGCTTGGTGTATATCCTGGCGTCTCGTACTTGGTCTAACAAGGTGGGTATCAACGGCAAGGGAAAGCGATTCTTCACGGTTATGCGATTGATGCCCCTATAATCGATACTTGTTCTTAGGTCCCCGGTCTTCTCCGGGACAAAGAATAAGGGCAATGACACAGGAGACTTGGAATGGCGTATGAAACCATTGGCTAAGTTCATCTCTAAGTAGGTTCTCAGATGTTCGTTTTCTGATTCTCTTAACGCATAAATTCTGCTACAGGACAAGGGTGCTCCCGGTTCTAGATCAATTCTACAGTCGAATGCCCGATGAGGTGGTAGGGTCTCTGCTGCAGCTTTACTGAAAACGTCCCTAAACTCTCGATAGATAGTTGGCAAGATAGTCTCAGTGCTCCCGATCACATGACCTTCTTGCGAGATCAAACCTTCAACGTTGGCGAGTCGGCAAAACTCAATGCAATGGTTAGACGAAAAGCGCAATGATCCTTGAGTCCAATCGACTTCGGGGTTATGGATTCCTAGCCATGGCAGGCCCAGGATCATTCCGAACTGAGGTGCTGCTATGACATCAAACCTGATGTCCTCATAGTGTCGTGGGCTACATTCTAAACGTACCCACTGGGTTTGCCTGGTAATAAGGCCTGAGATCAATGGTGACCCATCCACTGATTTAACTTCCTCTTTTCAATCCTTGACTGTCAAAGGGATTCCTAAATTATTCGCCAGTTCCTGATCGATAAAGTTCCCAGTGGCTCCCGAATCTACCATCAGGGACACGTGTACCTGTCGATCTTGCCACCTAATGTAACCCGAGACTGTCACATGTGCCACTCTTGCTTGTTGTGTATTAGCTAGGGATATAGGGGTGTTTTCAGATTGGCTCGCTGGGGCCACCCTCACTGGCGAGCTTTCGCGTTTCCCGACTGCTCTCCTTTGGGCTTGGCAGAACACTCTCGAAACAAAATGTCCAGCCTTTCCGCAGTAGAGGCAGAGCTTCTCCCGACATCGCTTGTCTTTCTCGTGCATAGGTTCATCTAAGGGTTTTTCACCCTTACCAGGTTTCAGATGATGATCTAATCGGACCACAGGTTTTGCGTCCCACTTCCGCCAGTCCTGTCTTCTCTCATTCTGCCTTTGGTCCAACCGTAAGGCTAAATCGATCATGGATGAACATGTATCTGGGTAACATGGCTGTGGGTCCACCTGGGCTATTAGTTCCTTCACTTCATCCCTTAACCCCTGATAGAACAAGGCTAAGTGTTTCTCCTGGGGCCAGTCCGTCTCCACTGCTAACCGGTTGAAGGTGGTAACGTAGGTTACTAAATCCTTACCACCTTGACGCAAGGTGAGCAATTCCCTATCTTTAATTAGAATAGCTGCCCTCCGGTTAAGTATTTTGCCGAATTCCTCATTGGGATACGTTTTTGGAGGAATTCGGCAAAATATTCATACCCCCCTCATATCTGGGGGGTGACACAGCATCTTTAGTTACTAGTGGTGTGGCCCAAGATGCTGTGTCACCCCCCAGATATGAGATCATAAAGACTGTGCAAGCCTGGGCAGTGCAGGAATACATTCGGTTTTGTAATGAAATGCAACTGACATTGCATCACAAACTGGTTATATTTTTGTGGATCTCTGTGGTAGCGTTCCGGGGCTGCCAAGGGAAGTGGGGGCTCAGTCGATACCTGTACTTGCACTGGAGTGTGTGGTGCATGGTCTGCATGCACGGGGGTAGCCTGGGCATTAGCTTGTACTGTAAGTGAATGTACCTGACCTGCCAGGGTGGCATAGTCTTGTCTAGTGGCTTTTAACTCAGTTTTGAGTTCTCTTAAAGCATGCAACACCTCCTCCATGGTGACGTGCTACCCAGGCGCCTGACAATACATGGGCTTGCGCTCCTGTCACGATAGTGGTCTTGCGTGGAGGTAGCACATACACCTACCTCCCCGTTGGGTCTTGGGGCCTGGAGTGTTAACAACACAGGCTTCCTTGACCCTCCGGGGAAAGAGGGTTAGGGTCCGTTGGTTTGGATAGAAAGGGGGAATTAGGGAAACCAGGTAGAGGGGTAGGAAAAGGGTATGGAAGGGATAGGGAAGGTTTGAGAGGAATTCACTGTGATGCCCCTCCTGGGGTTCCTCGAAGCAGCTGAAGCTCCGCGCACTCACTCCTTCTCATGCATACATATACTTGGTTGTTTAAACCTGGGCAAACCTCGTCTCAACTTTGACCTCAAGCACTTGTGTGCACTTCTGACTCTTTGGCGCTAATTGCTAGTCTCCACAACCTGCGCTCCTATTGTCTTTACTACTCTGCAATTGACCTTACAGTGAGTATTATAGAACATACCCATTAACAATCATACATTGGCCCTCATTACGACCCTGGCGGATTTCGCGGTGCAAAATGCACCGCGGAGCATGGCAGAAAGCCGCCGATAGCGCCATGGGGGTTGGCGGATTTACCACCCCATGCCGACCTTGGCGGAGCGGTAAATCCCCAATCCCCATTTTACCCTTCCCCATTCCCATTCTTGCCCCATAGGGTATAATGGGAGTGGGGAAGGAGTTAATTACGCCGCCGTAAAGTACGGCGGCGTAATTAACAACGAGGTCCCTTAGCGCCATGGTTTTCTCCGCCCGGTAAAACCAGGCGGAGAAAACCTCCATGGCGCTAAGGGAACTCGTAGTACGGCGGACGGGTCCGCCGCGATTACCGCTGGCGGTATCCCACTCCGCCAGGGTCGTAATGAGGGCCACTGTGTATTAACCTTTGTTGTTGGAAACACAACCATATGTATATACATACACTTGACACTTCAAAGAACCAAAACAAAATGAAAGCACTTAGCTTCTGTCGTGCAGCGGGTGATTCTGTCATAACCGACCAATGTTCTAGCCGTGCTGTGCGAACGACGGAACGCCGCTACAAATAAATCAAAACATGAATGAGGGTGTATCATGGAATCACATAACAACTGTCTCAGATTTCACAACCTCATCTCCAGCTGTCTATAGCATGTGACATGAAGTGTTAATGCTGCCGGTGCCCTGACTTGAGTTAGTTTCATTGCAGACTTCGGAAGCTATGCGGCATCAAGGGTTAACGGTGCCGGTGCCCCAACTTGAATGCTGCCATGGAGTCCTGCATGCAATATCCCCAAACGCACTCTGAACACAGCTGGTGTTCGTGCTTCAAACACGTAACCCAACGCTATAATTGCACTTATCTGAAGTCGTGAGCAGGGCCTGCAGTGTTCGTAAGCGGGGTATGGCCCCACTGATGGCAGCCTGCAGGAGCCCGCCGAGACACGTCTTCATTCCTCAAGATTCTGTAGCGCAAACGGAGTTCTCCGTGCTTGCGGCGCGCATGCGCGTTGATCGGGCGTTGTCCTGATGCTTCCCAGAGGCTCGTGGGCATGCAAGCCTTCTGGGAAATGAAGTCTCTTTGCTTCTTTTCGTGCTCCTGAGGGCTGATAGGCTAGCTAGCCCATGCCAAGTCCTTTGCCTACATGGGACACAAAGCAATGTTGTAAAATAAAGGTGTTTAACCCTTTGTTTGATGTCACTATACATTTGCCTCATATTGTCTATGGCCATTTGGAGATGCATGCTTCCCCCTACTACCTGTGAGTTCCTGACAGCACATTAGTATGCCAATCTGCCCCCAGGGTGCCCAAAACCTACTGCCCCACCCATTGGGTGGGCATGTCCAACATTTTGTGGGTCCCTCTTCTCCCACCACCCCAAATAATGGGGGGGGCACCTCATGCAGCCCTCCCTGGGGATCCTACGAAGGGCTGCATGAGGTGCCCCACCCTCCATTTGGGCCGAGGGTGTGAGAGGGCCGCTACAAAACATGGGACAGGCCCCCCAGTGGGTGGGGCAGTAGGGTTTGGGCACCCTGGAGGCAGCTTGCCACACTAATGTGCCCATCTGCGCCAAGAGAAGTTTGGTAAACAAAGAAAAAACGGAGAATTGTGGGCTGCACTTTAGGGGGCGGCTGAGGGACACCCTAAACCGCCACAGAATTTTGTAATGTACTGGGGGTGCACCTCTCCCCCCAACCCCAAATGGAGGGGGGCATCTCATGTAGCCCTACCTGGGGGCAGATAGGGGGGCCCATCTCATGCAGCCCTCCCTGGGGTCAGATGCCCCTTCCTTGTAGCAGATATCTGCCCCCAGGGAGGGCTGCATGACATGACCCCCAGTCCATTTTGGGTGGGGGGAAGGGGCAACCCCTTTCCATAAGGAAAATTCCCTGATGGTCTAGTGGCGGGGGGCACTCACCCCAAAACCAACCATGACATTTTCCCTTTTATTTTTTTTGGAGCCCATTCCCTAGGGGCAGATAGGGGCATATGGGCACCCATCTGCCCCATGGGGGCCCTAACCTGAAGGCCCCTTCCTTTGGGGGGCCTGCCCACACTTTCCTGGTGGCCCTCCCCCCCACCCCAAATAGATGGGGGCCACCTCATGTACTCCTGCCTGGGGGCTGATATCTGCCCCAGGGAGGGCTACAAGGGGTGTGCCCCCTTTCCACTTGGGGTGGGGGGAGAGGACCACCCCCTTTTCATGTAAAAAAAAAATCCCTGGTGGCTAGTGGCCCCCACCCCCATCCACATCTCTATTTTGTGGCGGTTTTTCATTATTTATTTTTTCTATCCTCCTTCCCTGGGGGCAGATGATCACCCATCTGCCCCCAAGGATTACCATAGCTTTGGCCCCATGCGTCCGGGCCTCAGGGGTGAGGGGGCCGCTTACTTAGTAACCAGTCCCCCCCCCACATCAGTAACAGATCCTGGTGGTCTAGTGGCATTGCTGAGCGCGGATCGAGCACTCTGCAACCGATCCGCGCCCAGCAATGCTTTCACAAAAGGTGTCATTGGAAAGGGGAGAGTTGCCCCTTTCCAACAACACCTCCCTCGATCTCCGGCTTGAAATACAGCCAGAGATCGAGGCAGAGAAAGGTGGACACTCACCTTCTCTTTTCACAGCAGCAGCCGAAAATGGCTGCCGCAGTGAAAATACTTTCACTTTCATGTCGGCATGCATTACGCACGCCGACGTGAAACTGAAGGTAATCTATCCCCTGGGCAGTGAGGAGGGACCTCCCCCTCACATAGCTCGGGGGTTGGATTACTGTTTTGAGCAATCCCAAAAACAAGGCGCCAAAAAGAACAAGCTATCTCGTCCTTGGCACCATGGAGGGAATTCCAAGGACAAGATACCTCGTCCTTGGCATCTAAGAGGTTAATAAGGCTATGGGCATCACTGGTTTACCAGTGCTGTCTTGTCGCCACAATGCCTCAGAGGGATTTAAAGAACACCCTCTTTGCGTCCATAAATTATTTTCCTCTTGAGGGGCCTCCCCCAGGATCTCCACTATCTGTGTTTTGGACAAATGGTTATATCCTTCAACCATAATCATCATTACAGTCATCCTTTGATTCACATCACACGTTTCAACATTCATCATCCCTATATCGGTATTTGGTATATGTTTGGCTTCAGCGTATACTGCTTGATTTCCACGTGAGATAAAATCTGTCCCTTTAGTGTGAGCTGCGCATTTAACGACTGCTATGCCCACTGGGAGTTGTAGTGCCTTAATGAGTCTGTCCAATAGAGCGGCGTGCTGCACTGGCGTGCCGTCCACTCGGAGGTAACCCCTCCTTTTCCAGCGTGCTAATCCTGTGTGCACCGTCGACATCACATGCACTGTTACTTCCTGGTCTGCGTGATTCTCGATCGCGAGTATCAACGCCAATAATTCTGCAGCCTGTGCTGAATAATGGGATGGCTATCCAGTACTAATAAGCACCTGAAATTCTCTGTTTGCCATGTGCTTTGCCACAGCAGCGCCTGTATAACTTTCTCCATCATTTTGATCGATCCTTGAAGACCCATCAATGAAAACAATCTCTCCCCCTTTTAATGCATTCTCCTTTAGTCTAGGGAGCTCATCACAGAACTCTTCATAGTTCGCGCAATCATGTACAGGCTCTCCTTCCACCATTGGCCCAGCTATAAACATAGCTGGATTTACTATTTTACATCAAACTATTTTGATCGCTGGATTTGATATAACTACCTCATAGGCGGAAGCCTTTTGAGAAGTTAATGTTCCTTTTGGTTTCTCCAAAATAGCAAATAGTGCGAGTTCAACATATAACCTCATAGAGCATCCCATCACTATGCTTGTATCCTTTTCGCGTGTCTTCTTTTTTGCGATTCTTTTCCTGCCGGAGTCTGCAGTAATGTGCAATGGTCAGCTGAATTTCTGACCACGGTTTAGCTTCTATCCTTACTAATTTTTTTAGCTGCTTCTGTACTTGTTCTGGCAGCCCTTGGCATAATATAGGATAGAACACAGGTATAGATTTCCCCCAAGATTCACGGGTTTCGAGCACCCAAGATTCTTTGAAATTTTGAATGTAAACTAACAGATCCTCTCCTTCTTTCATCTTTTTCGTCATTATAGCTCCCATATCGGACGTGTCAAGATATAGTACTTGTATCGCTTTCCAAATTGCTGCCCTAAAGTTATTGAATGGCGCTCCATCATGCACGGTGTTGACTGTAGTCACACCAGGGTATCCTGCTTGTGTCCATACATCGTCAGCTCTCTCACTAAGTATGGCGTTCAGAAGACCTTTAATATCCCCTATAGCTAATGTAATCCCTCCCGTCATCTGTTCTAATTCATGTATCCATTTTCCTGCACCGGAAGTCAAAATCGGGAGTTGGCATCTTAAATGATCTCTGTCCATTTGAGGCCAGGATATTTACTGTGGCCTCGTTCCTCCTTTTTCTAACAAGGGAAACTGTGAAGCGACAAACTCATTCTCATCTCTCATAATGTGTCTATCCACCAGCGGGGTGATATTCCCACATCGCCGTCTACCTGGAAATGATCTTAACCTGCTTATATAAGGTGGAGACGCCCCCCTCTCACTGTGGGGTTACACCCTATGTCGGTTTGACTGTGTCAATGTCTCTGGTGCATTAGACACAGGCACTTTTAAATCCGACCATTTTACTCCCTTATCCATAGGCAAACATCCCTCTGGACCACACACATTATCTCTCTCTTCCCTCTGGAAGGTTTCCCTCTCTTCATCTGACATTTCCTGTGCCCAACTCGTGCAAATTCTCTCGTCTTCATTTCTATTCACAGTCAGTCTGTCTAAAGACAGTTCCTTATTTCTCGCACTACATGAGGCTTCCTCCGTGTGATACAGCTGAGTGCTCTTGAGATGATATTTTTTTTCCTTCCCCTGAGCTTCCTTCTGAGCTCTCAAATCATGGTATACCTTGTCGATCGCTTCCCCAATGCTCCTTGTGTCAAAATCGTCTTCTAGATTTGCTCCAGACATGCCTGGTAATGACTCGTATTCGGGAAAACATTCCTCTGTCTTCCCATGCTACCTGTGGATCGGGATGTCTTACTTCCCTTTCCAAATCGAAATCGCTTGCTCTCTGCCTTCTTTTACATTCCATGTCGTCATCGAATTCTCTACTTTTTTTGCTTCCTCTCTCACTTGATCTTCCTCTTTCTTTTTTGTGTCACTTCTTTCATTTGCCCTTCGTATCTCTTCATACTTTCATCTCTTTATTCTGTTCTCTCTTATCCTTTACTCTTCTTCTAATGTGTTCCTTTCTAGCTTCTCCGGCTCATCAGCTGCTCTTTGTCTATTGTTGCATTTTCTTTGCTCTTCTGCTCTTTCTTGTTTTTTAACTTGTTCATCTTGATATAACTGCTCTTGTTTCTGTCTGTCTTTTCTTCTCGCTCCTTCATCTTACCATCGTTCCTCTCTTTCCTATCTTGTTCGTCTTGATCTCCCCTTTGTCTTACATCCGCTATACCTTTACCATCGAGTGTGAGTAAAATCTGACCTCCCATCCATTCGTTCTGTAGGAGCGCTATCTCATCAGTTTTTTCTCTGTCTCCTTCCCACCGCTTTATTTCTCTTCCTATATCTAGAGATGTGCTTGCTCAATCACTTCTCTTCTTATCACGTCTCCCACTGTCCCTCGGGACCTTGGAGGTTACATCTTTTTCAATGTTTTTCTCTGGGTCCTCGTCACTACTTTGCGTAAGTTACTCATATAATGGATTACAATATCCCGCCGCTGCTTTAAGTTCCCTTAATGGGTATAACCCATCGTCTTTTTTAGTCTCGTCTTCTATTTCAGACGGGGCGGGCAGAGCAGAAGGCTCTTCAACCCCTCTTTGCAAACATTGAGTATCCAATCTAAAGGAGGCTCCTCCTCATTCTCTTGTTTATACATCTTCCAAAGCACTAGACTCGCTGGGCGCTTTTCTAGTTTCTTTCCCATGTATGCTGCATGCGAATAAGTCATCATATGCTGCAGGAGTGCCTTCGATAATGATCCGCCTTGTGGCCATGGCATTAACATTTTGTCTGCAGTTCCTTTAACCCATTCTGCACTGTATTGTCTAACCTTAAGCGCATGTTTCAGCAGCTGTTTGCAGAGATGCACTAGTGGAGTAACATCCTCCATTCTTGATTTGTCTATCTTTAGCTTATTTGACACTTGTTTATTATATATTTTTCACAGGTTTTTAAATACATCTCAAAAGGAAATACAATATGAGCGAGCACCAATCGTCGCAAGCTCCAATCCTGTCAAAACACAATTTTACGTTAATCTTGCTAAAAAACAACCATCAGAATACAATTTTAAAACGATACATTTCTGTGTTCTCAACTTCACACTTCTCTATCATTAAAAAAACTTTTATTTCAGCTATGACGTCATCACACCTTTCAACCACATAAAATAAACAGACAGTCTTGCCCGGTCATATTAACTGCTTACGATCATCTTCTTAAGACTCGTCTTGCCCTCTAAAATTGCTCCGATTGGAACGTAAACCTATCTCTTTCTGGATCGTCTTTAACTGATCCCGTATCCTTGGTCATCCACTTATGGGACTCTAAATAAGGTTTCTGCTAACACTCTTTAAAGTTTAGGAACAGGGCATATCCTCTTATCGTGGCTTCACTCTCGACTACTCTTTTTTATATTGTTCGGCCACACTCAAGTCAATATCTCGTTTTCCCATATACATATATATTACACTCTTACTCTTAAGTTATATTTTATCCCACCTCCCTCCGTTACTCTCCCTTATTTGCTACGCATGCATTACCATTACTTTGCCACACTTTTTAGTCTATTTACTCAATGTTCGCATGTTTTCTTCTTCGGATCCTCGGGATCACCGCCTTCGTTACCGCCTCTTTGAGCTGCTTTCCGATCCGCTACTCGTAGATGTGGGAGGGGTTCCTATACAGACTAGGGGTCCCATCAACCGTCCTTGCAAGGATTTTGGAGTTATAATATCCACTATCTACGGGGAGCTTCACGTCCTGTCAGCCGAATGGCAAATGTTATGCGATATTGTTAAGACTCTAAAGTTTACCTATGTCGGCGGCCAATGGTTATCTTATCAAACCATCCTCTCTCCGCTACCAAGTGAGCTGGGTTTTCCCAAACAGCCGTTTAAGATGAGTAGCTATACCCTGGAGATGGATGGGGATGCATAGTTTATTCATACATCAATAATCAAGACGACTCAAATAGTTTGGCAAAGTGAGTCTTTTTAACAAGTCTATAAAACGGGGAGTACAACGAACACCAGCAATCACTCGATCCTCTGACTCTCAATACTTTATAAAAATACTGGTCTCTTATACCCAAAATTGGTCATCATTGATGTATTGACCTGCGTCATTACCAATGTCATTGTACGTGGCAAACTACAAAAACCTAATGGAGAGTGTGATTGGTTCTAAGTGCATGTCTAAGTAAGAGTTCTATATCTGTATAGAGCAGTGGAGGAAGGTGGTAGGATAATTAACATCAGGTGGGGCAACTTAGCCCTCCCCTCAAAATGGCCACTATAAACATCACAAAATGTACGACGTCCCATTGGCTACACAAGCTATAGGACCCTTGATTACGCGGTCCTCTATAATTGGTTGCCTTCTAACCTCATCAGTACTTTTCCACCTACGTCTAGCAGCATGCAGACTGAACAACCAGGTGCGAGTGAGCTCATCTTAGCATTAGCTTCCCACCAATTACTGTATCAATCCATCATCACCTCAATGGTCCAGTGTAAATTAGTGCTTTGAAGATTGGCCTTGAGTTTGAACTGGCTCAGAGTATTTTAAGGAGTGTGGGCACAGCCGGCCTTCGTGCGTAGGTGTGACCATCTCGATCATCCAACTTCCTTCTACCACGTGACTGGACACCATGAAAAAGAGCTTTTAGTGTATTTGATTTTATTCTCCAATAGTCCTCTGACGTCTTTTGTTTTGCTTGACCTTTCTGAACAGGAGCCTCAGTTCCTTCACATGAATTGTATCCAATGTCAGCCAATTCCAGTTTGATAAGACCTTGGCTTTCTTGGCTCAGTCAACTCATTAGCTGAGATTCATTTTGTAAATCCAATTGCTTTATTAACTGAGACGAAGCCGTCTTGCTTTGTCCAGTAGTGCGTTATAATGGGTAATGAAAAAATCCATCCTTTACTTGTCATATGTATCTATATGTGTATATATTGGTGCTCATCACAATATATCTGTTTAAAAGCATGTGGCTAGCTTCATGATTACTTTGCTGCTTGCGTTTCTGTAGCATCTGTACACGTTTAAACTAACTATCTTCATCAAGTCTGTGGCATAAGCTTATTCACCTTGATCCCAAGATGTCACTTATCCTTTGTGCTTCTTGAGATCTTATAGTTTGTCTGCATTCTCTGGTCTGTTTATCTCTTATATGGGTGTCAATTCGATTTTGTGTGACGTCCCCATTCGTCTGCATTATTCATCTTCCTTGCTTCTTCAGGAATTTGATTCAAATGGCCATCATATTGTCTTGTGTGTAGGTATGGTTTTCTCAATGGGTACTTTACTTCCCAGATTCTCCTAGGTATTGGTATTCTTATGGGTACTGCACAGAGCCCACGCTCTGCTCTTTGCTGGTTTAGCTGTTCTCTATTAGCTGTTCTGTATACGTCACATACTTTGGTTTCCATTCTACAGGTAATGGGGGCGTGGCAGTTGGAGCTGGGGTACTTGGCTCCTTTACACCAGTTAGGAGGTACCCACCACTGCACGTCACCAGAGGAGGGAGGGGATGGAGGCGGGAGAAGCGGATGGGCCTGAATATGCCTGGAGCTATTGGGCCATTGTTTCATGGTTTTGTGGCCGGCACGTTGGTCTTCCCTAATGTTTCTGGCTTTCAGTTGGGTTTGTTTACATAGTTGAAAACTGGATGTCCCGGGGGGGGCACACTATTTAAATTCTGGAAGGCGTCCACAGCGAGATGCAACCCAAGAAGCGATGGAGAGAGCGAAGAAATGGTTCCTTGGGGTGGAGTGTGGCCTGTGGCGAATCAGGGGGCTTTATAAGCAGGAAGGATGGCTAGTGAGGTGAAAATAGTCAACTGGAATGTAGGAGACCTCAATAGCTACATAAAAAGACTAAGGGCCTCATTATGGCCCAGGCGTTAAGGGTTAACGCCGTCGTTAACCCTTAACGCCTATTCTGATTTTAACGGCTGCTTTTAGCAGCCGTTAAAATCCATGGCGCTAACCTGCCATGATGCTAATTACGCCACCGTAATTTACGGTGGCGTAATTAGCGCCTTCCCCACTCCCATTATGCCCTATGAGGCAAAAATGGGAATGGGGAAGGGAAAATGGGAAATGGGGATTTACCGCCCCACTCACCTTGGAATGGGGCGGTAAATCCCCCATCCACCATGGTGTAAACTTAGTTTACACCATGGTGGTAAAGTTGGCGCAATTAGCGCCTGGGTTGTAATGACCCCCTAAGAGTGCTTGCTCAGGAAGGGAATTGGAATAGCGCTCCTGCAAGAAACTCGCCTCACTGCAGAGAGACAGAATACGTTGGCTAAAAAGTGGGGCGGGAAGTTGGTGGGCTCACCTTATTCTGCATTTGCTAGAGGGAACTTGGTCTGGGTGGCACCTACTGTGCTTTGGAGACACAATGGGACAATGAGGGATGAATGGTATTGGTGCACGGTTATTTAGGGAGTCACGAAGTATACAATGTCAACACTTATGCGCCCAACCATGACACTGGTCTGATGCTGGTCCTTTTTTGAGTTCTCTGTACCCACGTTTGTCTGCATATAGAGAGACCCTTTGGATTTGGGGGGGGGGGACTTCAACTGCACGCTGAACCCCTCTGTTGATAGGTTTGATGATAAATATAGAAAACCGGCACCTCCGGCTAAGACCCTGGCAGGCTATTGGGACACCTGGAGTTACTAGATATATGGAGATTAGAGCACGGACAAGCACAAGGTAACATGCTTTATTTAGCCCGGAAAACGTGCACACACGTATTGATTACTTTTTCACCGGGGCAGAGACTCAGTGGGAGTTTGAGGACACAGAATATTTAAAGAGGGTACTTTTGGATCATGCCCCACTGGTGACTGTTTGGCAGAGGACTACACATAGGCCGCTGATTCCAGTACGGAGACAGCACGCTGAAGCACTGCTTGATGACACATTTAGAGAGCACATAGCGGACAGCATAGATGTTTTCTTTTTTAAATAGCACAGCAAGTGACGAAGGGCATCTTGCTGTGTTATATACTGCCCGTGATCGTATATAAACATCAAGCGTGGATAGCGTGGGTATACAATGGAAGCCTTCAAGGCGGTGATGAGGGTAGAGGCAATAGGGAGGATGGGTGACATCAGGAAAAGCCTACTGAGGGATCTCTCCGACAACAAGAAGAAGATAGTGATAACGGAACAGAGGCAGATGGAGGAAGGGGGACACAGTGGGACGCTGATAAAGCTCAGACAGCATTGCATAGCGCAGTGGGATAGGATAGGCAAGTTTGACTGTGCAAGATAGACAGAAACACTATATGAGGGGGCGAGAAACCATGGAGGTTACTTGCGTGGCTGTGTCGTGGACAGGTGGAAAGGGGAATAATCTGTGCAATTGAGGATGACAAAGGGATTACGCAAAGTATTCAATTAGATATAAACGCAGTGTTTGCCAAGTACTATGAGACCCTGTGTTGTCAGGAGGAGGGGGGTCATTGTGATGAAATGGAGGAAGCGCTGTCGTAAATCAAGTTGCCACGCCTTGATGTGGCACAAGCGGAAATGCTAGATGCTCCACTGATGGCGGAGGAATTGCAAGAGGTCATTAGTGCGCTACCCACCGGCAAAACACTGGGGGCCGACAGGCTCCCGGGGGACCTTTATAAAGAATACTCGGAAACGCTGGTGCCCAGACTGCTGGAGATGTTTGGGGAAGCCTACGAGAAGGGAATATTGCCGCAAAGTTTATGGGAATCCATAATTGTACCAATCCCGAAATCTGGGGTGGCTGCTCTGAAATGTGGCTATTATAGGCCACTTTCTATGATAAATTTGGATTGCAAAATCCTTATGGCGATCCTAGAAAATAGGCTTTAGAAGCTGATAGTGGCGCTGGTGCATGCAGATCAAACAGGATATGTTCCTGGCAGAGGCACGTCCTCGAACCTAAGGAGACTGCATCACTTGATAGACTGCATCAATCGAATGGGCGAGGGTTGCGCAGTGGCCTCCCTGGATGCTGTTAAAGCATTTGACTCTGTCAGGTGGGACTGGCTGTACGCAACGCTGGGGCATTTTGACGTAGGACCAGGTTTCGTAAGGTGGGTGTGCGAATGGTTTATACAGTGTCAACGGTGAGAGTACAGACAGGGAAACATGTCTCAAATAGCTGGGAAAGCGAATTCAGTGCCCCCCATGTTGCTCATCCTGATTCTAGAGCTGCTGGCAGTGTTCCTGAGGGCAGAATATGCAGAAGCAGGAATCACAGTGAAGGGTGCAGAACATGTCATACCTCTGTTGCAGATGACATACTGCTTTATCTGAGTAGGCCGGAGGATACCCTCCCTCTTGTGTTAGATGTCCTAGCTAGATATGCAGTGCTCTCTGGGATACGGATCAGCCGTAAAAAATCTTGCCCGTTCCATGTTGCGCGGTCTGCGGGATATTTAGGTACTTGGGGGTAAACATCTGGCATAACCTGATAGATGCCCATGAGCAAAATATGCAAAGGGCCTCGAGAGAACCATGCAATTCTGGAATAAATTGCTGCTGTACATGGCAGGTAGAGCTGCCCTGATGAAGATTGTGGCACTCCAGTGCGTACTGTACAACCTGGTGAATGTCCCGGATGACATTCCTAGCAAGTTCTTCCAGAGAGCGTAGAGTGTCACTAGGGAATTCTTATGGGGAGGGAAAAGAAACAGGATTGCACTAAGCATTCTCCAGAGGGACTATATTGATGGAGGGATTAAGGTGCCTGATTTTGAGCTATTTTATGTATCGGGACAGCTGCAGTTCATCGATTGGCTGGCAGACGAGACATCGCTGGACATGCTGCTCCTGCAGCCTTTGGTGGAATCCTGTTATTTAAAAGAAGTAATTTGGCTAGAGGAAAGGGATCTACCGCAGGAACCACACTTGCTAATCCATGGTAGGAAGCTGTGGAGAAGAGCTTGGAAATGAATAGGGGCCAAGGACCCCTACTCTCCACACATTCCGTTGGTAGCGATAGCGGGTCGAGACCGAGAGGTGAGGAAGGCCATCAAGTTGCAATGGGAGGACAGAGGTGTGGCCACGATAGGGGACATACTGCAGGAATGGAAGCTAATGGACTTTGAGATGATAATTCAAGAGAATGGTGTTCACACGGAGCAATTTCTGATGTATATGTGGTTGGCTCTGACAGTTTTGAGGAGATGGCCAGAGGTGCGAACTGGTATTGACAATGGCAGGGTGCTGGAGACTACATATGATATGTCAGAAGGGGGACATGTAGTGTCCCGACTATATGAGCTACTGCTAGGCCAGCGGGGGACAGCAGATTTACGAGCATGTGTGGGGTGCGAGACAGACCTGGGCAGGACGTTTACTGAAGCAGAGTGGACGAGGGTCCTTCTTTACACAAAGAGGGTCTTGAGGAATGCTAGGTTCAAGCTTGTACAGCTGTATCTAACACACTGCGCATACATGACACCATATAGGATTTCTTTGCTCACAGGAGCGAGCAGACAGAGCTGCCCCAGGTGTGATGGGGAGGGGCAGGAATGCTACACATGTTTTGGACTTGTCCTGGAATCAAAACATTCTGGATGTCAGTTGCGGACAGGGTGGCCAGGGGAGGAGTTGAAATGCAAGAGTGGTCACCCGAGGCTTGCTTACTGGGCTTGTTTCCCCGGGGGAGGAAAAGGAGTGAACGGGAAAAGAGGACTGTGCACTTGGCAAGAATGAAGGATCTAATTTGTATACTGGCAAAGCGCAGGATAGCCATAGCCTGGAAACAGGCGGATGGTCCTAATATTAATGTATGCTACAAAGATGATCAATGGTGGAGACAATCGTATGGCACACAGGGCAGTGCGCAGAGGCTTGAGAGAAGGGAGTGAAGATGTGATGTCTTGCAACATGCTTATATAGGCGATGTTTGGTACCCCACTGGAACATGATGTGCGTGTAGGGGGGCTCACTTCTCAATTGACCAACATCGGGATGGAAATGGTAGATTGTCTAATTGACGCCCCCCATGGAGAATGCTGGATGTGCTGTGGGTAAGCACTAGGGACTAAGAGAATAAAGGGACCCATGGCTGCTATGTCGAGGCACCCAGGTATAGGTTGCTGCATAAATATCCCGAGAGGTCTCGATAAACCGGGCGGACTTGCCACCCTATCATGGGTGAGGGACTTGTTTGGGCCACCTGAGGTGACACTGTGATATAAGACCCCCCTCCCCACACGGCATGAGAAATTGAATAGCTGAAGAACAATTTGGCCAACATGCTTAATGAGACAAGTGGTTAATTCATGTGATACTTTGATGCACCCTGGGACATTGGGGGGAGAGGATTGGGGGGATTGTTGACTCTATTTCACCATGTAAAACCAATAAAACAAATACAAAAATAGAAAACAAAAACTAAACAAGCATCTGCAAGCTTGATCTGGAACTCTTTGTTGCCTGCACTTATCACTTGGCTAATGAGGAAAATAATAAAAGCGTTGACAGGATGTATATGTATCTGTCCTCTATCTACAAAACTGTGTAAGCATGTCCTTCGTGTATACGAGTGTTCGTGTTTGTGTAAGCTATGCATGGTTGCGAGTGTACTCCATGACTAACGCAGCTATGTCGTAGTGTCACCAATGACGTCAGCACAATGCAATGACGTCAGCACAATGGTTGCTTGGCATTTAGTCAATGCTGTCCATTATGGTATTTGGATTCATGATTACTGTTGAGGCACCAGTAGCCCCAAAGACATTCACTGGATAGGGTTGGAATGGCTGTCTGAGAGAATATATCTCTGCATATGTGTCAGCCAGTGGTGCACTTGGGGGTTGTCTGAATAATGAGTGACTTTTTGCGTTCTTGACTCTTCGGGCCATCATGTTCATAGGGCTGACGAGGAGCATTCCTGGGACCCTCTCTTCAGTCTCCCCGCTTGTCGACTTGTCGACCAACCCTCCATACTTAGTCACTCTTGCCTTTAGTAGCCATACATTTGTTACACCTCCAAGGCGTCCATAGAAATGTGCATGATCATCGAAACTCCAGGTCGTATAGGTACATTCTCCTTCTGGGTTGCACCACACCCACTTCCCCCAGTACCTGTTATTGTCATATGGGTTGTCAATTTTTATGAAATCAGTCCAGAACATTGGGCATTCCTTTATCCTGGCCTCAGGCTATTTCTTTCTTCCACTAGCTTGTCATTTTCCTCTCCCATGTTCACATCCACCATCACTGTCATCCATATTGTCTTGTCATTAGTTTTGCAGCATTGTATAATGCAGATCTTCACCACACACAGTCCCACTAGTACTAATATTAGTGCTCCTAGTAATACTTTCAGTCCATCTGCGAGCCAAGACGGCATCCATGACCATAGTTATGCCAACCAGCTCTGGTCTTTTCCGGTCCCTTTGGCTTCTTCTTCCATCTTGGCATGCATCTTTGATAATCTGGTCACGGCTACCGTCAGTTTGCCATTCTCTCTGTCATTGGCAGGCATGAATTTGCATCACACAAAACAGGTATCACAGGTAGACAATTCCAAAGTTATTGTAAACATTCCTACCAAATGTGTAGCCTAAGTCTAACTTGCCCTCCAACACTCTAGCTAAACCCTTATGGATTTTCTATCCCTAGCTATCGCTGGTGATCCGCTTATCTACGGTGAGGGTAAAGTAAGGTGTTCACAATAACACACGTTGCACCCTCATCTATTTATGGTGCAGTGTTTGTACTAAAAAAACAACTTTTGACCCAAACAGGGAAGAAAAGTATGAGAATGAGATGCGCAAGCATTTTCCCATAGGCTCTCACCTGTTATTTTGCAAAGATGAGCTCTCTGTCCTACTTCTCTTCAGCAGGGGCGCTATAGACGGACCCAGTTGCTTCACTGGCCCGTATGCGTAATGGCCCAGACCGGCTGCGACCAATCCTCGTGGGAGTTGAGTGTTGATAACAATGATTATTGTCCGTATGCTTCTGTAAAGTCTTTCCCAATGATTATTGTCCGTATCCTTAATAATGTCTTTCTTTTCCCTAATAGGTGTTGAAGATGACTCTGCTGAGTCGCGTTGCTGACAGTGTACCCATGCGGTGTCAGAAAAGAATGGAGCTGACCCCACCAGAAGTTAAGTAGGGTTTCTAAATGAAACGCAAGGCTTAAGTGTTGCGCGGCCAAGCGTTAAATGTTTATGCGGTTTCTGACCTTGTGCTGTCTTTTTTTCTTGCAGGGAAGGCCTGGCATGGGAACGGCTATACGGGAAGCTGTCCGCGGCTGCGAGATGGAAGAACCGCGAGGATGCCTGACGAGAAGAAGGCTTCTGCGTGGATGAAGACTCCGACAGGTGAGAAAGAGGTGCCTCACAGAAGATGGATTCAAAGACAGGTAAGGAGCGCGCTGGAGATACTGTCGTGAAGCTCATAGTACTTCAAGCGGTGGTATGGCTGGCTTCAGGTAAGGTGCGCGCTGCAGATGCACAGCTGGAATCAGGTAGGTGCGCGCCGAAGATGTGAAGCTGGTATCAGGTAGGTGCGCGCCGAAGATGTGAAGGTGGAATCAGAAGATGCAGAGCTGGAGACAGGTAAGAGCTTCAGTCGACTGTAAGCATTACGTTGCATTCAGCAGATTAACGCGAAGCCTCAACATGTGGGTGGAGCCGGCTTAAAGAGTCTGGCCCTAACCACTCCCCTTTAGCTCTGCCTTGT
Organism: Ambystoma mexicanum; assembly: GCF_040938575.1. Taxonomy (NCBI): domain Eukaryota; kingdom Metazoa; phylum Chordata; class Amphibia; order Caudata; family Ambystomatidae; genus Ambystoma; species Ambystoma mexicanum. The sequence goes on from NW_027182323.1 coordinate 188,720, forward strand.
GGCCCCACCTCACCACTCCCATAGATGTTTGCATGTGCCTTCCAATGCTTTCTAATGGCCACGCCCAGCCTGGATACACGTGCCGTGGATCCAAAGTGTGCAGAGCACACTTTCTTATGAGCCTGGCGCCAAAGGCACCAGGACAGGTTCCATTTGGACACTTTGGAAGGAGGAAATAAGGGCCCTTGGTTAGTGGCCATGACAGCACTACCCCTCAAGGCCCCTCTCATGGGTGTTCTTCCTCGTGGCCCGGGTTTCGTGGGATTGTCTCGATGGAATTGTTTCACTAGTCGTGGAACATGGACAAACTCGAAGGGTTCCCAGGTGCGGTCTTGGGGTCCATAACCTTGGCAATCAATCAAGTAGTATAGTTTTGATCGTACTACCTTGGAGTCCAAAATGTTCTTATCTTCATATTCTGGTTCTCCGTCTACGATCTCTGGCTCAGGTGGTGTCGAAATCCGAGTATCAGGTTTCATTGGTTTCAGAAGGGAAACCTGGAACACCGGATGAATCCGCATGTTGACTGGTAACTCCAATTTCATGGCAGCTGGATTAATGATGGCTTTGATGGGGTAGGGTCCGAGATATCTTGGACGAAAGGCCCGCAGTCCCTTCAATGGAATGTTTTTGGACGCCAAGCAAACTTTATCCCTGACTTGATACTGCAGGCTTCCTTCCTGTGTCTGACCGCAAACCTTTTTTGTTGTTCCTTGGCTCGGTTTAAATTTTCGGTAGCTTCTTTAAGCGACTGGGTGATGATGTTATGTAAGGAAGTGATTGCAGGCATTTCCAATTTGTCCAGCGGATCAAAGGATAACCTAGGATAACGACCATTCATTGTGTAGAATGGTGTCTGTCCGGTGCTGGTATGAATAGGGTTATTGTAAGCGAATTCAGTTAGCCAGAGAATGTTTTTCCAGGATCCTTCTGTTTACTGCAACATACATCTCAAGTATTGCTCGAGAGTCTTATTGGTCCTTTCCGTTTGGCCATCAGTTTGGGGGTGGTGACTTGTGGACAACCGTAGGTCGATTTGGGGGATTTTACAACATCTCTTCCAGAAGACTGAGACGAATTGCGTTCCTCAGTCCGAAACCAATACGGATGGAAAACCGTGTAATTGGACAATCTGTTCCAAGAATACCGTGGCCAGAGTAGCAGCAGTGGGAAGTCCTTTTAGTGGAATAAAACGTTCCATTTTTGAAAATAGATCCACTACAACCAGGATTGTGTTAAACCCTTCACAGGGTGGTATATCGGTAATGAAGTCCATAGATAGTGTATGCCGTGGTTCTGGAGGTACTGTTAACGGACGCAATAGTCCTGCAGGACGTGACTTATGGGATTTAAGTTGTGCGCAAACTCCACAGGTTGTAATAAACTAGGTAACATCTTTTCTCCAGGTGGGCCACCAATAGTTCTTTTGGATCTTGGCCTGAGTCTTTGCTATTCCTGGATGTCCTTCCACTAATGACTCGTGGTAGTTGGATATTATTTTGTTTTGAATTTCCTTGTCTTGGACATATAGTCTTCCTTGACAATAGGGTAAGTTGTCTTTGTTGGAGTACTGATCTCCTTTATTCAGCCATTCCTGTTGGGCTGATTGATCCATTTGAGATTGTAGATCAGCCTTCAAGTCTTCCCAGCAGGCGGTTGTAGCAATCTGAGTCTGAATCCGTATTTCAGGAAAATGGCTACTGGTTCTGATGGAGAGAAGGCGTCTTTGTCCTCTCCCATGCGTGATAAGGCGTCTGCTTTACCTTTTCGTACACCTGGTCTGTACGTTATGATGAAATCATATTCGGCAAAGAAGAGGGCCCAGCAAAGCTGACACGAAGATTGAGCCTTAGCAGTTTTCAAATATTGCAGATTCCTGTGGTCTGTGATAACAGTGACCGTGTGTTTTACCCCTAGGAGATAGTGTCTCCAGGTCTTTAGGGCCCCTTTAATTGCTAACAATTCCTTGTCAGTGATTGCATAGTTCTTTTCTGGTGTTGAGAATTTGCGGGACCAAAATGCTATGGGATGTAACTGCCCTGTCTCTGGATCCCTTTGTGATAGTACCGCCCCCATGGCTACACTGGAGGCATCCTTTTCCACCACATAAGGCAGGTCAGGTCGAGGATGTCTAAGAACAGCTGCTGAGGTAAATGCTTGTTTCAATTCTTGGAAGGCGTTCTCTACCTCGGAGGACCAGAAGAATTTTTTGTTCTTTGTAGGGATAGGAGTGATTGGGTGGACAATCTGCAAAAAGTTTGGGATGAATCGTCTGTAAAAATTAGCGAACCCAAGCACACTTTGCACTCCTTTGGTATTTGTTGGAGATGGCCATTGAAGAATGGCATCCACCTTACGTGTGTCCATATGAACTCCTCGTGGGGTAAGCATGAAGCCCAAAACCTCGACTTCCGTGACATGGAAGAAGCATTTTTTGGGGAATTTTTCGGGATCTGATCCTTTTCGTCCATGCTGTTATCCGTTGTACCTATTATTCTTTTGGGAGGTTTTATTGGGCAATCCCGAAGAAAATGTCCTGTCTTGCCGCAATACAAACAAAGTTGTTGTTGCCTCCTTCTTTCTCTCTCAGCTTTGGATATAGGGGCCCGCAATCCCCCAATCTGCATAGGTTTGGTTGGTTCATGAGTTTTAGTTTTATTGTCTCTGGGTCGCATGTAAACCAACCACCCTTCAGATCTTGTGCTGTCCATTTTCCGGTCTTGTAGTCTATGGTCCAGTTGTACCGTCAGATTAATGTATTCCGCACAACACTCCGGAGGGTTGACCACTTGGGCTAGCACGTCCTTTAATTCCCCACGTAACCCTCGATAAAACAGTGTGGTTCTCTTTTCTTCGGGCCAATTGGTTTGTGCAATGAGGCGATTAAAGGAGGAGATATATGTCAGCAGATCGTGGCTCCCCTGTCTGAGAGATAACAATTTGTTGTCTAGGGCTTGTCCTTGGGTGTGCCTAGCAAACAACTTTTCCAATTCCTGTTGAAATGCACCGAAATTGTGAAGCACTGGATCATCTTGGTTAACTAATGGTATGGACCAATCTGCTGCGCTGCCTCCCAAATATGAAAGAACAAAGGCAACTCTGGCACTGTCGTTAGGGAAGGCCCCAGGGCGGCACAGGAAATGGAGACGACACTGGTTCATGAATATGGCATATTTGTTGGGATCGCCGGTAGAATGTTCGGGCAGGGCCAGAGGCACAGCCCCCGGGAGGACCACTTGGACTGGTGGTGATGGCTGCGGCGAAGGGGTTGGTGCAACCCTGTGTAAAGGAAATTGCCCTGCATGAGTTTGAAGAATCTGTCTTGCCAGATCATCAGTTCGTTCCCGTGCGACAATAAGATCCCTTCTTAGGGCATTAGTCTCTTGTCTGGAGGCATGCACTTCAGCCCGCAGTTCTCCCAACAATTGGGCCAACTGGTCAGTCTCAGAGGTTTCCATAACGCCCAGGTAGAGATTCGGAGTGGCTTTGCATTCTATTTCGCTCACCTGGTCACTGCGAGGACCTTTGGATTTGGCTTCCCTGGATCTTGCTTTACCCCCAGTTGCAGCGATCTGATCTGATCAGGGTGCTGGCAATGCCCTTGGGGAAAAGTAAGAGGCAGTGAGGATGCTGTGACTGAATTGCGGACCCCCTCGAACCCCTCGTGCCAGAATGAGATGTGCAAGCGTTTTCCTATAGGCTCTCACCTGTTATTTTGCAAAGATGAGCTCTCCATCCTGCTTCTCTTCGGTAGGGGCGCTATAGACGGACCCAGTTGCTTCACTGGCCCATATGCGTAATGGCCCAGACCTGCTGCGACCAATCCTCGTGGGAGGTGAGTGTTGATAACAATGATTATTGTCTGTATGCTTCTGTAAAGTCTTTCCCAATGGTTATTGTCCATATCCTTAATAATGTCTTTCTTTTCCCCAATAGGTGTTGAAGACGACTCCGCTGAGTCTCGTTGCTGACAGTGTACCCACGCGGTGTCAGAAAAGAATGGAGCTGATCCCACCAGAAGGTAAGTAGGGTTTCTAAATGAAACGCAAGGCTTAGGTGATACGCGGCCAAGCGTTAAATGTTTATGCAGTTTCTAACCTTGTGCTGTCTTTATTTCTTGCAGGGAAGGCCTGGCGTCGGAACATGGAGAATGGCTATCCGGGAAGCTGTCCGCGGCCGCGAGATGGAAGAACCACGAGGATGGATGGAAGAACCACGAGGATGCATGACCAGAAGAAGGCTTCTGCGTGGATGAAGACTCCGACAGGTGAGGAAGAGGCGCCCCACAGAAGATGGATTCAAAGACAGGTAAGGTTCGCGCTGGAGATACTGGCGTGAAGCTCATAGTACTTCAAGCAGTGTTACGGCTGGCTTCAGGTAAGGTGCGTGCTGCGGATGCACAGCTGGAATCAGGTAGGTGCGCGCCGAAGATGTGAAGCTGGAATCAGAATATGCAGAGCTGGAGACAGGTAAGAGCTTCAAACGGTGGCAAGCGTTACGCTGCATAAAGCAGATTAACGTGAAGCCTCAACATGCGGGTGGAGCCGGCTTAAATAGTCTGGCCCTAGCCACTCCCCTTTAGCTCCACCTTGTGGCCCCACCTCACCACTCCCATAGATGTTTGCACGTGCCTTCCAATGCTTCAAATGGCAATGCCCAGCTTGGATACACGTGCCTTGGATCCAAAGAGTACAGAGCAAACTTTCTTATGAGCCTGGCGCCAAAGGCACCAGGACAGGGTCCATTTGGACCCTTTTGGAAGGAGGAAATAAGGGCCCTTGGTTAGTGGCCATGACATTAGGCTATTGGTAGGAGTATTTACAATAACTTTGAAATTGTCTACCTGTGATACCTGTTTTGTGTGATACATGTATTAGGGGAATCAACAGGGGTCCCGCCCATTAGTCCAGAATGTGTGTTTTTAGGCATAAATGTGCAACAAGATCTTGGCGTAAACCCCTCCTTCCATTGCTGTGAGAAGGTCTAGAACATATCTGTTGTGGAGTGCCATCAACCTTACTGCTCTGAGCTTTTCTTTTATCACGTTAAAGCCGTTCACTGTAGAGTTTGTCTGCATCAGCTCCCATCTGGTTATCTTCAGCCATTTCACATTTGTATAAGTCTGGACAGCTGGAACCACTGACAGGAAAAACATCTCTGTCCTGCTGAATAACCGATGTTCAGGTGGTACATCATCTAGTGAGGCTTCTGACTCTGATGAGAAATAGTTGTCTGTCTTCACTCTACTCGCTTCCACAGACCATTTCTTTCTTCCTTTTTTCTTTTACTCTCACGGACCGCTTCTTTCTCGTTTTAGTATCCATTTTATGGAAGTCCTCTATCTTCACATCTTTCTGTGGCACTACCAGTGCTGGCATATTGCTGTGTACCAATGAGCAATCTCCTCCCCAGTTGGATGGCAGCTTCTCATATGCCTTGGATCCACACACCCAATAGGGATCCATTGATACTGCTGTGCCGACCTATATTGCTGGATGCTTTTCTGTGTGCCTACACTCTGTGTTATCTCCAACCTTTACTGCACCTTCATTCTTGTAACACAATGTTGGTTTCTTCAGTGGTATTATGGGCATTGGTCCAGCTTCATTGTCTAGGGCGAGCAACTTAGTGCTTGCATCCCATTATTTCAGACACTTGCCATTTTCTCCTTGTACTGTATTGACTGGTGCATGTACTTGGGTGTGTGCATTGCTTCCTACTACTCCTTCTTTCCATCCTTCAGCTGTGTATACTTGGCCATACACGAGCATCTGTGGTCTTTCCTAACATCCTGGTTCTCCTCCTATTTCCTTGACTCCCCCCCTCTTTGGGCATGGTCATTTCTTCAGTGTTATTGTTTTTGTCTCTCCTTTCTGCGGGCCATCAGTTATGTATTGCATAGCTTGGTCTAACTGCCAGTAATTGTTCATCATGTCAAGAGTATTTATATAGCTGTCTTCATAGGGGAATGTTGTCTGAGACATCCATCTACATTTTTCTGTTTTCCCTTGGAATCTTCCTCTGGTTGTAACCATAGATAGGTACATGAGGCATGAGGTACATGCGCTTGCTGCTGGTATTTCAGTTGCTATAAACGTTCTGGAGGCGCTCAACGCATAGCGGATTAGTGAGCAGACATAGCAGCTCTCCCCAGTGGTTTCCTTACATACTTTGGTAATATGTTTGTACCATATATTTTTATACACTTGAGCAGTGTCAATGAGATATAGGTCCACACCTCCCATGTCTGTGTCGGCACTGCGCTTACCTCTCCTTACTGTGCTTACAGTGCTCCCCTGTCCACCTGACATGGTCGTTCCACCTGCTGCAGTTGAGGTAATGTTAGTAGAGGATACAGCGGTTTCAGTAGGTACAAGAGATATTTTCCAAAAGAGAAATGCAAAAACACACCTTAGAAATAAGAGGCAAAACAAGAGGTGAATGCTTTTAATAATCCCTTCCATTTACCTGTGCTGCTTGGATCCTTGTGAAGCTTGAAGATATCAGTTGTCCACCTGAAATGCGCAAAAAGTGTGCGGTAATGGATTAGTGTTGTAGTAGTTCAAGCCCTGTTGATCATATAATCTGTCAAGGCAAAAATGAATAGCTGTTCCCACACAGTCCTAATTCTAGGATCTGCAAGAACAGATGGGTTTCCTCCTTCAAGTTGTGGGTAACCTTGGGTCAAATATGCTAAGAAAACGTGATAGTACTGTAAAGACTGGAGGGGGGTTATCTGCACTCCTGCCCTCTATATGGCAGAGTAGAACCACAGAACACTGCAGCAAAGGTTCTCTATAGGGTAGCAATGGACGAGCAACCAAGGCTTAAGCTCTCAGGAGGCGATGCAGGCTGGTTCTTAAGTACAGTGTAGTCACCTAAGCCCCCCAAAAAAAATGTCCACACACTATGTTATGTGCTAACACAGTTGTTTATATATAAATAAGGTTCAAGGTATATACACAATTAATAACACACACGTTGTACTTTGACAAATCTAATATGGCAAATATATACAATGTCTATGTGGTACCACTCTTAACTATTGACTCCTTTAAAATGCATCCACCGCTGACAGCTTCCAATTGCATACAAATCAAACAGTAATGTGTATCAGCATAGGACATAGGAAGGAAGGAAAGTTAGGTTACACAATGGCAGAATGTTTTCCATCTCTACCAAGGCACAATTCTGAGTCAGGATTCTCCCACCTGGGCAACCTATAATAAAGTGAATTAACAAGCCCAATCCATTTATGTTCAAATAGTCTTGTTTCCTGGTCAAAAATGTTCCACTACCCCAATGCCTGAAATAGCAGTGTTTCATCGACAGCTCATCGATGGATTCCTCGTGAGCGTACTCCTGTTAAAGCAGGAGCCACTGTCGTCGAGATGCTGTGAAGACCGTTGTCAGGACAGCAGCTTTGAATTCTGCGGTGCTCGTCAACGATTGATCGTGGATGTCCTGCGTAGACGAGGCAAGCGGTGCACCTCGATGACAGAGTTAGGGGCTGCAAAGAGGACTCGCTGACAAGCGTAGGCACAGCAGCAGGCGTTGGGTGTCAGCGTTTGAGTCGATGATCGAGACTCGACCACTGCCGGATCTTCACTTCGTCTGCATCTTTGTGGTCTTTAGGTGGCGGGAAATCCACCGGCAGATTCTCCTCGGTCGTCAGCAACCTCGACTTTCTCTGGCGGGAAAATGCAGTTGACTGTGATCGCAAGGGAATCCTTGGCTTAAATGTTCTTAGGCAATGGTGGAACGTTGTGGCTCCGGTCGACGAGGTCACGGCGATCCTCCGAACCCGTGACGGATGTCGACGGCCTCTATGTCCTGGTGCTTACTTCAATGTTTCTCGGCGGCCCCGTCTCCATTCGACAGCTGTTTGGGACTGACTCCCAGGGTGCCTTGAGGAAGATTAGCTTCTGCACGATGTTCCCTCGTAGCTTGGGGAGAGGCCTCCTAAAAAGGTCCTCTCTTGCATCAGTCCTTGACAGACACAGAAGCTTTTGTATTTCGTTGACAGAGAGTAGCAGCAAACCTTCTTGTTCCATCGGGGCTTCAAGGATAAGCAGTTTCAAGTTTCACCTTCAGCTTCTGAACAATTGGGTAGGTGAGAGATCCCCAGATATCCACATCTGTCCCTCATTCACACTGCTGAGCCAAGCTCAGTCAGCCAATCAGTCAGAAGGGCATTCATGCAGGCAGGCGGCCAATCAGGCTCACAGTGCATTCAGGCCATTCACTTCCACCCAAACACCCATAACAATGAATGTGGATTGGGGCAAGCACCCAGCCTTTCAGCACACCACACTGCATTCATGTGCGTTTCAGGCAGGGCAGTCTCACTCTTTGTGTCACACATACAGATACCAGACACCCATAGCATGGAAAGCATATTGGTCACACACTCCTTTCATCCAGGTCCCACCCCAAGGGTGTACCCACAACATAAAGTCACTGGGGAGGCGCCAGCCAGTCTGGCCTGGACTTCCCCATGATACCATATATGGTTCTTCCACCCAACAGCCAGTCAGGGGAAGGTACAGAGTCAGGGCTTCCCAGGACTTTGGTAAAACAAGGTAACAGGTCATAGAAACCATAGGCCACAGGGGCCATCTTGTCTCCTATCAGGAATCCACTGATTCCTATGGCAGCGCCTGGGTATCCCAAAATGGAGGATACTCTGAGCACCTGTCAAATTCAGCATGGAGCTGCCACCAGCCCATATCCTGCTCTGTGGGCCACACACAGGTGCCCATAAACACACACTAGGAGTACAGGGTTGTACCCCCACCCATGGGCGCCATAAGGGCATCCCAAGGGTCTCTGTTCACCACAACCAAAAAGAGGAAGAGCTGCACTGCCAGGAGTCCCACATGGACTCCTGTGCAGAAGACAACACAGAACACACATGATAAGAGAGAACAGGACAGGAACATGGAGGCCCTGTCCCTCCAATGCATTTCCAGCATCACAAGTACACATTAGGAGGATATGCTCAGAACATGGTGGCCCTTCTAATGAAGTGGACAATTGGCATGGAATTGGCATGGAAGAAATGCAATAAAACAGTCACACTTTCATGCTGAATGTGTGTAGAGATAAAAATAACAGACTGCGTACCCTCACTCTGGATGTGTAGGAAGTCCTTTCCCTAACTCTGCTGCCTGTGAGCGAGTAACCACTGGGTGTCCTCTGCTCAGAAGTGCTGATTCCAAATTGTCTCTTTGTTCTCCTTGTTGAGAATCGTTGGCCCTGTCGATATCATTGCCAGGTGAGGCCACAGCTTTGCAGGGCTTGATGTCGCCGATATGATTCCAGACACTCTTTCCGACCAGTTCAATGGCTCGCTCAGTCACTTTCTCCACTGTATAAGGACCTGTGAATCTGGGTGCATCTCAGCATTGGATGAAGTTCCTAAGGGGAACTGTGACTCCTTGGTATACAGGTGGCTGCTTAAGTAAGTCCACTGGGTTGCTGACACTGTCACTCTCCTCTCCAACTTCAGGCCCCCCTGGTGTCGTTGTATCTGGCGAGAGATAAGAGCCACTTGCAATCAAGAAAGTCACATATTCATACATTTCCTGACCCATTACATCTGGATCATTTTGTGCATCCTTCACTGCTCTAGTGGGAGGAGCCAGGGGAAGTTGAATGCGCCGTCCTGTTACCACCTCGTGTGGGGTTAAATGGTGGTCGGACCCGGGCTTTTTGCGCAATGCGGACAGGGCTAGAGGCAAGCAATGCAACCATTTATTATTGAGACTCTTTTTAGTTTTGGCTATGGCTTCTTTAAGCAGGCCATTGAGGCGTTCACACACCCCATTCGCTTGTGGGTGATAAGCACTGGAGAATTTGTGTTCGATGCCCAGCAATGTTGTAATATGCTGGAACATCTCATTGGCGAAGTGAAGGCCATTGTCACACCGCAGGATCTCGCACACGCCCCATCGTGTGAATACTTCCTAGACCAGGAATTTCACCACTCTAAGGGTGTCAGGATGAGAACAAGGACCGGCCTCGATCCAACAGGAAAATGGACACACAACCACTATCATGTAGCGATACCCATAGCAGACTTGGATCATGTCAACATAGTCAACGTGGAGATGTTGGAATGGACCAACAGGGTGAGGTATGGCTCCTCTAACAACTCTCAATGTATGCCCTGCAGTAAATTGCTTGCACGTTAAACAGTTACTCTTGAATTTGGCCACGTGTTCCGCCAAGTTAGGACAGAACCATGTTTCTCCAATATGGACAGCAAGCACCTCCTTCCCTGTATGTGTTGGATAATGTAATTGTGTTAGTGCTGTGTGCAATAATGCGCGTGGCATAACTTCTTCCCCTGTGTTGTTTTGCTGCCAAAGGGATAGATTGTTGGAGATACTGTACATTCCCTCCTAAGCCAAAAATCCTTCTCCTCTCTGGGTGCAACTCCCTGCCGCTCCATAATTCATGTCGCTGGTAATATGTTGTACCCCTTTCATAGTTCTTGCATAATTGCATGCGTGTGAAGAAGCCTCCATTTCTAGAAGGCCCCCAAAATATGTGGCGCATTTTGCTTCCGCGTCTGCTGCTTCATTTCCTCTTGAGATAGGGTTTTGTGTGTGCTTGGCATTTCACTATTGCTAGTTGCTCTGGAAGATGTATGACATCTACCAATCTGCCCAATAGGAGTGTGTGCTGCAGCATTGATCCATCAGCACGTCTGAAGCCCCTCCTCAACCAACGTGACAGCCCAGAATGCACTTTGGGTGTCACTTAGGCTGAATCTGAATAAATTGACATCTTCCTTTCCCCTGCTGCGCTCTAATGACAATATTAAGGCCGCTAATTCTGCTGCTTCTGCTGAGTAATATGATGGCAGTCTTGCGCTTGTCACTGCCTCACTGCTCCCATCTCCTCTCAGTCTTACTACTGCTGTTCCAGTATGTCTCTCCCCATCTTTCTGGTCAATTGCTGATGACCCATCAATGTAAAGCACGTCTCCCGCTGCAATTGCGTCCTCCTGTACTTCATGTCATTGAATTCTTCTAGCTTCACTGTGCAGTCATGTGCGTAGTCATCCTCCTCTAGAACCTCAGCGATACATGTCGTTGGGTTGACAAGTCTGCATCTCACTATTTTGAGAGCTGGATTGGATAGTAACACCTCATACCCTCAAGCTGTCTGTGTTGTCAGTGTGCTCTTTGGCCTTTCCAGTATTGCAAAGAGAGCATGCTCACGTAAAGAGTGGTGCTACATCCCATGGTAATAGTCGCTGATTTGTCTACTGCAAATGCGGCTGCAGGCAATGCTTGTTCACACGGATAATGTCCTCTAACTACTTGGTCTAGCTTCCTGCTGTAGTACGCTAGTGGCCTGTGCCCCAAACCTATCTTCTGTGTCAGTACTGCTGACATCTCTACCCCATCAGAGTGTGAGAACAAAAAGAATTCCTTTTTGTAGTCTGGGAACCCTAACACTGGAGCTGTGAATATCGCTTCTTTCAGCTCATTGAATGCTTCGGTCATCTCTGTTGTCCATCGTATGATTTTGCCTCCTTTTGTGTTTGCTTCAATGCTCTCAGTTGAGGCCTGGTGTAAGTGCTGTAGTCAAAGATCCATGCCCTGCAGTAATTGCATAACCCCAAGAATTGCTGGATCTCTCTCACTGTCGTGGGTTTTTCTGTCCTGTGTATTGCCTCCGCCCTTTCTGGCGTCACCTGTCGGCCATTTTGGGAGATCATCTGTCCAATGTATAGCACTTCTTTCTGACAGTACTGTCATTTGGCTTTGTCCACTTTGTATCCCTTATCTGTTAACACCATCAGCATTTGCTCTGAGTCAATTCTACACTGTTCTTCTGTCGTACTGCAGATCAAAATGTCGTCTGCGTACTGTATGACCGTGCTCTCTGTCTGTACATTGCCTAGGTCCTGGAGGACCCTATTGAATATGGAGCATAGCTGACTTTACCATTAGGGAAGTCTTGTATTTTTCTACTTCTGGTTTTTATGCTGGAAGGAAGTCAACTCTTTTGAGTCTGGGTGTAGTGGTATAGCGAAGAAGGCATTCTTCAAGTCTATGACCATGAAACAGGCAGCTTCCGCTGGAATGCTGCACAAGATTGTCGCTGGACGAGGAACCAAAGGATATTCTGCTTCTGCAATATTATTATGAGGGTGCAAGTCCTGTATAAAACACCATGACCCCCCATTTGCTTTCTTAACAGGGTACACAGCCGTATTTCATGGTGATTCTGATGGTACTAGGATGCCCTGTTTCACTAATGCTGCAATTGTTTCATAGATGCCCTTGTCTGCCTCCTTTTGAGGGTGGGTACTGTTTGACTCTGGGCAAAATTGCTCCTGGTTTCAACTCTTCACTCCTCCCACCCCCTTCAGAAGCCCCACTTCATAGGGACTAGTGGTCCATAAGATGCTGGGCACCTTGGCCAGGTCTTCCTCGTAGAATGACAGTGCTGCTTTTAGAGCCATCGCCATCCTCTGTGGTACCTCTCTATAATGTATCTTAATTCAATATGTCACACTCATTTCAAACACCATCTCATGGTCTGATCTGTTGTCCCTGAACAATTCTTCGTCTGTCACTGTACTCAACCTGTACCCCTCAGCTACGGTGATCAATGCTTGCCATGATCTTCATGTGTCATCCATCCTGTGTACTGATATCCACTCATCTTCCACAACCACTGCTTCCAGTTCTAGTGGCACAATTGTGCCTTCTGCCTCATCCCATGGTATCTCTGGTCTGAACCAATACTCATTTGGAAACAACCACATCTTCCCTTGAATCCCTGGGAGCCATGCCATTGCAATCTCAGTCCCGTACTGGAACAGCTCATTGTCCACTGGCACCCCCATCTGTACCTTCTGTCCACAATATGCTTCTATGATTCCCTTCCATTGAGAAAATGTATCCCTGGTGTGGACCACACTATTCCCTTGTCTGTGAATGAGATCGTCCTGTTGAGCCTGCTCATAATGTCTCTCCCCAATATGTTTACAGGTGTCTGTGGAGAGTAAACTAGAGGCAGAGATAAATCGTGTTCCCCTATAGAAAGGGAAATATTGTCTGTGAAAAGAACCACTTCCGTAGCCCCAGAGAATTCTTTAGTATTCATGGCATCACCTGACAATGTATATGTTCCCTCATGAATGCAGGATTTAGTCGCCCCTGAGTCTACAAGAAAGGAAAACGTTTTGTCACCTATCAACACCTCTATGCGAGGTTCCTCCACAGGGTTGGGTGTGATCGATAGGATGGAACACATCAAGTCCGTCTGTGGGCTGTCCTATTGAGGATATAAGGACATCCCACCCCCTGAAAATGGGTTGTTCCCCACTCTGGTGACCGCTCCCAGGTTCCTAATGGGGGTTGTTGCTATGGGGTCTGTGCGTGCTACTGTCCCGTTGCTTTGTAGTATGCTGTGCTGTATCTGCTGTACCTTCTGTGTCTTTCCTGGTGTCTGGGGTGATTGCAAATACTGTGGTATAGGTTCTTGCATCTGTGGTATCTGTGCCATGGGCTGGTGTGCCTGCGGGTATGCGCCCAGTGTTAGTCCTTGCTGTTGTTGTGCTTGGTCTTGTGTGTAATACTCCTCCTGTTCCTCTTGATATGCTGGCTAGTATTCCATCCCACCATTCTGTTACACCCCCCTGCTTCTGCACACCCTCAAAATGTGCCCTATCTGCCCACACATCCAGCACTGTGGTGGCTCCCTCCCTTGCCTTTGAAAACCCCTGAATAATCCCCTGGGCTCTGCTGCACCTGCTGCCCATATCTCCGTAAACCCTGATGGAAATCCCTGTTGGTTGTGTTGTATCTGTGGCCCAGACCTGTGGCCCCCGGGTGCACCCCCTCTTCCTCGAGGCCTATGCTGCACGTTCCACTGCCCCATGAATCCCCCCCATGGGTGGTGTTGTGTACAGCTGTTGTGACATTCACAGTCCCCCTTTGGTTGTCAGTACCGCCCCTTCTTAGGCATACTTTGATCATTTCTTCTGCACTAACTTCGCTTCCTCCTGTTTCCTTTCTTCGTTCTTCATTCTCATCTTCTTTTGCAACAGCCTACAATGGTGTACTATCATGAGCTGTATTTCTGGCCAAGGTTTTGCTTCTATGCCTGCTAATTTCTTAAGATGCTTCTGTACCGGTGCTGGCAACCCTTGGCACAATATATTGTAAAATAAAGCTACTGTTTTATCCCATTGTTATCGCATTTCAAGGCGCCAAAGCTCTTGAATTGCCTGAATATAATGTAAGGGGGTTTCACCTTCCCCCATCTTACGAGCCATAATTGCAATAATATCTGACGTGTCTGGGTATTGTGTCCTTAGAACTTCCCATACGGCAGCTCAGCAGTTTTCAAACGGCAAACCATTATGTGCCGTGTCCTGGATGGTCACTCCTGGGAACCCCACCCTTTCCCATACATCATCAGCTGCCTCTGCAAGGATCGCCACAAGTAGTCCATTTACGTCCACCACTGCTAACCTCTGTCACGCTATTATACTTTCCATGTCATATATCCATTTCCCTGCACCCGTGGTTAACATATGTAGCCTACATCTCACATTCTCCTTGTCAATGTGTTTCAAGGGTATATACTGAGGTCGCCCCCCTCCCTTTTCTAGTAGGGGCAGCTATGTAAACCCTAACTCCCTGTTTGCTCCTTGTGTCAGTCTAATCTGCCTGTCGACATCCCTAATGTCCACGTATGGGTCTATTGAGGCTCCTCTAGTCAGTCGCACATACTTGTCCAACTCCCCCGTGATCCTAGTGTCAGAACACGCTGTAGCGGTCTCCACCTTCCTTTGTCCTAGGAGATCCCTAAGTCTCTCAAAGTATGGGACTAGGTAATCGATGTTGCATAACTCGTCCACTGACCGTGTTGTTGTCTCTCTTAGATCCCCCTGTTCCGGTCCCCATTTCCCATGTCACATATTTGTCTGCACTTTTCCCCATGGGTTGAGGCTTGAGTCGTCCACTTCCCTCGTCCCCACAATCCCTTGTTTCGTTGTCTGAATCAGAGCCCATATTACTACAAAAGTCATCCATGAATCTCAGTCTCCTAGAAGTGGTGTATGTGTTAGGATTTGTAGTGAACTTAATGTCACACAAACCGTGCCTGTCCCCTCCCCCGCAGGACCCAGGCATGTTGGATCTGATATGGCGGTAGTCCTATCCTGTGTGGTTGTGCTGTCTGGCTCCGCTTGTCCGCTCCCTCCTGCTCTGTAATTTCCTGTGCTCACTGTCCATAGTGTTTTTATGTCTCTGTTTGCACGCTCCTCCTCCTTGCATGTGTGCTCTCGTGCTAGTCGCTCTACCTGACACTTTTTTAGTTCCCTATTAACATTTGTTTATCCTTCTCATCTGCTTCCCTTTGTCTCTCGATCTCTTCTTGCTCCTTCCTCCTCTGCTCCTGCTCTTTCTCTTCCTCCCTCTTACTTTCTCTGTGGTCCCTCTGCAACCTCTCTCCTCTTTCCCTCTCCCTTCTGTCCATTTCCTCCATTATCTCGGCCCAGTCTCTTGCTTCACTGAGCCCCTTGAGGCCCTCTATTTCCTTTGTTACCCCGGCTGACTCTCCCTTCTAGCTTTAGGGGAATCTGTCCCCCTACCCATTCATTTGTTGCTATGCCCCCTAGCCCCTCATTTTGCTCCTCTGTGCCTCGCAGCTCGCTCCCTTTTCGCTGATCGGTTGCCCCATTCCTTTCTGTCCCTCTTCCTTGGTATATGGTGGTGGTTTAAATATCGGGTTTGAATACCCCTCTGTTGCTTTTAGCTCCCATAGTGGGTACATCCCCTGCTCATCGTCTGTGTCCTCTGAGTTTTTGCTTGCAGGAGAGAGGGGGGGAGCAGAGGGTGGATGTGCAGGCCACTGTGCCTCCTGCTGGCTCAGCATCCACTGACACCTCGCTGCATCCCCCTCACCCTCCTGAAACATCCTCCACATTGCCATGCGGCTTGCTAGCTTCTTCCCCTTAAAGGTACCCTGTACGTGTGTCAGTAGTGATTGCTGCACATCCTTGGAGAAAAATCTGCGTGGTGGCCATGGTTTGGTCAATTTACCCTTGGTGCTTTAAGTCCATTCTACGCTATACTTACAAATCTCATCCTTATATGGTGGGAGGGCCTTACACAGATGCTGTAGGGGCATGTCACCCCTGCACTCCCCTTGATACATTGCCTTTCGAGGATTTTGATATTCCACTGTTAAGGGAAGAACACAATATAGTGGCAGTACAATTGACCTCAAGCCTTTCTAACTCAGCAACAACCTTTCAAACGTGCTTCGCGCACTGCCCTTTCACAACTCTCTACCTCCTCAGGCACACCCACAAATCTTGCACATGCGCCTTCCGTGCACCCTCACTGGTCAACCTCCTTTATCGACTTCAAGTTCCTCAACAATGTGTCTACAACACCTCATGCTCTCCAAGTCCTATGTACAAACCTACGGGTGATGTCACCAATTCACTAAACAAGACAGTGCTAAAAATCACTTACAGTGTGCACAATGCTACAACCCAGTTGCCCAAAAGTACACACAATACTTCTTTCATCCGTGCTCTCAAGACAATAGTCTAGGTTGTTCGCCAGAACTTTTTACCTCGAAACCGAATGTGCCCTACTGAAAAGGACATCTACCCCCGCTCCTGTCTCTACTAAACTTGACAATACTTTCGACAATGCTAAACAATACTTGACAATACTCCACAATACTCAATACCACCCTCGCAACCCCCGCTACTCGCCCTCTCCCCTCAGTTGCCGTGTGGCTGGGTCAATACTTACACTCTGTGATCTGCTGACACTGCTCGGCTGCTGTGTCTCCAAAAGCTGCCACTTCGCTCTTCTGGTCTGCTAGACTCCTCACGGACCACGGGCAGGATATTTCCCAGGCTGGCTCCTGACAGACTTTGCACGGGGCACGCTTTCCCCGTTGTCTCGAAATCTGCAAGGTGTTCCACAGCCTCAGGCTCTGTAGCACGAGAATCAGCTTAGTGCCGGGCTAGCATAGCCCATCCATCGACTCTGCTACCAACTTGTTGGGATGGTTCCCCGGTATGCCAGAGCTCGTCTCAGGTACGTCCCACTCCCAAGGGCCCAACATCCTTCCCCAGAATAAACGGAGGACTCAGCCAATGGCAAGTTAGAACTGTGGTTTATTGCAAAAACCAACAGGGATCATAGAAGACAATCAGGATTCTCTAGTACATCTCAAATTTACAATGTGTGCTCCCCAGTTTTGTTGTGCTTTTGCGTCATCACCCGGGCCCTTCCCCAAAAACCTTTCTCCCCTGCGGATTGGGTACAGAGAGTGGTTACCCCAATAGTAAACCCCTATAGAGGTTATTCTACGGGTCCTTGCATGTCAGGTGGCAGACCTTCCCCGTCCCCAAGAAACTATCTATTACATTGTTGCAGAGTAGTAAACTTACCATTGGCTCTTGACCCTTGCCATCCACCCCTTGGTGTTGGTCTCGTGATTGGCTGGAGTTGGCCTGGGGCCTGACTCGGTTCTCAGCTCTCTGTGCACCTCTTCAAGGTGATGTGAAATGACTATGGTCCTCATTACGAGTTTGAGTGGACCGGCACCCGCCCGCAGACTTTGACGGTGCCAGTGTTTCAGTGGTCCCCATTCCCATGGAGTCGTATGCGACTCCATGGGAATGGGGATCAACATTTTACCGGCGCCTGACTTACGGGACCGCTGGGGCTGCAATGCCCCGGTCTTTCGGGCAAGTCAGGCACCGGTAAATCATTACGGGTCAGGCGGCTACCTACCGGTTTTACCGGCACTGTTACCTCCGGACTTGTAATGAGGGTCTATTTGTCTGAATTGTAACTGGTAGTAGACCACCTTTGCCTATGACAGTGCGTCTCCATGTTGCAACACTTGTTTCACCTTTCGGCTGGGCAGCTGGGATTGGCTTGCTTTCCCACCACAAATGAATGCCCATTGTCTCGTTCAGCTGCATCACATGCTTGTTAACTAAACAATCGAGCTCTGGGTTCTGCAATTATGAGGATTTATTCCCTTTTTCTGCAGCTGGTCCCTTGTCGTCTAGAGTTTGGAATGCGACTCGTTTATCTCTGACCTTGGCTGTGAGGTTGGTCTGCACTCCTTGCAGCCTGAGTCTGCTCCTTCTGCCTTCGTTCTGTGGCTTGAGGCCTATTGTAATTTTCCTTAGTCTTATACTGCGATGTCTACACATTCGTGTTATGTTAGGTTTCCTATAAATTAGTCACATGTGGTCCTATTAGGCTCCATATATGTATAATTCTGTAGTCCCATAGGGTTAGTTGCTATAAGTATCTGCAAGTTTGCTCAAGATCTGTTGTTGCCTTGTGTTTCTGCATTACTGTATTGGGCTAATGAGAAAAATACTAAAAGCTTTGACAGTATGTATACATATCTTTCCTTTATCAATAGAACTGCAAAAGCATGTGTGTTTGTGTAATGCGGTACAGGGCTGTGAGTGTGCTTCATGACGAACGTTGCTATTTCATGGTGTCACTAGTGACATCAGCTCAACTGTTGCTTGGCGCTTAATCGAGACTGTGCATTAGAGTATTCCCATCCACGATCTACGGTGTGTCCCCCGTTCCTGAAAGGACATGCGCTGGATTAGGTCTGAATGGCTGGCTGAGGGGTTACCTTTCTGTGTACAAATCAGCCATTGGTGCACTTGGGGTTCCTCTGAAATATGATGGGTGACTGCGAGCATTCCTGGCTTTTCGTCCCGTCGTGTACCTGGGCGTGAGGAGGGGTATTCCTGGGACCCCCTCTTCAACCTCAATAATAACGCAGCTATGTCATAGTGTCACTAATGACATCAGCAAAGTGCTTTCTCCGCATTTAGTTAATGCTGCCCATTATGGTATTTGGATCCATGATCACTGTTGAGGGACCGGTATCCATAAAGACATTCACTGGATAGGGTTGGAACGGCTATCTGAGAGAATATCTCCCTGCATACGTGTCGGTCAGTGGTGCACTTGGGGGTTGTCCGAATAATGAGTGACTTTGAGTGACTTTGTGCGTTCTTGACTCTTCGGACCGTCATGTTCATAGGGGTGAGCAGGGGCATTCCTGGGACCCTCTGTTCACATTGAAACAAGCACCAAGAACATTTTTTTTCTTTCTTTATTGTATACGGTTTAAAAAAACCTAAAAAATATATATTTCATTGAAAAAAAAAACATTTCAATTACTTTCTATAGAGATAGCAAATTGAACCTTCTCATATAGAATCCATAATATGTTTTCATTATAAAATCCTCTGGAACAATTACACAAACATGCATAAAAACAATATATTTATTTCCATGGTTTCTGCATATAATTTTTCCCAATTGACAGAACTCCAAGTACTTTACTCATAACATTTCCAAATTCATTCAATGTCGATTTTGTCAACATTTTGCAATATTAATCAATATTACAGTCCTTTAAAAAAAAAAATTAAAAAACTTTAAGGACATAGAGTCCCCATGAAATATGTTCAACCAGAAAGCATTACGAGGTATCCATTCCAAATTTACAAAATCCCTTAAATAACCTTTCTGCATATTATGCAAAGCGGGACATAATAATAAATAAAATAAGGATTCTACCTATAAAGGTATTTTACATTGTTACATCCAATGGGTTGCGTGGAAAGTTAATTTGATTTGTTTTCATCACATTCATACGAAACCTCATTATACCTTTCCTTACTTTTTTGTTTGGCTATCTTACAAGATATTTCTCCAACTTTCCTGGAACCTTTTGTGGTGATACCACTTGGGCATAAAGTTGGAACCCCAATCCTCTTTATTATGTTCTTTGCCTTAACAAGTTTAGTCCTCAAAGTGTTCACCGATAACCCCAGTTTCTCTAGGGCCGTCACACAGACCTCGCTTAGATCCTTCATAAAATCTATATTATCACTATTTCCCCCAAAGATGTACTGACTCCCCTGAGGACTTATGTAACATTTTCTAAGCAAGGACAATTTTTTCCATAGGACTATGCTAGCAATTGACTGTAGACCCAGCTCATATGTTATGGTCTGTATAGAGTAACAATTAGGTAGATTATACAAAACTGCCCTCCAGATCATACTCTCAATTACTTTGAATTCCATTGTGGGCCATCTTGGGAAAAATTCAAGACCATAACATATGGCGGGCAGCACATTATTTCTATAGCAATCGC
Organism: Ambystoma mexicanum; assembly: GCF_040938575.1. Lineage (NCBI taxonomy): Eukaryota > Metazoa > Chordata > Amphibia > Caudata > Ambystomatidae > Ambystoma > Ambystoma mexicanum. The sequence continues at coordinate 208,934 of NW_027182323.1, forward strand.
GGCAAGGAATAAATGAAAACCTACCAAAGTTTCTGTCGACCTGACACATTTTACTTATCATCCTGGTTGTTTTTACTTTTAAGTAGTTTCTCCAAAATGTTTTATTATGTTTATCGCTATGACGGGATATCCTAAATATTGCATGTTATCCTTAATAGAAAGCTAATTCTTATCCCAATACCACCAATGCTTCATGGAGTTCACTCGATGCCCTTTCTTTAGTCTCAAAATCACTGTTTTAGATGCATTGACTTTAAGTTCAATTGCATACATGTAATCCCCAAAGGCATTTATCAGTCTTTGCAGACCGATAGGTGTTGAATTTACCAGAATTAAGTCATCGGCGTATGCCGCCAAATGATTCTCAGGGAGCAAATTTTAGGTGAAACTAAGGATTTATGATCCAGAGCTGTCCCCACGTTGCCCACGTAAAGATTGTACAAGGTAGGACCCAAGATGCACCCCTGACATAAACCATTATATGTATTAAAAACACGTGACTCCAAACCTGAGTTCAAACGAGCTCGCATTTTTGAGTCAATGTTTAAATGGATCAAAATACTCAATAACCTGACGGCATATCATAAGTCTCCAATTTTCTCCACAAGATCTTTCTATTCACAGTATCAAATGCCATACTGAGGTCCATTGAGGCAAGGTACACATTGGAATTCGGCTTCGACCATGCTAATCCCCGTAGAACACTAAACTGTAAATCTTACCACAAGAATATAAGAGCTTATCCATCTCTGGAACTATTATTCCAGTAGCCAAAAACGTAAAGACCCAGGTGTTTATCCTGGATGCAGAGTTAGCTATGAAACAGCATGTTGCCCAGACATGTTCATCATGTGGTTTGGTCAATAAACTACTCTGTAACATTCGACCATTTGTGACACATGAAAATGCAGCCATCATTGCTACTGCTCTTGTTAACTCCCGCCTGGATTAATGCAATAGTCTTCTGAGTGGATGTTCTCAGCTCAATTTGTCATCTCTCCAGATTTATCAGAATGGAGCCGTTCATGCCATCTCAGGCCTCTCTAGACAGGCTCATATAACCGCCTCCAGGCAGGATCTTCACTGGTTGCCTGTGAAGCAGAGTCACCCAAAAACTCCTTACACTCACTCCTAAATATATACTGGCTCTGAAATATCTTGTGGATTGCCTTTTGCATTATGTCCCCTCGTGCACTCTCAGGTCGAGAAACAACTTAAAATTGTACAGTCTAGGTTCAAACTGGCCAGAGCTGGCAAATGCAGCTTTGATGTCCATTGTCCGATTGCCTGGAATGCACTTCCATACAGCCTCAGAGCTACTCCCACAACCACAGAGTTCAAAAAAAGGCTGAAGACCTATCTCTTCAACCTACCTCCTGATTAACTTGATTCTGCCTCCAATGTTTTCTGCCCCCGACACTGGATCTTTCATTCTTCTTTTATTGCTTGTCTGTTTTGTTTGTTTTATGTGTACACTCTGAGGCCTCTGGGCATGTGGCGCGGTTTACAAAAAACTTCAATAAACAAATACTGAGTAATAGCCCCCCACAGTCCGTACCACTATTCCTCCTGAACCCCATTTGTCTGTAGTCCAATATTTGGTTTGCCACACACCATTCCTCTATATGGTCCAGTACAATTGCGGCAAAGATCTTTGAATCCACATCCAGTATGGCTATCAGCCTATAATTTAATGGTAAGAGTCGAGAGCCTTTATTATAGATAGCGATCATGTGTGGTAATCTCCAGGCCTCTGGAATCACCTGTGATTCTGCAATATTGTTCAACTGAATATGCAAGATTTTGGCCCAAAGTCCCACATTAGGTTTTAAAAGGAGATAGTTAATTTATTTGCCCCCCCCAGCTCTTGATGGATTAGATTTGATGATCTTTGCCTCAATATTTCCAACAGAAGTATCAACCCTCCAAATGGCACTCGGATAGATAACTTTATCCCCTTCCATACCAGGAAGTTTGTAAATATTTGCAAAATGCATAACCCATTTTTCCTCAGATATGGAATTGGTGGTCAAATGTTTTTGATTTTCCTCCGTGCGATTTACTAATTCCCAAAATAATCTAGAGTTACTGCTCTTTAGGCTAGCTAACACTTTCTCCCCATCTAATTGATACACTTTTGCACGCCAAAACTTAAGCCAGTTCTTATTGGCTTCTTTTAATTTGCGAACCATTTCTTTTTGACTCACCATTTTCATTCCCTCTCAGGGTTTTTCTTATCTCTCTATGTAAAATGTTGTTCCACTCCTTTACTTCCAAGTTGAAAACATACCTGTTCTTCACCTTTCCCCCTGGTATCGTTTTCTCAGAAACCACCCACCTCTCCATGTTATTCTCCAAGTACGATCGAAAATTACAAACTGAATAGATATCCATTTTTACTTCCAATGGAGATGAGACAAAGTCCATCATCCCTGTTGAGTTAAATGTGTCCATGGTGTCTGACGTCCATTTTACTCTGTTTCCCCTGACGTTTACTGACACTTTACTCAACCTTTCCTCAGAAGAATCCGTTTTCAGCCCCCACTGCAATTGTAGACAAAGTTGAGCACATGCACTATACTAGCTAAGCTTGATTTCAAAGCTAACAATCCTAAAGAACAGTTTATTTGACAGAAAAACATAATCTATAACTGATGCGTAACTTCTGGCCGACCAGGTAGGTAAGTCATTATGTATTAAGTTCAAACCCCAACTCTCAGCGCAATTTACCCACTGGGACCCGTGTACTAATTATTTTTGTTGCTTTGGGGCGTGACCTGGGATTGACATAAGGTAATCTAATATCTTTATCCTCTCGATATTACACTTTGCGTTCAAGTCGCAGCCAAGACAATGTCGCCCCCTGGGTAGTTCGACATCCACTCGTCTATTCGACTGTTTAGGTTTTCTAGAACTATACCCAAATTGTTCTCCGGAGACCAGTAAACATTAATTAAAAGTACATAAACGGGTTTCTTTTCCCTTTTTACCTCAACCCTTATCAGCAGTATTGTGCACATAATCCTTCCTTCCTTAAGTTTACATCTATTTAGGCCCTCTCTAATAGCCGCTGCTAGCCCTCCTTTTGACCTTCCAAAGGGCCCTTGGCGAGCGAGCAAGTTACTAACCTCGTAACCATCCAATAACAGATTGACTTTAGCCAAAGTTTCTTGGAGGAAGATCAGATCGTAAGAATTGAAGTCTGCACATAATTCACCATCTATGGTAGATTCCTAAACCCTCTAATGTTCCATGTGAGAAAGGAGAGGGACTTCTTCTCTCTAAAGAGGCTGACTCAATGTTCTAAGTTGAGCTTTCGACTCTTAAAGTTAGAGCCAGCCAGCGCCAATTAGTATCCTCCTTAGAAACATCACCCTGTGGGCTACTCTCCCCCTTTCCAGAGTCCCTCACTTCATTTTCTGGATTTTTTCGTGACCACACTTCTGGATGCGTATTTGTCAAATTCTTAAAGAGCGCTATATCAAACCTATATTTCTTGAGGTTAGCTGATTCTTTTAACAAGATATATCGTACCAATGGGGAGTGGATTAACAATCTTACATAGTCGTATCTCAAGGGGTGAATAAAGTCCACCAATTGAATTTCAGAAGATGTAATTAAACAGAAACCTGGAATATCATCAAAAAGTGCCAAAATACCCAATCTATGAAGGGAGTCTAGACCCCCCTCATCAAATAGATAATTCAATATTAGGCTAGGTGCCTCTGGGTATTTTGGGTCATGTGTCCCTAATTAGACATTACATCCCTACCACTATCCTGGTCACTTTCCCATCCTTCCAAAATCACCCCCTGGAAGGCCTCTTCTTTACTTATGGGGGGACATTCAGTAATTCGATGTGGGCTCTTTCTCACCATAAGTGGACCAACTGGGTCCTTACTTTCAAATCTCACTCCGCCGTTTTCTCTGCCAAAAGAGATCTAACTATATTTCTTACTTCCCTTTCAGAGATCCCTTGAGTCTAGTCTAAATTCCCCCCACCTCCCATGGTTAAGCTCTCCCGTACCTCTGGCATCTCTACGGGTACCCAGGTTATAAAATGATGTATTTCCCTCATGTTGGTGTTATCATTACTTAAATACTGACTGATGAAGTGGGGCCTTGGTAGCTCAATCTGTTGTGCTGTGTGTTTGTTAAAAATGTTGAAAGGCTGTTTAGGAATAATCACTGACTTCGGTTCCTTATCAGTCTGTTTATGTTTCAATGCATCCGATAGTTTTACATCAGGATTCACATACCCGCTTTGTCCATTAGGTCTTATCCCAGATTGACCTTTAGTAGGGAACAACCCCCCCTTTTTGACCTCCTTCCTCTCCTTACCACCCTCCCCTTCCACACTCTTACATTGCACCCCCTTTGGTTGATTGATCCTTTTAAATTCCCCCTCTTGAGAGTGGTCAATAAAATCTTGAGAAACAATGTTTCGGAGATATTTACTGGACGAAGCTTTAGAAACCTTTAACTCAAAAGCCATATTAATCTTTTGTGTTTTCCCACTGTTTTGCACATTTTTCGGACCCGCAATAGTAAAGAGATCCCTAGCCTCCTTCACTGTCAATACCACACTTGAGTTCTTCTCCATCAGTGCCTCACTTGACTGACACGAGGGTATAAGGATCACTTCACCATTCACCACCCTACCCTCATTTTCCAAGTTATCAAGAGACACCCTCTATAGTATATCAACCGGCTTATGAAAATGGTTTAACAATTTCTCAGTAGTCACCGTCATGCACTCCTTCTGGGTTTCAGTCAGGCCCGGCTCCAGCAGGCGGGTCAGGGGGGCCAGGCCCCCCCAGAGCCAGCCTCTGGCCCCCCCTAGAAAGGAGGCCATGTCAGTGGTGTGTTATACACTACTGGTAAACGAGGGAGTGGAGGTGGATGTCACTGTAAACATTCAGCAGCAACCTCTGAGACATTCTGAGAGGCTGAATTGCAGGAGGCCAGGCCAGGATTTGTTTTCTTACCCTAGACAATGATTTATGCCACAAAGCCATAAAAGTACAAATGACCAGGGAGATGGAGGGACATTCACACCTCTAAGTGAGGTAGCACACTTATTCAAACAGGCTGCCTACAAATATTTTCTGAAACCTAAAATCACAATTTTGGTTTCCGTAATTTAAAGTATGTTTGTTTTTTGTGGGAATAAAGTGTTTTTTTACATCATGCGTAATAAAATGGTTAACTATATCAAACAATAAATGACAGGTAAAATTGCTAACACAGATTTCTGCAGAAGGTGCGTCAACTGACGGGGGGCACTTACAAATTACATTCATAGTATATATTCTGCTGCATTAACTACTTGAGTTTAAGTGAAAAGATAAGGTTGGTAGTAACACAAATTTAATTTTGGAGGGGAGAGAGTAGTAAAATCAAAAAGTGATAGATGTAATGCTTTGAATTACCACATTACCACTACCGTTGCTTTGCACATTCCATGCCATAATTCTGTAGTATGTCTGTGCGATTAGAGAAGGGAAAAAGCCATCAGCAAATTACTTTTGGTGCTGCCACCAAAAGGCGCAGTTGAATCTCAATTGCTAGGCCGTGTTCCATTTGCACTGGAACACAAACAACCACATGAATTTTTTGTCCCTGTGGTCTCGCAGTTTTGGAAGGGCTTCTGACATTAGTGACGGGGCCAAGACTGATATGCAAACAATGGTATAGAAGGCTAGCCAGAGCAATGATGGTGGTTCTAATTGATTGAGAGACTTTTTACCTGATAGGTACAACCAGAACGCATGCTGTGGACCACAGATAGGATGGCAATAAACTGTGAGGAGAAACACACATCTTATGGGTGTGTCTGGTCATTTACCCACCTAATTACTAGCCATGGCTATGTTAATGCCTCACCACCAAAATCTAACCTTTCCAGAACCCTTTGAGCAAGCTCTATCACAAAGTAACAACAAACGTGTTGCTGTATAGGGCCTGCCAGTGTTATATCTAGGCATTCTTTTGAGGGTTTAATTACTTAAATGCCTCTGTAAATGAGCTCCTGCTGTAGTAAAATTCTCTTAATGTGGGTCAGCAAGTTGATTTTATAAGCAATATATTTGTCAATGCTTCTGACTTGCACTGAAGTCCTGTCTTAAACAAGCAATCACAAAGCCAGCAGTTTTGGCATGCGTATAGGTAGTAGCAGACATTTTCCATGCCATCATATGCCCAATTACTGACACCATTTTCCAGCTTTTCCCATTTTATGGCTAGCTGGTAACCTCATGGCAGTGCCTGGCAAATGCCAATCCATGCCTAATCAAAAGCCCAAGCTGTTGGCTAGGCCAATGCATGTTGCCTTGAGTTTGTCTCTTTGTCTCCCTAAGTGAATGTGCATATGCCCAGATGTTGGTGTCTTGCTTGCTATGCCTATGGAATCAAGCTGCACCTCACTGAGCTAGTCCAACAAGGCCCTACCTGAAAAAAAGACTAGGTTGGCAAGTATTGACCAGTTTCAGATCTTCTCATGCATACTTACCAGTGGGGCTCTGCCCTAAGTAGAATGTATCTTTGTTTGGAAGCATAGTCTACTCTGCCAGAACGTTTCATGATTCAAACTGATAAGTACTGCCTTGATAAGCTCATTCTGTTTGATTAACTGTAGAGAGTTTGCATGCAAACAGAATATGTCATGTGTTGTGGGATTTGTTTGGAAAGTATGATGTAAATCCTGGGTGCTGGGTGTTTAGGCACTGCCGGAAATGAAACGTGAACACCTGTAAAAAAACAGAATTTTCTAAAATGTTATGGACAAAGAATAAAAGGTGTACATAAAAAGCAGTATTTAAATATATTCTAAAGAGTGCAATCAGAGATGGATTTCCCTCCCATCAGTTGCAAACAGCAGTGCTGAACAGGCCCTACCAGTGAGATCTTATCTTTTTAACATGTCTCGGAGGCAGATTATTTACAACAGGAAGTTATTAGAGATGAGAAAAGGAAAAAGGCAGTGACCATTGCTGTGGCACTTTACAAAAAATATATATAGGGTTTTAAGAAGCTATTTAAGTGTGATTGTTGGGTAATTAGTAATTAAGGGGATACAGAGCAAGATGTGTGAAACAACCTTGTCATGCATTTCATTTGAATTTGTGGATGGAAATGAGTGGGATGGCATTGAATCATAGCAAGACCGTGCTTATGATCATCGGATCCAGACCTAGAATTGGAAAACTTGCACCACAGTACGAATCTTTCTGCATTGCGAATCACGACACCCCGACAAGGGACAACATAAAAATCCAAGGGGTGACATTTGATCAGGCCTTGAATATGTCCGATCATGTTAATAGCCTAGTGTCAACCTTGGCCTATTATATCAGGCTCCTTGCGCATATTTGTCCATTTTTATCCCAACGGGGTTGCGAAACGATCGCTCAAGTGATTAAATTGATTACTGTGGCTCCCTTCTCATAGGAGTGGGTAAAACAGAACTCTGTAAACTTCAAGTGGTGCAGAACAGCATGATCAGAGCCATCATGGGGTTATGTAAGTTTCCACATGTATCGGAGATAAGAAGAAAGCTCCACTGGCTACCTTATGCAGAAAGGATTGAATTTAGGTTGCTTACCATCATGTATAAGTCCCTCAATGGATCCTTTCCTGCCTATATATCAAACAGACTGAAGTACAAACAGGTGGCACGCACTCTGCGCTCTAATGATGGCAAAAATTAGCAAATTCCAAAAACCTCATTGGAACTCGTTAAACGGGGCGCCTTCTGGGCAGCTGCCCCGTCGAGATGGAACGCTCTACCTTCAAGCCTTAGAAACTGCCGGACACTCGAGCTATTCAAGAACAAACTTAAAACACTCTTGTTTAAATAAAGGGGTCCTCAGACTCCTACAATCTGACTACTTGCTTACTACTGTCTTCGGCGCCCGTGTGGCTCCGGAACACGTTGGCTGTACCTAACAAATAATTTAAAGTAAAGTCTGTATGAAATTTTTTGTAAGTTCTCATTAATTGCTATGCTGGAGCTTGTAGGCTTCCATTCAGGATGGGGAAAATAAAACTACAGTCATAGGGGATAATATTCCAGGTCAAGCGTAGTGGAAGAAGTGGCGCTAAATGCATTTAGTTCCACTTTTTATGAGCTGCAGGTTTTTGTATGATTTGACAGGCGAAGTTGGAGAGCAAATCGGACTTAACAAGGTCCCCCTGCTAAATCCGATAGGTGTTCCACCAGCATGCATTTTTACATTGGCAGAAAACCAAGGGATTCCTATGGGATCTGCCTGACTTTTACACCTGGTAAAAGCGAGCAGAGTCCAAAGGAATACATTGTGGATAGCTCCCACAATTGTTAATTGTGGAAGTAATTTACACTTTTCCAGACACATAGTGGTAAAGAAAGGAGCAAATGCAATTTTCGCCTGTGTTTTACTCTTTACTTTTCCAGGACTTGGTGAAAACAATTAACATTAATGAATGGCCCCTTTTGCAAAAAAGGTGCAAACAGGAGAATTCCGCTCAGTGCAATTTAGGATTCAAAACAAAATGCCCCCCCCCCTTAATCTTTTCATCAATATGTTTCTACAATGATAAATACATTGTCAGGTTGGTTTTCATGTGACTTGTGCATTTTTAAAGTAATCTGCATAACATTTAGTATTATTTTAGGTATTCAAAGCCAAACTTCAAACACATTTGTACCAACTTGAGCTCGGAAGATGTGTGGACAAGTATCTAAATTTCAGGCTAGGCTCAAATTATGGCTTTACGACTTGACGAAAGTGTGTGATCTTTGGCATATTTTTTAATTTCACTATGCCTTACCTGTTAAAATTAGGTGCCCCTAGAAGTGATTCAGTTTGCATTATAAGCTATTCCAAAAAGCCTCACTCATGGTTTAATAGATGGGCAGCACAGGCATTAGGATGCACACACATCTAACTTTGAAAATATCTGGGCCACATGCATCGAAGAGAATGATGTCATTCAATAGCAAATCAAAGTAAACACATCAAACAAAGAGTCATCGTGGACAATTGCATATTATAACCAGTATGTTAACAGTATGTACCAGAAAATGATGTATAGGGGCACTCCCCACCAGGAGTGATACCAGGAGGCTGCAAACCTCTCAAACAGCGCCCTTACAGCCCTTGCACTCTCAACTCAATTAAGATGTGCTGCAAAAATGCAACACAAAATAACATTTTGTGGTTAAAATGTAATTTTGGACATGAACCATTGATGGGAGACATTTACAATGGGACTACTGTAGGGGTTCAGTTGGAAAGGAGGGGGGAGGAGGTTGTGGAATGGGTGGGTGAAGGGAGAGTTGTATATACATGTGTTTATTATTGGAGGATATGTTGTTGTGCTTGAAATATTCTTAAGATCAACATGGCTACATGTATTGATTGGACATGTTATGTTCTGTCCTTGAAATGAAAAGAAGTTTGGAAAAAAAATGTAATTTTATAGGAAACAAAATCTCATATTCCTTGCTTCGGTATTCTAGGTGCAGGGGGTATGTCTTTCCCAACAAGATGGAGGGAGCACAAGCATCTCCTCCGGGGCCTCTTGTGAGTAGCCACAGTGCTCAGCAAGGTATGGTTAGGCGGACAGCATCTGAGATGGTACAAAGACTGGGGGCCTCACTGCTCAGCCCTCTCAGAGGAGCAAGAGGAGGCATCACCCTCAATTCTCCCAAGCCAGGCCAGGAAAGGCATGCTGGGTGCTGGTGGGAGTAGGTGGGAGCGGAGATAAATGGGAATGGTGGGCAGGGGCAGCTGAAGGAAGGTGACTGGACAGTGAAAGGTGAAGGAGGATCAGATATAAGAGAAAGGGGAGAGCAGATGGGAAGGGAACATAGGTAGATTGATGTTGCAACACTATTTTCCTTGCTTCTCTTTTGCCATGTACTGTTTTTTATAGAGGGGTGCAAATGTATTTTTGCAGACCTGGGAAGACATTTTTTGCTGGTCACGGATCTGGGAAATCTAGATCAACGCCAGCACTTTGTTTATGGTACTCCTAGACTCACACCCAATGGAATGTGGGCCCCCCTGATTACAACCCTGGCCCCCCCAGATGAAAATTCCTGGAGCCGGGCCTGGTTTCAGTCATTTTTACAAGACTGTTTGCAATCTTTTTCAGATAGCCTGTTTGCTCACTTAGTTCTTTCATGGGGAGATGTTCATATCTTCCAAGGACTTCAGTATCACATTTTGTTTTGAGCATAGGTAAGGTTTGTCTGGTGTTATCACGTTTTGAGCAGCATCCATCCCCCCTCTTGCAAATGATCATTCCTTGCCAAAAATTCCAAACACTCCTGCCCCCCCTCTAAATGCTCCGTCATTGCCAACATTGTTATTTCCCCACTATGAAATATAGGGGGGAGTATCCAGAAATGAGTAGTCATGAGTACATTTAGAACCCTCTCTCATACCAGGTGCATCGTCTGCTACAGCACCCACTTTATTTAGATTTCAGTCCTCTACATAGCAAGATTGTGTGTGATCCAGTGTGAGTCCAGGTTTGCTGTCATCGCCCCCCACCCCCTTGCCCTATCCCCAATAGATCACCTGGGTCTGTCTGCATCTCCCTGATTTCATTTCCCCCCTGTGGCACACCATTATAGTCAGACTCTTCCTACGCCTCACTCTCTTCCTCGGGCATTGCTATAGCCTTAGATATGGTATTTCGTATGTTTGTAAAGAATAAAGGAGCTCCCAAAATATCCTTACGGCTAGTGGTGTTTTTTTTCTTAATTCTTGAAAAGGCAGCCTTAGCCAGACACATTTTTCCCACAAGGCCTTTGTGCCAAAATTATCTGCTGCTTTATGCAACATCACAAACCCATATAACGTAACCCCCTTGCTCCCCTGCTCCCCAGCTAACAGCCAACAGCACTCTCAGGCACTCCCTCAGTGCGTGCCAAGAACATTTCCACTGCATTCTCATTCACAAGTGCACTTGCACCCATGTACATCATTCACACTGCATTCATTCATATGTGTGCAAATACTGAGACCCCCCTCTCATACATACATAGGTGCATTTACACAGACAGCCCCTTTCATGCACGCATATGTACATACAGTCTTTCACACATGCATACACAGAGACTAAAAGGCTTCTTTCCCCTTACCTGTTCCTCTCCAGAGTCAACATGAAACCGCCTCCTCGGCTGCTCTCCAGGCCTTCCAGTTCTTGTGCTTCATGCAGACAGGTACCAGGAAGGCAGGAAAACGTCCTGGTTCCTGGCATGTGCGGCAGCAGAGGGGGCACTGCTGCTCAGCTGTTGAGTGACTTATCTGTAAATGCCCACACAGGGCTGCTGAGTTGGCATTTAAAGATTGTGGGTGGGCCTTGCACACCTACCCTGTCTAAGTCCCTTGTGAGGTCACCAGTCCTGCTTTCTTTGAACTGTGGGACTTGTATTTTCTTACTTCCCATTTTTAATGTAGGAAAACTTCAAATCCCATAATTCCAAGAAAAAATGATACTGCATGACTTTCTCAATCATGGGCATGGGATAAATCAGAGCTCTCCACCTGGGACCAGAAACCTTGCACTAGGAGTGGCAACTACACTGGACGTCTTTGCATACCACAGCAGGCGCTGTTTCTGGATCTGGCCCTTGGTTTCATTTAGTGGCTGGGATAGGAAATCCAAACCCCACAGACCAAATTGTGTTACTCTGGGGAAAATCATCTTATCTGCACACACCTCACTTCCTGCAACATGAGGAAAGGACTAAGAGAAACAAACTCTATCAGTACTGACTGTCTTAAGGGCATGTTAGTTTCCCCATAAAAAGTGAGCGAAAGCCCAGAGGAATGCAGCTGAAGGCTGTGCTTCTCTGGCAAAGTCAGTCAATGGTGTCTAAACAACAGCAAAAAGTTTGGGGGTTGACACATGGAGGGAAAATTACATACAATTATGAAATCTTTCCTAACAGACACATCAGAGCTCTCAACTTGGGAACAGAAACCTTGCACTAGGAGTGGCAACTACACTGGACGTCTTTGCATACCACAGCAGGCGCTGTTTCTGGATCTGGCCCTTGGTTTCATTTAGTGGCTGGGATAGGAAATCCAAACCCCACAGACCAAATTGTGTTACTCTGGGGAAAATCATCTTATCTGCAACCACCTCACTTCCTTAACTGTCAACATTTGGAAAACATAGAAACAAATAAAAAGTGGCAACTGGCCAATATATCAACAACTGGATATTACACTTTGATCAAATTAAGATCCGAAAGAAACAAACAAGGACACTGTTGAAAATCATGATCTAACTCTGGAATGATGTCATTATCACACCTGATAGATGACCATGTCCACCCCACATGACAGTTTCGTAGTGTAGTGGTTATCACGTTTGCCGCACACTCGAAACCGGGCGGAAACATTTTTTTGGCATGTGTCTTTTCTTTGTTTTAACAATGTCTTTAATTTATCTTAAAATAGAACTGTATTGCGTGAATAGAAACGCCTGTTTTCTTTGATTTAACGATGAATGTAATTATATTAAAAGAGAACGCTGATGCGATGACCCCGATAGTTCTATTTTAGCGAGTCAGTAGAAATGTTGCAAACGCTACATCCGAGCACGACTGCATGCGATAAGAGTGTTGATCAAGTAGCCAAAGCATCTTGAAAAAATGCTTTCTACGCTTGGACTTAGCTCAATGTAACAGTACTTGGTTGATGCAAACTCCCAACGCCACGCTTTGGACGTTTAATTGTGCACATGCAAATAATAAATTGCATTTACATTGTATTATTTTCATATTCTTAAGCAGCCCTTTCGTAAGAATTGAAACTGACCTGGGGCAAAAGGTTTGTTTGAAAAAACATTTTTGTCCTTTCCTAGATTGGCAGAACATACACCCTGTCCATCAGCACACACGTGATACCTGTGTGGTCATGGAAGAGAAATGAACCACGGCGCCAGTAGTGTAGGGGTATCATGCAAGATTCCCATTCTTGCGACCCGGGTTCGAGTCCCGGCTGGCGCATCGTTACTTCTTTTAGATATCTTTTATTTTTATTTGGACCTCTAACTTTCCTACTCCCTAACATGACTTCTGTAATGGTACTGAATGAAGTGCACTAATTTTCTGAAGCTGAAAGTTCAGGTGCACTTTGAATTAGTAAGTCAAAAAGAGCAAAGTCTCTGGGACCGAGAACATATTTCTTTTTCTAGAGCTACTATTTAAGCTGCCTTGGAGTGGACAGTGTTCACAAAAATATATGTATATTTTATGGAGTGATAGGAGGTGTAATCAGATGAAGGGAGCTATTGGTATTTAGTCAATGCAGGTTAGTGAGGAAACTGCTGCAATTAAAGCTACAATTAGCTGCATTTTACTTAGTTATTAACTTTTGTAGAGGTTGATGTGCCCTGAGGTTCAGTTCACCACATGCTGCTGTGTTCTTGTTCCCTCAACAGGTACGGCGTCAGGGTCTTTCAGCCTTTTCAATTGCAGTAGCACCAGCAGACCCCAACCGCTGACCTGTGCTGACAGGCGCGGCACGCATGTTACAGGCTGCCTTTGGTGGCCCCTCAGGATGTCACCTGCGTCTTGCCCTATCCTGCAGCGTTATTGTCTCATTGGTGACACTCTGGTCTTCTAAACAAGACTGCACTAAGCAGCATGGGGTTGGTAGTCCTGGTGCTGCGTGTAGAGGCTCGAGTCTAGCATGAAGCACTTTAAAAGAAACCAATTTAATGTTATCCTCTTGTTGCCTTTTTACTACGTTTTCCCCAACATTAGCAACGTAAGAGGAAATGTCATCTGGCAAGTGTGTAGACGCCTTGGCTTTATTGACCTACGAAATTCATGTGTGGTCATGAAAAGGGGGCTGAACAATTGCACCACTAGTGTAGTGGTATCATGCAAGAGTCACATTTTTTTGCACCAGGATCGATTCCTGGGCGGTGCATCACAATGTTTAGAAATTAGACTGAAATATATTGAATTTTTATTTAGACTGCTAACTTTCCCACTCACTAACACGACTTCTGCAATGGCACTGAACGAAGTGCACTCATTTTCTGAAGCTGAAAGTTCAGGTGAACTTGCAATTAGTAACTTGTTGGTGCGAATACCAGGTATGCCAGGGGTCTTGGGGATTGCTCCTGAGGGCCCAAGAACCCTCTCCCTAAATTAAGGCAGGACACAGCCAAGAGCAAGTTAGAACTGTCCTTTATTACAAAAATCCTCATTGATCATACAAGACAATCATGATTCTCCAATACACCTCAAATTTCCAAAGTGCGTTTCCCAGTTTTGATGCCACATGCCGTCATTATCTTGTCCTTTCTTTCTCTCATTTTCACATCCATTATCACCTTCATCCCTATCTATTTCTCTGTAGTCTTGCGGCATTGAGTAATGCAGATCTTTATCACACATAGTCCCAATAGTACTAATATTGGTGCTCCTAGTAATACATTCAGTCCGTCTGCCAGCCATGACGGCATCCACGACCAGAGGTATGCTATCCAGCTTTGATCTTTTCCGGTCCCCTCTGCTTCTTACCCCATTTTGGCATGCATCTCTGACAGTTGCTTCACTGCTTCCGTCAGTGTGCCATTCTCTCCATCATTGGGAGGTGAGAATGTGCAACAGGAATTCCCAATTTCTGCACAAAATCCTCCTTTCATCACCGCAAGGAGGTCTAGGACATATCTGTTTTGGAGTGTCATCAACCTTACAGCTCGGAGCTCTTCTTTTAATGCATTGAATCCTTTGACTGTAGAGGTTATTGTCAGCATTAGCTCACACCTGGTTATTTGAAGCCATTTCACATTTGTATATCTCTGAACTGCTAGAACCATTCACAGAAAAAACATTTCTGTCCTGCTGAATAACCCATGTTCAGGTGGCACATCATCTAGGGATGCTTCTGACTCTGATGAGAAATAGTTGTCTCTCTTCACTCTACTCACGTCCACAGGCCGTTTCTTTCTTCCCTTTTCTTCTACTCCCACTGATCTTTTCCTTCTCATGTAAGTTTCCATCTTTGGGAAGTCATCTATCTTTATGTCCTTTTGGGGCACTACCAGTGATGGCATATTGATTTGTACCAATGAGCAAACTCCTCCCCAGTTTGGTGGCAGCTTCGCACATGCCTTGGAACCACACGCCCAGTAGTGGTCCATCAGTACTGCTGTGCCAACCTTCATTGCTGGATGCTTTTCTGTGTACCGACATCCTATGTTATCTCCAACTCTTAATGCTCCTTCATTCTTTTAGCACAATCCTGCTTTCTTAAGAGGTATTATGGGCATCAGTCCAGCGTCACTGTCTACCCAGGTGAGCAATTTGGCAATTGCATCCCATTCTTTCAGACACTTGTCATTTTCTCCTTGTACTGTGTTCACTGGTGATTGTACTAGGGTGTGTGCTTCGCTTTCTACTACTCGATCTTTCCATCCCTCGTCTGTGTATACTTGGCCATACACGAGCATCTGTGGGCTTCCCAACATCCTGGTTCTCCTCCTATTTCATTCACCCCCTCTTCGGGCAGGGTAGTTTCTTCAGTGTTATTGTTTTTGTCTCACCTTTATGCGGGCCATCAGTTACGTATTGTATAGCATTGTATAACTACCAGCAATTGGTCATCATGTCAAGAGTCTTTATGTAACTTTCTTCATGGGGGAAGGTTGTTTGCGACATCCATCTCAATGTTGCTGTTTTCCCTTGGAATCTTCCTTGGTTGTGAACATGGATAGGTACATGAGGCATTGTGCTCTTGCTGCTGGTATTTCAGTTGCTATGAACATTCTGGAGGCACTCATGGCATAGGGGGTTAGTGAGCAGACATAACAGCTCTCCCCAGTAGTTTCCTTGACTACTTTGGTCATGTGTTTACACCGCATGTTATTAGACGCTCGAGCAGTGTCAGTAAGATATAGGTCCACCCCCCTCATGTCTGTGTCAGCACTGTGGTTACCCCTCCTTACCGTGCTTTCAGTGCTCTCCTGTCCACCTGACATGGTTTTCCACCTGCTGGGGTTGGGGTAATGTTAGTATAGGACAGCTGTTTCTCTAGACACAAGTGATATTCGCCAAAAGCCAAATGTAAGAACGCCACTTGGGAATAAAAGACATGACAAGATAAGCATATTTTTAATAATTTCTCCCATTTACCTGTACTGCTGGATCCTTGTGCAGCTTGAAGATATCAGTTGCCCACCTGAAATGCGCAAAAACAGTGCGTTAATAGATCAGTGTTGAATTAGTTTTATGCCCTGTGGAACATATAGTCGGACATCGTGAATATAAAAAGCTGTACCCACACAGTTCTAATTCTAGGGTCTCTGAGTACTGTGAGGACAGATGGGTTTCCTCATTCAAGTTGTGGGTAAGCTTGGGCCAGATATGCTATAAAAACATGATAATGCACACTAGGAGGATGTGCTCAAAATCTGTTGGACATTCGAATGAAGTGGACAAATTGGCCTTGGAACGTATCTGGTTGTGAATCATTGGGCAGCATGAACAATTATGTAATAAAAAATTCACACTTTCTCTACGAATGTATGTAGAGAGAAAAATAACAAATAGACAGTATATCCTCACCATGGATGTCTAGGAAGTCCTTGTCCTAACTCTGCTGCGCGTGAGGAAGTAACCCTTGCTTATTGTAACTGTAAATGGTTGGGATACACGCCAAATCTAAAGCTAAATCTAAGATGGGAGTAAGCTACGACCATCAAATAATAATTATACCATCCTGGTTGAGTCTAGTAAAAAAAAGGGCCTATACTAAGACATCCTATTGCCAACCCTTACTGCTATGCTACAAAATAGTGTGGGATAGTGTTCACAACAAAAGAAAGAAGTGTTCACAAAATGATAAGTCAGGATGTTATGGCCGAGGGCCTCCTTCCCCACAATTTTAGCATGGGACAAGGCGGGACTCTTGAGCGCAGCACACTCCTGGGCTTTTCCAGCACAAGGTTACAGTTCAATATCAGGACCTTCTCTGTCCAAGTAGAAAAATGACTTGAGCAAGCAAGGGGTTCCTCTTTTTTTGAAGGGGGCTGTGGTGTTTGCAGAATACACATGAAAAACAGCGAATGTCATCACTAGCTACCCACCTCTAACCACACTGGAGGCATAGGTGATCTATTTTCAAATGATATTGAATGACATTAAATTATATATTCAACCAAGGGCCTAGTATCAAAAAACATATTTAATTAATATATCTCAAACATATTCATCACATAAAAGAAGTAAAACACTAATAAATGCGATCATTGCTAGAAGAACAACACAGGAAACAAAGAAATGAAATAAAATATACTTTCAGCTGTTTCTATCTCAAATGCAGATGTCACTGATATGCATTTTGTAATTGCATGATGTTAGTAATCGTGACTTTGACCATGTACAGATATGTATACAAAATGGATTAAAGGCATCTACACTCTAATGTGTTTCTGGGGCAGGGAACAGCACTTCAGTAATCTGAATTTTGCTAGTGTAGTCCCGAGACCCGTCTTCAGGACGCAAGATTAGTGAAAGGGGTCACCTCTGTATGATACACGGAACCTGTGTATCATAGTAGGGACCCAAAAACAAATAAAAAAAGCTCAATTTAGAAAATCATTTACAAGGGCCTTCTGGTTGAACAAAAAATACCACAAACATTGTGATAAAGAAGTAGGAATCCTACTAACCTTGTGTTCATTTCTTTTAGGTGTGGAGGGCAAATCATTTGGGCTTTAGTCAAGAACGTTGCAGAAATTAGACAACTGGATAAATCCGCAGCTATAGGCAAACAAATAAAAACAGAGTGTATCTAGATATTGAATAAATCTATCTCTGTGTGGACAATCAACTCCAATTGATTTTATAGAGAATGTATTTACAATTACCGTATCTCGAGAGTGAGGAAGACTAAAGTTCCTTTCAGCTGTGGATTTGAATCACATTCCTTTTGTGGAAGAAGATTGTGGACTGCGTTACCCATGGTGCCTCAGTTAATCCTGCCAGGACACAGCCAGGGACATTGGGCCTCATTACAACCTTGGTGCTAAGTGCACCAACTTTACCACCATGGTGTAAACTCCGTTTACACCATGGTGGATGGCGGATTTACCACCCCATTCCAAGGTGAGTGGGGCGGTAAATCCCCATTTCCCATTTTCCCTTCCCCATTCCCATTTTTGCCCCATAGGGCATAATGGGAGTGGGGAAGGCGCTAATTACGCCGCCGTAAATTACGGCGGCGTAATTAGCACCATGGCAGGTTAGCTCCATGGATTTTAACGCCTGCTAAAAGCAGGCGTTAAAATCAGAATCAGGCGTTAAGGGTTAACAGTGGCGTTAACCCTTAACGCCTGAGTTGTAATGAGGCCCATAGTGTCTAATAGCGCCATGCATTGCATTAGAGACTAAGGGCACAGGTGAGCATCTGGTTCGTATCTGACATAGACTTACTTGGTGTCCACGTTTCAATGAATCCATAGTATCGAAAATGTCAGCAAATGACTATCTATTTCGCTGCACAGAAATGACCAAAACTGCATTCGATGCAAGTAAGCCTGAGTAAAGAATGGTACCAATTAGTGCATTCTATTTCTTTCCATGCAAGTGCTTCTAGCAATGATCGCATTTATTAGTGTTTTATTTGTTTTATGTGATGAATATGTTTGAGATATATTAATTAAAATATGTTTTTTGATACTAGGCCCTTGGTTGAATATATAATTTAATGACATTCAATATCATTAGAAAGTAGGTCACCTACACCTCCTGTGTGGTTAGAGGTGGGTAGCTAGTAGCGCCTTCTCTGTCCAAGTCTCCTTCATGTAAAGTCTCTTGCTTCAGAGGGCCTGATGCATCATAAACAACAAAAGAAAAGTTCCTTCTTTTTATCTTCAAGACGGGTGACTACTCTTCACCTTTGGATCCCCCACTGCCGGGCTCTGATCCTTCTCTTAATCGTCAGTCTCCTTCAGTCAGACTCAGACCAACCACTCACTGTAGACACCCCTCAGTCGGGTCCATACTTGTCGTCACAATGTAGTTCACTTAGCTTCTTCACAGAGTGGGATTCACTTCCCTATGCATCTCTTAACGTCCCTAAATCGGGTTCACTAACGCCTTTCAATCATCTCTTCATTTGTAATATTCAAAAGTCTCAATGTCTTTTTAAACAATCTCACAAAGTTCACTAAAGGTGCCCCTCATCCGGGCTCAGACCTTCCAAAGCCCTTTAAACAGAGGCTTCTGAAGGGTGATCACGTCTCACTGGGCCACTCTGTTAGTCTATGGCAAATGTCGGCTACACAAAAAACACAGTTCGTACGGCATTCCCCTCAGCCAGGCACAAACGCCTGTTTCACAACTCCCTTAGTCGGGTTCACAATTTCATAATCGTTCAAACTTCTATAACGTGTCGAGGACTTTCGATTGTACAAGGGGTTTGGCTTGACCCTTGTTTGACCACCTTGACACCTCACGCTGGCCTTCCCTATGGCCTCGTGGTACTTGTTTCATCACTTTTGTACTTTCACATTAGTGGACCAGACTGTGATAGGCTCAAGGTTTCAGTGGCAACATTAACAAGATAAAAAGACATCAGTCTTTGTTGTGAACAGACTTGGTACCAGAGATAGAGTGGCCCGGCGCCAGGTGGGCGCTTGTCGGAAGGTCTCCAGCTGGTACCCCTCTCCTGAATAAAGAGAATGTGAAAGTACAAAAGTGATGAAACAGTAATTTCCCTCCCTAACTCCCTGGCCCAAGCTTCCCTTGGCTTGGGGGATACGTCCTTTAGTTTCCCCAGCTGCATTTTGTACAGGGAGGACATAATTCCCCTTCCTCCTGCGGAGTTTGAAATGTACTGGAGCTCAGGAGAGTCCGGGGGCTCATCTGGGTAGGAGGGCCACATTTCACAGACTGCCGCCCTTAGCCTGAAGTATTGTAATAGCTCCAGCTGTGAGTTGGAGTGTTCAGGCTGCCATGTTAGAGGAGTAATAAATTTACCGTCAGGATATAGATCAGTGAGTGCACGGTAGCCCAGGTTTCCCCAATGTCGGACAAAGTGCTGGTCGTGTGTGGGGGAGAGCCCAGGGAATTGCCATATGGGAAGCCATTTGTAGTGCGGGCGATGCTCTTGTTTTGAGTCCAGAATGCTATTCCACGCTCTAATCGTGGTGGCCACGGGATCCGCCTGGGCATCCGTCTGATACGTACGGTGTAATACTAAGGTCATGATATTATTCCCATCGCAGTCCAATTTCTCCAATTTGACATGTGGGGGCGGATTCAGGTGTGTGTACCAGTGTGTGGCATGACGGGCCTGTGCCGCAATCCAGTACAGTGTAAGGTCAGGGGCTGCAAAACCACCTTTTTTGTAGGGTAAGGTCATATGTTGCCACTTCTTGCGGACGGCCCCAGAATGCTAGAGAAATTGGGCACACGCCGAGTGGATCCTCTTGGAATGGTGCTTCCCGGGCCACACTGGGACATTAGCAAAAATGGAGAGGAGTTTGGGAACCACGATCATTTTTATTAGGGATAGCCTGCCTGCAAGGGATAGCGGAAGATTGTGCCATTTGAGCATTCTGGACTCAATAAGCTGTGCCGTAGTCTCATAGTTCTCCGCCAGTAAAGAGGCTCTGGTTAGTGACACTTGCACGCCGATGTATCTGATACCACCTGGGGACCAGCGTAGGGGGAATTCACATGATGGCTGTTGGGACGCCCTGGTGAGAGGGAATATTCCTGATTTAGAATAGTTGATGGCGCAGAGATGCACTGACGCATCTCCTCTCGTCTCCTCCGAAGGGTGCTGTTTTTGGGACTTGAGCACCTCAGAACCCCCCGAAGTGAAGTGCTGGCCCCCACCACAGCCTTCTAACACCGTGGGGCACTTGAATGACCCAACTCCGGTCTCCCGACGTGGTGCCTTCGCTGCGCAGTGAGCCCGCGAAGATAGGAGGGAGGGAGTGCCCCGCCTCCCCCGGCTCTGCACGAAAACAACGGAGAGCCGCGGATAAGGTGAGGCCTGCAGCTTCACCGGACAGCGTGGGGTGACCCACAGAGCCCAGGCAGGGCAGCGCGACGCTTTGGGCTACTCCCCGCCATTGGGGCCGCACCCCGGAGCAGCGCACCGGGCACGGAGACCTGCGCTGCATCCCCGGACTTCGGCGTTCAGTGGATTCGGCCCACGAGGGCCCATTGGAGAGCGGGTTTGCCCCCCGACATCGCTGTCCCCCGCTCCTACCGGGGGGCCGGACCTCATCAGAGTCCGGCGAGAGCAGAAGCCCCCGCCGGCGACTTGGAAGAGCGAGCACCCTCCCCAAGGGGTACCCATAGCAGCCCACCCACCCCCCCGCTTCGGGCCCTCTCTGGATCTGGCGGTGGATCGGGACATGTGCCGAGGGGGCATCGGAGCCCCCACGAGGTGAGAGGCTGCCCTAAAGTGCTGCATTATATTGGGGGCAAAGAGAGCTGGCCTTTGACCTAGAACCGGAGAATAGGCCTAAATAACCCCCCGCCCCAACAGTGAGCACAAGGCCTGGACGGCAAGCAGGCAGGACCTCTTCAGAGGCGTATCGTGGCCCGGCGGCAGTGCCCATTGGACTTGGGGCTCCTAGGGGTGGACCCCGTGAAGTGGTGAGGAGCTGGGGGAGGCCTATGAACTGGAAAGAATCTCTGCAGAAATTCCGACGTCTGGCCCCTGACTCCCCGACTCGCCCTGAGAATGCGGCCTCGACGCATCAGGAACTAACAGACACTAGCACGGTCACCAAGGGTATGGCCGCCCTCCTCGTGGAGATCAGAGGCTTCGGGGCGGATTTAACGCTACGTCTGGACACTTTGGACAAAAAAGTGGACAATATAGATGACAGGGTTCAAGCGCTAGAGAACAATACGGCCTCGAACGACATCTTTGAGACGCAATTTGACATGCGCCTGGCGGAGCTCGAGAGGAGGGAAGAGAAATGTTCCCTAAAGCTTGACGATCTGGAGAACAGGGAACGTCGCTGTAACATGCGTTTTTTAGGCTTCCCAGAGCGTGAGGGCGAAACACAAGCAGACATTATAAAAGCTGTTAACGCGGTGGTGCGATCACTCTTTGAAGGGGCTAACACGAACAAACCGACTATTGATAGAGCCCATAGAGCAGGTGCAGCCAATAGAGGCCCCAGGTCCATTCTAGTACGATTCCACTACTTTGCGGAGAAAAAGTAAAATTCCTGAACTGGCCCGCAAGAAAGGCCCAGTGGACTGGGAGGGGGCTCAGATCTCGGTGTATCAGGATCTGTCCGCCTTCACCCTGGAGAGACGTCGGCTCTGCTCCCCGCTGACGAAAATGCTTCAGACCAAAGGGGTCCGATATAGGTGGGGATACCCTTTCTCACTTTCCTTTGCTTCGTGCTAGACGGCTACAAGTACGCCCTGGTCACGGAGGACGATATTCGCAGGGTGTCGGGGGAGCTCCTGGATGATCCAAATATGGAAGTGGGCGAGCGAGAACGCGAGAGAGCCCCAGCTGGCCCCGGGCGGACGAGCGCTCCACAGGAAAGGCGTAAGGTCTGAGGCCACAGGAAATTCAAAAGAGTGGCGCCGGCTTCCCCGGAGCTGCCCAACACTTGAAGAGCCCACGGGAGCTTGACGATCAAGCGTGTACTCGATTTTGTGAGTGGGGAGACGACGCAACTGTTTATGGACTGATAAGGACAAGGGGGTGGGGGGGCTCGAGTTGTTGTTTTTGAAGAGTTTGGGAGCCTGGAGGGGGGAGACAATGGTGGCCTGGACTGGCGACAAGATGAAGCCGCTAATCAACCAGGCGTTCAGGGGGGAGGGGAAGGGGGAGGGAAAAGTTGGGGCTTGTTTATTGGGGATTCAGTTGGGTCACACCAGGTTTTCAGGTCTACTTGGCACCCATAGAACTGTTTCTGGGCATCAGCAGGGTGTGGAAATTCTGCGGGAGCATTGTCATTTCGCACTCCACGGAGGGAGCCATGAGCCTTTATCATCGTTTTGATGGATGATTCGCTCCAATTCTTGACAGTGGGGTTGTTAAACGTACGTGGGCTTAACTCACCTACAAAAAGGTCGCTGGTGGTGAGAGAATTTTCAAGGCTGCGCCTTCATTTCCTGTTTGTACAAGAAGCTCACTGGGTTCGGGGCAAGGAACCTAAGCTAAGGGCTAAAAACATTGATCAGGTGTCCTTCCAGGCTAAAAAACGCAGAGTGGCCCTCCTGGTTTCTCCCGGGGCTCACTTCGTGGCCAAAGCTCAGAAGTTGGACCTGGAAGGACGATATATTATGGTTAAGGGGGAGGTGAGGGGCCGGCTGTTTACCGTGGTTTGGTTTTTATGCTCCAAACGAGGCACAGGATATCTTTTGGGAAGGGATGAAGGAGAAAATGATGGCTTTCTCCGAGGGCACCCTATTGGTAGGTGGGGACTTTAACATGGTTCTTTGCCCCGAGAGGAATAGGAAGTCAGTGAATCCATGTCCAAACTTGCATTTCCACAAAAAGCTGGCAGAAGTTTTCCAAGAAGTCAATGGAGAATTGGGCTTGAGTGATACGCACCCCATTAAGCAAGGCCGAGACCCCGACTTTACCTTCTACTCAAAGCCTCATGCCACATTCTCCCGTATCGATTACATTTTGGTTGATGCCACGCTTCGGGGTGAGGTTACGGACTCGGGGGTGGAGATTGTCCCTTGGTCTGATCAGGATTTGGTTAGAATAAAAATAGGCATTCCCAACTCATGATAGCTGTATAATGTACGCAAAGACAGGTCGAATGCCGGGGAAAATGTATACATGTGTGTTTAACCACAATGACTAAGGGTGAATTAAGTATTTGGGTTGTGTTTTGTTTGTAATTTATAAAACAATAAAAAGTATTTTATGAAAAAAAAAAAATAGGCATTCCCCAGCCCCCGCATCCGGATCCCTGTGGAGGTGCAACGACCTCCTCCTGCACAACAAGGAAATACGCCAAACCGTTTTAGAAGCCATAAAAGATTACTTCTCTGCCAATGACAATGTGGAGGTTGGCGTCATGGGTGTCTGGGAGGCATTTAAGGCAACCATTAGGGGCGTCTTTATCGAGATAGGTTCGAGAAAAAAGGGGCCACGAGGAGAAGCTATTGAGGGAAATGATAGATACTATCCAACCGGGGGAAACTGAAAACGCAGATGTTCCCCGGACAATGGGAGGAGCTACAAAGATTGCGTTCTGGGCTGGCGGAGCTCCAGGTGGGACAACAGAAAGGAAGTTGTCTTTCTTGAAACAGAAATACATGGAAAAGGGGGAAAAAGCGGATAAGATACTAGCCTGGAGGCTCCCCGAGCTCAGAAATAGTAGGAGGGTGAACTCCATTCGCACCCCGGAAAGGGACTCGACAGTGAGAGACAGCAAGATAGCTGAGCAATTCAGACAATATTATGAACGGCTGTATTGCTCTGAGTATGCAGGGGACGGGACTGAAATAGATGGCTTCCTGGACTCCCTCCCGATCCCGGGCCTCTCTCCCGACAAGGCAGAAACACTAGAACTTCCCATAACCCCACAAGAAATAATAGACACCATATCCTCTTTGAAGAGTGGAACAGCCCCGGGGGATGATGGGTTCACTGTTAAGTTTTACAAGACCTACCGGTCTACGTTGGCCCCGTTCATGGCCAGGATGTTTAACTCGGCACTGGAACTGGGCTCCCTTCCACGCACGATGATGTCCGCTCTGATAGTAGTGCTCCCCAAAGAAGGGAAGGACCCTTCTCAGTGCCAATCGTACCGCCCTATATCCCTCCTCAACGCCGATGTAAAGATACTGGCCAAACTTTTAGCAAACAAACTGGCGAGACTCCTCCCTTCCCTAGTACATGGAGATCAAGTGGGCTTTATCCCGGGTCGCCAGGGATCTGATAACATACGGAAGACCCTGGATCTTATGCATGAGGCTTCAAGGCAGGGTGTGGAAGGCTATCTGCTTTCACTAGATTCGGAAAAGGCCTTCGACTGCGCCAAGTGGCCTTATATGGGTAAAGTCCTCCGAAAAATGGGTCCGGGGACAACTTCTGTGGCTGGGTTTCAGCACTTTACAACAGTCCCTCAGCAAGAGTCTTGGTTAATGGTGGCACCACAGACCCGCTGGCCCTATATAGAGGCACCCGTCAGGGATGTCCCTTGTGCCCCCTTCTGTATGCCTTGGCAATGGAGCCCCTGGCTATAGCGATCAGAGCTGACCAGGAAATCACAGGGATTAGATGTGACAATTGCGACTTTAAACTCTCCCTGTTTGCAGACGATATCTGCGCCTGGAAGTAATATTTGCACCTGAAAGGGATCCTGACCCACCCTCGGTGGGCCGATAACCTCAAATGCCCCCTCACACCTTTTGAAACTGTCCTAGCTAAAAGCGCCTCCCGGAAAGGCTAATTGATAACGGCTAATCTGGAAGGTAGGCAGCCCTTCAAACGAATATGGGAACAAAGGCTGGGCATGATGCTGGACAACCACACATGGACGGCAATCTTTAAATCTATATTCACGGGTTCACTGTACACCGCTGCCATGGAACATAGCTTTAAGATACTCCATTCATGGCACCGCCCTCCAGCCACCCTGTCCGAAATGTTTAAAGAGGTGTCCCCCTTTTGCCCCAGGACATGTCAACAACGGGGCACTTGGTTTCACATGTGGTGGGGATGCCCGGTCATTCAGGTCTACTGGTCGGAACTGCTCAGCTGGATCAAGGACATAGAAGGGTACTCCCCGACCTTACATCCACTGGAAATTCTCCTGGGTACTCCTATGCCGCAGACAGAACAGCCTGCATTCCCGAGGTTCATTGGGACCATGTTGAGGGCGGGGATGCTGGCACTAGCTAAAAAATG
Organism: Ambystoma mexicanum; assembly: GCF_040938575.1. Taxonomy (NCBI): domain Eukaryota; kingdom Metazoa; phylum Chordata; class Amphibia; order Caudata; family Ambystomatidae; genus Ambystoma; species Ambystoma mexicanum. Next base: position 234,817 of record NW_027182323.1, read on the forward strand.
GAAAAATGCCCTAGCTCCATCCAAGGAGGAATGGCTTTGTAAACTTAGGTCGATCTTCACCTATGAAAAACTCACTGCGATAACAAATGACACCATGTTGGATTTTGTACGGAATGGACCGCAGTGCTTCTTAATGACGATTGCATCTCTATGCGTCTGTAAAGTACGTCCCTTAACGCCCCAATTTCACACATCTCTCCACTAACCCCAGGGACCTAGCTTGGGCCCCCTATTCACTGTGAACTGATCTGACCCCATTATGTCAAATTGTGTGTCTAATTATTGATATCCGAATGTTCTCTCTGCAGCTTCTATAACCCGGAAAACCTCTAGACCTGGTATGTTCAAAAAGTTGGGGGGTGGGGGGGAGTTGGCAGGTAAGATATAAAAAACAAAAAATGTAAACTGCCATCTATGTTTGCTCAATGTATTGCTGGCAGGGATGGCCCGTGCACCCTACCTTATATGTATGATGTCAATCAAAACAAAGTTAAAAAAAAAAAAAAGAATAGTTGATGGTAAAGCCAGACTACGTGCCAATTTTTGTTATGTCTTGGATGATTGGGTCTAGATATGTGGAGAGGTTTCTAACATATAGAAGCACATCATCAGCATATAGTGAAATGATTTCTGGTGCATCCTGTAGACGAATACCTTTACGGGTGTGCTTATTCCTAACATGGTCCGCCATGGGCTCAATTGCGAGCGCTAAAAGGATAGGGGAGAACGGACATCCCTGGCTGGTTCCCCTATGAGACGCGAAGGGAGAGGAGACATTGGAGTTGACCAGCACCCTGGCCATAGGTCCTGTATACAGGAGTTTTATGTAGGCGATCATATTAGGTCCAACATTCATTTTCTCCAGCGTGGCCCACAGGTGCTGCCAGGAGACCATGTCAAACACCTTCTGGGCGTCTAGTGTGACTGCTACTGCGTCCGCGCCCGGGTCAATTCTGGCCATCAAATTGAATATACGGTGGATGTTAAGTGCCGTAGAGCGGCCGGGAACAAATCCGTTTTTGGTCTGCATGGACTAGGTGTGGCATGAGTGGAAGGAACCTATTTGCTATTATTTTAGCAAATATCTTCGTGTCAGTATTAGCGATAAGGGACTATAGGAACCGCATTCGTCCGGGGGCTTGTCTGGTTTGGAGAGGACGGTGATCAGGGCTTCTCTCAAGGAGGGAGGGAGAGTGGTTAACCGTAGTGATTCAGCCCAGACCCCGTAGAGTACGGGAGCCAGAATGGCAACATGCTCCTGGTAAAACTCAGATGTGAGTACATCTGGACCAGGGTCCTTGTTCTTGGGGAAGCCGGAGATTACCTGGACTATCTCATCTAGGGTGAATGGGGCATCTAGTTGTTCCTTAGTACTTTGGGAGATGAGGCTCATGGGGATGCTTTCTAACAGGTCATCCAGGTCTTGGTCAGTGTGCTCCGGCTGAGGGCCGTATAGATTGGCATAAAAGCTAGCAAAGGTAACAATGATGGTTTGGTCGGAACAGTGTCGTAAGCCCTGTTCATCGAAGATGCTACCTATCCGAGTTCTGCCCCTCTCCGCCCGTACTAGTTTAGCCAGGGTCTTCCCAGGTCTGTCTCCCTCACCATATCTTCGGGCAGCCACAGGGCGAGCATAGTACCGCACCTTGCTCAGGGCGTGAGATTCAAATACCTCCAGTTCCGCTCTGATTTTTGCAAGGGTCGCTAGGGCTGGTGCAGAAGCCTGTTCCTGTTCCAGTCCTTTAAGCTTTGCTTCAGAATTATTTAGGGCTTGCCTTATGGACTTGAGGACCCCGGCTTCCCTTGAGATACACATCCCCCTGATATATACCTTAAATGCCTCCCAGCGGGTCCCCTCAGTGGTGTCATGTGTATTGTTATTTTCAAAAAAAGCTTTTATATCAGACAGGATCTCAGCTTTAAAGACAATGTCAGATAGCACGTTAGATTTAAAGCGCCATGGGGGTCGAGCAGAGAGGGTACTACCCAGCTGGATCTGTAGCAATACAGGAGAGTGATCTGAGAGCGTACGTGCTAGAATCTCAACACTCGTCACCTTACCCACCCGGCATCCCGACAGTAGGAACATATCAATTCTTGAAGACCTATTGTGTACCATTGAGTGGAAAGTGTAGTCCCTTCCCTGGGGATGGAATGTTCTCCATACATCGTGTAGATTTAGGGTATCCATGTGTGTATGAAGTTGTCTGGCGGCACAGGATGTGACCCTGCGTGAGGTGGTTGTTCTATCCAGGACATTGTTGAGTATAAGATTCACATCTACCCCCCATATAATAGGAACTTCTACATATCTCGCCAGAATATCGGTTACTGCATCTCTGCATCTATGAATTCGGGGGAATCAGTGTTGGGACCATAGAAGTTGGCTATCAAGCATTCCTCATTATCCAGAGTGCAGTGAAGGATCACATACCTGCCGTCTGTGTCGATGTGGGCTGTGTGGAGCGCGAATTTAACCGATTTATGGATAAGAGTCAAGACTCACCTGGACTGAATATTGAGTATAGAATCTGTTGGGGCCACAGGTCTGCGCCAGGTTAGATGATAGGAGTTTCAGTACATGAGTTTCCTGCAATAGGAATACCTTAATCCCATGTCTCTGTGCATATGCAGTAATCCTACGGGACTTCGTGAAGTTAGTTAAAGCCCGAACATTCCATGTCAACATTTTAATAGCCATAGTGACAATTTATGGAACATCCCAAACAAAGGACTCATCTATTTCTGATTACTATCATATGTGCTGTGGCAGCGTAAACCCGCCCTGCAAGCAAACCGGTCCCCTGCCTCCAGCCAGTTTTAATGTAACATTCCCAAACTTTACCACCCCCCACCCTCACCGCCCGCTGTGAACTAGCAGTGTGATGATACCCACCCCCAGAGCGCTCAACTGTGTGCCGTCCCCAACTTGGTAACACGCGGTGTGCACAACCCTTAGCATAAGTGCCAGGGCGCCATGACCAATCTAGCCGCTCTGCCTCGTTTGCCCAACTGGGGCCGAACCGAGAACAAAACCACAAAATTGAGATTGCAATTGCAGTGGGGGCCGCCCCTGCCGTGTACCCAATCAAGCAAGTAGTGTGGCGCGTAAGCGCCTAATAGGCAGTGACAATATTTCTAAGTACTGTGTTACAGTGGAAAATTATTGAAGGATAGTGTCTTCAAAAGAGAGGTGCGGTCATCACAAGCGTGTTGGGAGCATAATGACCTCAGTCATTGTCCATCACATCATTGACAGGTGCATCCAGTGGGATTTGTGATTCAATGAAATTGACCGCTTCATCTGGAACCGTGAAGAAGTATAGTTTATTACGGAAGGAGAATTTCAAGCGTGCCGGGAAAAGCATTGCGTATTCGATGCTCCTTTCACAGAGCATTTTCTTCACCCCATTAAATTGTCTGCGCTCCGCCTGGACCACCACAGAAAAGTCTGGAAAGATTCTGATGACTTGCGAGTCCATTCTGAGTTCGCCTTTCTCACGTGCAAGTCTCAATATGTGATCTCGATAACTGAGGACTTTCGCTATTATCGGCCTGGGGAAATCACCTGGCTTCGGGCGGGGAGCAAGAGAGCGGTGCGCTCGCTCGATAGTGAAGAAAGGTGAGAGTGGAGGGTCGCCCAGTTGGTCCTTGAGGAGGGATTCGATCGCCAGTTCCGTACTGGCAGTCGAATCTTCAGTGCGGACTCCGGAACCCCCACAATGCGAATATTGTTTCTCCGGGACCTCGATTCAAGATCGTCGCATTTGGCCTTGGCACTCTTCATGTCGCGCACCAACACTGACACTGTATTTTGGAGGGTGAGTACACTGTCTTCATTTGCCCCAATTCTGGTTTCGGTCTCAGTGATCCTGGTGCCATGTTGGTCTAATTTCGACCTGAGCGAGGCCACATTAGCATTTATATCGACTAACTTCTCGTGGAAGGAGGCGAAGTTTTTGGCCATTGACTCCATCATTGTGGTCAGGTCAAGTTGAGGGGGGTCTAGTGGGGTCTCTGTGTCAGCGGCATTAGAGGAGGTGGTATTATGTTCCGCCCCGGGTGTTGGCTTGGCAAATTTGTCCATAGTCCCAGCCTTGGATGTCCCACGGGGCTTGCTGGGCATCCCAGGGTAGGTGATATTGAGTACAGGCGTAATGGGTTGCCCCCTGCGTGGTTACGGGGAAGGTCAGGCAGGCCCCGGGGGCAGCAGAGTCAGATGGTGCAGGAAGTGGCTGCAGTCTGGACGGCCCTGCGCAACAGCGCACTCCAAGTTGGGTCCTCCTATTCGTGGCTAAGCGAGGGGTCCAGGCGGGTGCTTCAGGGTTAGGAGCAGGGTACTGTATCAGGCATCCAGGGGCAGCAGGGAGTAGCAGGTTCGAACACAGAATAAGGAAGGCCAAACAGGCCAACAGGATAATCCCAGGAGGGAGGCAGATTGGGCCCCAGACGCAGGGTTCAAGCTGACAAGGGCCCGCTAGGTTAGGCACGGCAGGATTGCATGGGTCTGCCTAGCAGGCAGGTATGGTGATTCCCTATGATTAGGGTGAAGCCCCACCGGCTGAAACTGATCCTGTATAGAAGGAGGCCGCTGTGTAACTGTGAAGCGGCACTGCGCGGTGGGGGGGGAGTTTTCCTCCAGCCGTATTATCGCCAGGGGCCCTCAACCACGCGATCCTTAATGTATGGTGAGCAGGCAGAGGAGGCCGCTGCGTGTGGTATAGTGTGGCTCGGGGCTCCAGCGGCAGGATCCTGGGACAAACTGGGGAGGCAGGGCTCAATGTTGCTCAGGCTGGTGAGCGTGGGAGCTGGGGGCCGTGAACCCTAGTAATGCAGCGTTCGCGGGTGTAGTTGGGCAGTCCCCCGGCTCCTTACCTCAAGCACCAGTGATCCGGATAGAGTGAGGGGAGGGCTCTGCAGCGGTTGGTGGGCCCCACAGGCAAGGCGCAATCCAGGGCACTACCCGCCAGTCGCCCGCAGCGCCAGGCGCAATCAGAGGTGCCGACAGGGGGGAGGTGCGGGGGCCGCACCGACGAAGGTCTCCCCGCAGTGCCTCCAGGTAGATTGTGCCAGCAGTCCTCCGTCGCACAGGGAGACGCGGACCGGGGCCAGCAGCTGTCCGAGGAGTGGGGGAGGAGAGGGCGGGTACCCTGCAAGGAGCGCCGCAAGCAGGTGAAGCTCCACAACGCCAGGCGATCACACAGCAGCCCCCGGCAACCTGGGCACAGCGCCACTTGAGGAAGGCCCCGCACAGCCTCTCCGGCCCTGAAGAAAGGTGCCGTAAACAGGGTCTTCGGGGTCCGATTTCTTCCAGGATTAGACCTGGGTGTAGCGCAAGAGCAACGCTACGCACAGCTGAAATTTCCAGCGCAGGATTCGGTGTTACGCCGCCGATGGTGTCTGATAAGATATTGTTGGACCCGGAGCTCCACGGCTAGGCAGCCATTTTGTAGGCTGCTCAACAGCGCCCCCACTATCAGGTTCTTCTGACTCATCGGCTGTGCTGAACTCGTTGCCATTTCTTTTGCCGCTGGAGTCAAGGACGGTACCACAATGGCAACCCCATCTCTCCGCCCTGGCTATCGGTGCAGGAGGGTTCCATATACCTTTAACATCCGTCATACCATTCGCCAGCTGTGATTCCCGCTCTTATGTTTCCTTTGTCGGAGGCTTTGCGGGTCTGGGTTGAAAAAGGGCAAGGGCAACTCCCTCCATGACGTTCTTTCAGGTGTCGCTCCCTTTCTCTTCTGAACTGCCATCCTGGAATAGCTGTTTCCTTGTGCGTTCGGCCTTGCTCAGAGTGTGCTTTCGCACTCTTCCTGTTATCCCTTGTTAAGATAAAACTCCCAGGCAGGTCGAGGGGTGCTAGGAGTTTGCAAACCCAGACTTCATGGAAGGCCTAACTCCTTTCCTTCCCAAAATTAAAGCAGGCCCAGACAGACAGCAAGTTCAAACTGTGGTTTATTACAGCCAAAACCCATAGGGATCAGTACAAAAATCCAGGCACATCTCAGAGAATTCTCTCTCACATGCCAGTTTTGTAACACAGTTGCATCACACTGACATCACAACCTGGGCCCTTTTCCAGAAAACCAATCACATCCTGTGATTGGGCTTTGGGTGGTAGTCCACCTATAGAGGTGCCTATAGCTGCTAGGTTATTGTTTCTCCCATGTCATATGGCTGGCCTGGCTCATCCCCAGGAAATGCGACTTCTACAATGTTGCAGTGTGAGGGTCTGATGATTGGTTCTTGCCCCTTGCCACCCACACCTAGGTTCCTAATCTGTGATTGGTCAGAGCTGTCGCCCCCAGCCCTGGGTCCCAAGTCAGTTCTTAGCTTGAAGTGTACCTTCTCAAGGTAATAAGAACAACTATGTGTCTGCATTGTACTGTGTGTGAACCACCACAGACTATGAGAGTGCTCGTTCTCATCATGCAATACTCAGCTTCTCTGTAGCGACTTTATTGCAAGCCATCGTCTGGCAGCATGAGACGGCTTTGCTTTCCCAGCTGCTAGTTTTGGTTCATCATCAGCTTGGTCGGTCACCCGTCCAGAGACCGTGTTTCTGAGCTCTGCAGCTCTGAATTCATCAGAATGTGTGAGGAGTTATTCGTATCTTCTGTGCTGGAGTTACTGTTGTTCAGGGAAAGGAATGTCACTTGCATTGTGCCAACCTTGGCAGCAGACCCTTGTCCCACACGGCTTGCTCAGCTTTCACTGAGACATTTGTGGCCTACTTGAGATTTTGACTGAACCATGGTGTGGCTCCCAGCCTGTTGTGCTGTTCTATAGTATCGATAGGTTAGTAGTGTATAGCACTGTCAGGTCCCTCTGGTGCTTCTGCAGTTCTATATAGTTAATTGCATATAAGCATCTGCAAGCATTTACGCAGGATCTCTTGCTTCTTGCGGTTTCCACCTTGCTGCAGTCAAGTTAATGACAAAATAATAAAGGCAAAGACAGTATGTATATGTGACTGTCCTCTAGTTTACAGAACTGTACGCAAGTGTTCTTCATTTATTCAGGTGCGTGATTATGTCCTGATGTGCGGATGGCACGTGTGCTTCATGTCTAACGCTGCTATGTCGTGGTGTCTCTAACGACTTTGAGTACGTTTCTCTGCGCTTTAATCGAGGATGTCAGTTGACGTGTCTTTAAGGGCATTCAGCGACTCCTCGTCTACTCTAAGCAGTGTCTGTGCTTGCCCTTGGCTGTAGGGTTGGCAGAGTGGGTACCTTTCCTAGTATTTGTCGATCAGGGGAGCAGTGGGGGTTGGTCCTGAATGGTACGAACAGTCATGATTCCTTTTGGTTCTTCTTCCGGTTTGTGTGCCTGGTGGGATGAGAGGCAAGAGTGGATTTTGACCTTCCCACTTCAGTCCCCCCTCTGGTCAACTTGTTGACCACATCGCGATACAACCGCCCATCGTCTCTAAGTCACCATATCTTTGTCACTCCTCCGAGATGTCCATAATCATTTACGTGATTGTCAAAGGACCAGTACATGTAGGCGCATTTTTCTTCATGGTTGCACCAACGCCACTTCCCTTCATACTCCCTTGAGTCATGGGGGTTGTCCACTTTTGTTTCTGTCGGGAACATGTCACTCATTGTGATTTTCTCCCTTAGTCTGTCTCTTTCTTTCACAATGTCATTCATTGCTCCTCCTATGCTCACATCCATCAGTATTTGATTTCCTATTGCTTCTTCTGCTGTTTTCTTACATCTTCCAATGCAGATCTTGATCCCAGATCTTGATCCCACACAGGGATGCTGCTGCTAGTTCCAGTACTCCAACTATCACCTTGAGTCCATCTGCCAACCACGATGGCATCCATGAACTCTTGTCCTTCCCTGTCCCACGTGCTTCGTCCTCCATCTTCACATGCATTTGTGCTAATTGTGCAACAGCATCTGAGAGAGTTCCCATTATCTTCATCATTGGCAGGTATGAATGTGCAACAGGAACCAATAGTGATCCATCATTATGGCTGTTCCTACTCCCATGGCAAGATACTTTCAATCGCCTTGCATCCCACGTTTTGACCAACCTCTGGCAATGATGCCATTGTGTTGGTTACACAAAGCCAGTGTCTTCAAGGGAATTATCGCGATTGGTCCAGCTTCGTTTTCCACCCACGTTACCAGCTTTGCACTCCTGTCCCATTCCTTCAAGCACTTGTCATTTTCTTCTTGCACTTTGTTCACTGGTGCGTTGGCTAAGGTCAGTCCCTTGCTTACCACCACTCCATCTTCCCAGCTGTCATTAGTATATACACGTCCATAGATAAAGATCTGTGGTCTCTCCCAGCAGCTGGGCTCTCCTCCGATCTCCTTGTCCAGGGGCAAGGTAATTCCTTCAATGTAACCATCTTTGTCTCTCCATTATCTGGCCCATCAGTTATATACTACAATCCTTTATCGAGCTGCCAGTAATTGTTCATCATGTCTAGGGTCTTGATATAACTGTCTTCATATGGAAACGTTCACTTTGACATCCATCTTAAGGTGGCTGTCTTCCCCCGGAGTCACGTCTGGAACATTGCGAGGTACATCAAGCAGTGCGCCTGGGCTGCCAGTATTTCAGTTGCAATGAATGTTCTCGAGGCACTCATGGCGTAGGGAATTAAGGAGCAGACATAACAGCTCTCTGCAGTGGTGTCCCTGGCAACTTTATACAAGTACGTATACCACATGTTGTTTTACTTGTGCTGTGTCTGAGAGATGCATATCAACTCCCTTCATGTCTGTATCAACACTGCACTCACCTCTTCTTAGCCTGTCAGCAGTGTTTTCTCCTCCAACTGACATGGTAGTTCCCCCTGCTTGGGTCGGGGGAATATCAGTAGGGAACACAGCAGTAGCATGCATTGCAAAATAGAGCTGCCATACTATGAGGCTCAATACTCCAGTGGGAATCAATAAACACACAAGAGTTAAAATAAAGTTTATTTTCTCTGACATGACCACTTATGCTGCTTAGTCCGTGCAGCTGATGAGATGATGACGTTGCCCACCTGAAAATTGCAAGAAAGGCGTTATTGTTTTAGTATTTGTCAGTAAGCTTAAGATCAGCAAACTAAATAGTCCCTTATTGCAAAAGCAAATACTTCCTCCCAGACCCTTCTTATGGATTAATCCCTTAACGTGGGCAGCACTGGGTATGCACTGTGTTCTAAGTGTGGATATGTTTGGGCCAAATATTCTATGAACACCAAGAAATATACTTCAGGGGATCAAGCTCTAAATTGTCTCTGTCTCCTTTATATAGTGGACTAACTAGTTGGATAATGCTTCAGGGTGGTCTGTTGGAGGTAACACCAGGGGCGTTCCCTTCACAGTTCTAACAACATACGCATCAACCTGCATGTGCGAGAGAAAGAGAGAACAATCAGTGTTTCAGCTGTCATGATGCAGACATATTACAGTTGCAAATTCAAGACCTACGTTTGCGAGATCATGGATCATGGGGTGGCCAGATTTCCCTATTTCAGGAGTATTTATGCTCTCTTGTAGTCCGTCGAGATCTGTAACATTGGCTCTGCCGGTTCTCATTGTTGTGCTGCTGGGCGAGGCCACTGCTTTGTAGGGCTTGATGTCCTGGATATGGGTCCAAACTCCTTTCCCTTCAAGTCGGACAGCTCAGTCCATGACTGCCTCCACTAGGTGTGGTGCAGTAAATGGGGGCACGTTCCAGCACCTAACAAAGTTTTTTAGGAGAACCAAGTCTCCTACTTGCACTAAAGGTTTTGTTGCATGTCTTGTTCTGTATCATCATAATGCACTTGTTTGTCATCTTCAGGCCTGCCCTGGGTCCTCTGTATCTGGTTGAGATAAAAGAAGCGCTAGAAACCAGGGAAGTGACATTCTCATACATTTCTTGACCCAATATCTCTGCACTGTTCTCACAATCGTTCAATGCCAGTGGGAGATGCATGTGCCGTCCTGTCACCACCTTGCAGGGCGTTAAATGGTAGTCGGACCCTGGCTTGTTGCGCAATTCAAATTGTGCAAGTGGCAAACAGTGAAACCAGTTATTTTTGGTGCTCTGCTGAGTTTCGGCAATGCACTCCTTCAGGAGGCCATTAAGGCGGTCGCACACCTCATTTGCTTGTGGGTGGTATGCACAGGCGAATTTGTGTTTCATTCCTAAGAGGATTGTGATATGTTGGAACAATTCATTGGCGAAGTGAGGGCCATTGTTAGACCACAGGACTCACAGATGCCACATCTTGGGAAACTTCCCGACCAGAAACCTCACTGCTCTAAGAGCGTCAGCACGAGAACAGGGCCCAGCCTCTAACCACCTGGAGAATGAGCAGACAACCACTATCATGGAACGGTAGCCTTGACACACTTGGATCAAGTCCACATAATCTACATAGTCGCCCCAGTGTCAACTAGAAAGGAAAGAATTTTGTCACCTATCGCCACCCCTATGCGAGGTTCCTCCGCAGTATTGGCTGTGACCGACAGGATGGGACACATCAAGTTCGTCTGTGGGCTGTCCTATTGAGGGTACAATGACAATCAATTTCCTGTGAAAGGGTTGTTGCCCACCATGGTAACTCCTCCTAGTCGTCTAACTGGAACCGTCGCCCCTGTGTCCATGGGCTCTGTTGTGTCACCATCCCGTATTTGTCCTAACTGTTGTGCACTTCCTCTAGATTGTGATGCTTGTAGGTACTGGGGTAGTGGAACTGTCATTTGTGGGCTCTGTGTTTGTACCTGTGGTGGGGCTGGGAATTGCCAAATCCTTTCGATGCTGGACTGCCCATGTGGCCGGGACAAAGACTGATATGCAAATTGATATTTCCCATATGTGAAAGGTACAGTCAGCAAAAAGCAGATGGCTGCAAACTCTCAAAGTGATTAATAAACCCTGAACAGGTTATCATGCCGTGTTCTTTTGAGAGAGGGGCACCTGCTAACTTTTATGTATTTGTGGTGGGGCTGGTGCCTGCATTTATGCTTGTGGCATATGCTGATAGTTGCCCTATTTCTGTCCCTGTTGCTGTGTACCTTGAGCATAATATTAATGGTCCTGTCACCCTTGATAGTTCTGTTGCTCCTGATCTCCCCAGTTCTGTTGAGTCCCTCTAAACCTACACACTCTTGAAATATGTCCTAAATGTTCACACGTCCCACACGGAGGTGGGTCCCTCCCCTGCCATTTAAAGCCCCCTAAGAAGTCTCCTGGCCCCTGCTGTACTTGGTGCTTGCACCCTCAAAGCCCCCTTGATTGTGATGGTTTGTGGTCCAAAACCACGCCCCCTTGGAAGTCCTCCCCTTCCTTGGAACCCCGGCTGGAACTCGCCTCACCCCATGTACCCTCCTCCCATGGGCAGTACATATTGCTGTGGTTGTTGATACTGTTGCTTTGGTGCTGGTGCTAGCGGGGGAGGGAGGGGCTGGTTATCACTGCTTTGATCATTTCTTTTGTACTAAATTGGCCTTGTCTGCCTTCCTCTCTTCTGCCTTTTGTTTAACCTTCTCCTGCCACAATCTACAGTCGTGTATTATGGTGAGCTGTATCTCTGGCCATCCTTTTGCTTCCATCCCCACCAATTTCTTCAAACTCTTCTGTACAGGTTCTGACAATCCCTGCACTAAGGTATGATAAAAAAAGATTGCTATAGTTTTGTCCCACGGCTCTCGGGTTTCAAGGTGACAAAGCTCTTGAATCTCCTGAATGTATCGAACAGGATCCTCGTCCTCACGCATTTTGCATGACGTAAATGGCCCTGATATCTGACGTGTCTGGGTATTGTGTCCGTAGTGCTTGCATATTGCTGCTCTGTAATTTGCGAATGTCGACCTGTCATGTGCTGTGGTTTGTATGGTCACCCTTGGGAACCCTGCCCTCTTTCATATGTCATCAGCTGCGTCACCCAATTTTGAATCCAACAGTCCCTTTACATCACCCTCTGCCAACCTGTGCCCCGCTGTCAGTTTCTCCATTTCATAGATCCATTCCCCAGCTCCCGCACTCAATAAGAGTAATCTGCATTTGACATTCTCATTATCTGTGTGTTTCCAGGGCACACACTGAGGCCTTGTCCCTCCCCTCTCTAATAGGGGCATTTGCGAATACGCTCTCCTTTCTTCTGGTGTTCTTCGATACTGCCTGATCTGAATAGGCCCCCTTTCGTCCTCAACGTCTGTGCATATATCCACAGGTTCTAATGTGGGCACTTGTTTGGTTTCATCATGAGCTCTAGCCAGTCGCCCTCTAGAATGTGCCAGTGTTGTCTCTTCGCTCCTGCGCCCTGGATAGTCCCTGAGTTTGTTGACATATGTATTATGTGTGGTGCACCTGCCAGTTTCTTGTTGTGTTCGTTCTTCTGAATCGACCCCTCCTTCTCTCTGTCTGTGTGATCTACACTCCCAGGAAGCGCCTTCTCCTGACCTCGGTCCCCCCCTCTCGTCACCGCTATGCCTGTCGTCATTGTCAGACCCTACATCCATTTTGCTACAAATGTCATCTGAGAATTTCAATCTCCTTGATGTCGAATCAGCATCAGGTTTTAACTCAAGATCAATGTCTATCAAATTATACTTGCTGTCTCCCTTCTATAATCCTAGGCGTGCCATGCCACTCCCTCCTGGGCTTCTTCCACTTATATTTGTGCTGTCTGGTTCTGTTCGCCTTTCCTCCCTTTGTCTATTTCTCTCTTGTAACTGGGCAACCTGGTTGCTAACTTCCTTTATTGCTCACTCCCCTTCCTCTTTTCGTGCTTGTTCCCTTGCCAGTCTATCCAATTGCAATTTGCTCTGTCCCCTCGCTGCTAACTTGCATGCTTCCTGCTCCGCTATCTCCCTCCGTCTCTCTTCCTTTTCCATCTTGCTCTCCCTTTTTTCCCTTATCTCCCTCTCCACTCTTCCTTTCATTCAACTACTGTTCTATTCTTTCCTCTGGTTCCTTTTCCAGTTGCTCTCTTTGCTCCTCCCTCCTTCGCTCCCTATCTGCCCGCTCCAACTTCTGCTCTCTTCTCCTTTCATGGTCCTCGCGTTCTAACCTTACTTCCCTCTCCTTCTCCCTGTTATATTCTTCTTCCGTTATGTCTGAAAAGTCTAATGTTTCTTTCTCCTTCTCCAAGCTTTTGATCACCCTGGTCGCCCCTTCTGCTTCCCCTATGGTCTTCCCTTTAAGTTTCAAAAGTATCTGTGCTGCTATCCATTCGTCCATCCCTATGCCTTCAAATTCTCCCTTCGCACTCTGCAGCCCCTCCTAGCTTGCTCCCGTGCCATTAGCTGGTTGTTCCACACCCTTCTGTTTCTCCTCTTTTGTATATGGTGGTGGATTGTATGTCAGGTTTGAATATCCCTCTGCTGCCCTGAGTTCCCTCACTGGGTACATTACTTCCTGTTCCTCATCAGTGTCATCAGATATTACACTTGGAGGGGTCGGGGGAGGTGCGGAAGGGTGAGGCCCTTCTTTCTTTACTTCTTGCTGGTTCATCAACCATATGTCTTGCCTGTTCCCCCCTCCCTATTGAAACATGTGCCATAGCTCGAATATAGCCATGCGCTTGGACAACTTCTTCCCCTTATATGTGCCCTGCAGATGTGTCAGTAGTGATTGCTGCATGTCCCTGGAGAAACTGCCGCAAGGCGGCCATGGTCTTATTAATTTGCCTTCAGTGCTTTTGGAACACTCTACACTGTATTTAACAAGCTTTTCTTTCTAAGGTGGCAATGTCACTGGTGTGAGCCTGCACCCTTCTGCAACAGCAATTATTGCCCCATTGCCCTCCCTGTGTCATCTGTTACATGCACAGCAATCCAATACTCTCTAGCCAGCACTGCCTGGATCGCAATAGAACAATGGTCCCCTCTGGCTCATCCGGTGGTGTTTCTGGCCTGAATAGATATTCACTAGGCACCTGCCACACCTTCCCTGCAATGCCTGGTATCCATGCAATGGCAACATCTGTTCCATATTGAAACATTTCTGGGTCCATTGGCACCCCCCACTGTACTGTGCTCCCACAATATGCCTGGACAATCTGTCTTACATTCAACGTGCGTGTGCCTAGTGTTGAGCAAATTATGCCTTTGTCTGTAAATGAGATGGTCATAGTCAGTCTGCTCATGATGTCGCGTCCCAATATGTTTACAGGTGCTTGGCAGGAGTAAAGTAAAGGTAGGGATAAGTTGTGATCTCCTATAAATAGAGAGATGTTGTCAGTGAAAGGAACCACTTCCCGAGCCCCAAAGAATCCTTGAGTGTACATGGCATCGCCTGACAACACAAATGTCCTTTCCCGCGTTCATGACCGAGTCACCCCAGTGTCAACAAGAAAGGAAAAGGTTTTGTCACCTATCGCCACCTCTATGCGAGGTTCCTCCGCAGTATTGGCTGTGACCGGCAGGATGGGACACATCAAGTTTGTCTGTGGGCTGTCCTATTGAGGGTACAACGACAATCAATTTCCTGTGAAAGGGTTGTTCCCCACCATGGTAACTCCTCCTAGTTGTCTAACTGAAACCGTTGCCCCTGTGTCCATGGGCTCTCTAGTGTCATCGTCCTGTATTTGTGCTAACTGTTGTGCACTTCCTCTGGATTGTGATGCTTGTGAGTACTTGAGGTAGTGGAGCTGTCATTTGTGGACTGTCTCACTCTCCCTTGTTTCTCTTCTCTCCACTCTCTTCCTTTCATTCAACTCCTGTCCTATTCTTTCCCCAGGTTCCTTTTCCAGTTGCTCTATTTGCTCCTCCCTCCTTTGCTCCCTATCTGCCCGCTCCAACTCCTCCTCTCTTCTCCTTTCTTGGTCCTCCCGTTCTAACCTTGCTTCCCTCTCCTTCTCCCTGTTATCTTCTTCTTCCATTATGTCTGCACAGTCACGTTTCCTTCTCATTCTCTGGCTTTTGATCACCCTGGTTGCCCCTTCTGCCTCCCCCATGGTCTTCCCTTTAAGTTTCAAATGTATCTGTGCTGCTATCCATTCATCCGTCCCTATGCCTTAAAATACTGCCTTTGCGCTCTGCAACCCCTCCTCGCTTGCTCCTGCTCCCGCGCCACTAGCTGGATGTTCTACACCCTTCCTCCGCAGTATTGGCTGTGACCGACAGGATGGGACCCATCAAGTTCGTCTGTGGGCTGTCCTATTGAGGGTACAATGACAATTAACTTCCTGTGAAAGGATTGTTCCCCAACATGGTAACTCCTCCTAGTCATCTAACTGGAACCGTCACCCCTGTGTCCATGGACTCTGTTGTGTCACTCTCCTGTATTTGTGCTAACTGTTGTGCACTTCCTCTGGATTGTGATGCTTGTAAGTACTTGGGGGTAGTGGAGCTGTCATTTGTGGGCTCTGTGCCTGTACCTGTGGTGGGGCTGGTGCCTGCATTTGTGCTTGTGGCATCTGCCGATGAGTGCCCTGTATCTGTCCCTGTTGTTGTGTACCTTGAGCATAATATTAATCGTCTTGCTCCCCCTTGATAGTTCTGTTGCTCCTGATCTCCCAGTTCTGTTGAGTCCCTCTAAACCTACACGCTCTTCAAATATGTCCTAACTGTCCACACGTCCAGCACTGAGATGGGTCCCTCCCCTGCCCTGGAAAGCCCCCTATGAAGTCTCCTGGCCCCTGCTGTACTTGGTGCTTGTACCCTCGAAACCCCCTTGATTGTGATGTGTTTGTGGTCCAAAGCCACGCCCCCTTTGAAGTACTCCCCTTGCATGACCCCAGCTGGAACCCGGCTTACCCCATGTACCCTCCTCCCATGGGTGGTAAATATTGCTGTGATTGTTGATACTGTTGCTGTGGTGTTGGTGGTTGTGTGGTGGGGCTGGTTATAACTGCCCCTTCCAAGGCATAATTTGATAATTTCTTTTGTACTAACTTGGCCTTGTCGGCCTTCCTCTCTTCTACCTTATGGTTAACCTTCTGCCACAATCTACAGTTGTGTATTATGGTGAGCTGTATCTCTGGCCATCCTTTTCCTTCCATCCCCACCAATTTCTTCAAACTCTTCTGTACAGGTTCTGGCAGTCCCTGCACTAAGGTAAGATAACAATTGCTATAGTTTTGTCCCCCGGCTCTCGGGTTTGAAGGGGCCAAAGCTCTTGAATCACCTGAATGTATCGTACAGGATCCTCGTCCTCACGCATTTTGCGTGACGTAATGGCACCGATATCTGACGTGTCTGGGTATTGTGTCCGTAGTGCTTGCATATTGCTGCTCTGCAATTTTGCGAATGGCGACCTGTCATGTGCTGTGTTTTGTATTGTCACCCCTGGAAACTCCACGCTCTTCCATATGTCATCAGATCCGTCACCCAATATTGAAACCAGCAGTCCCTTTACATCACCCTCTGCCAACCTGTGCCCTGCTGTCAGTTTCTACATTTCATAGATCCATTTCCCAGCTCCCGCACTCAATGAGGGTAATCTGCATTTGACATTCTCCTTATCTGTGTGTTTCCAGGGCACACACTGAGGCCTTGTCTCTCCCCTCTCTAATAGATGTCTGCCATTATGTCTGCACAGTCTGATGTTTCCTTCTCCTTCTCCAGGCTTTTGATCACCCTCGTTGCCCCTTCTGCTTCCTCTATGGTCTTCCCTTTAAGTTTCAAAAGTATCTGTGCTGCTATCCATCTGTCCCTATGCCTTCAAATTCTGCCTTAGCTCTATGCAGCCCCTCCTCGCTTGCTCCCGCGCCACTAGCTGGATGTTCTACACCCTTCTGTTTTTCCTCTTTTGTATATGGTGGTGGATTGTATGTCAGGTTTGAATATCCCTCTGCTGCCCTGAGTTCCCTCACTGGGTACATTGCTTCCTGTTCCTCATCAGTGTCATCAGATATTACACTTGGAGGTGTCAGGGGGAGGTGCGGAAGGGTGAGGCCCTTCTTCCTTTACTTCTTGCTGGTTCATCATCCATATGTGTCTTGCCTGTTCCCCCCTCCCTATTGAAACATGTGCTATAGCTTGAATATAGCCATGCGCTTGGACAACTTCTTCCCCTTATATGTGCCCTGCAGATGTGGCAGTAGTGATTGCTGCATGTCCCTCGAGAATCTGCTGCAAGGTGGCCATGTCCTTGTTAATTTGCCTTCAGTGCTTTTGGACCACTCCACGTTGTATTTAACAAGCTTTTCTTTATAAGGTGGCAATATCTTATACAGATGCTGAAGGGGAGTCATTCCCCCATTAATTCACTGGTACATTGTATAACCCTTTTTTACCTGACTGCAAGTCGAGGCTTTCGATAGTCTGCTGTTCTGGGAAAAGGGGTTAAACTGCAACAAGAATACATTTCAATTTCTACGAGCCCCTTTAGCTCTATACCTTACCAGGCGTGCTACGCACACCACCCCTCCTTCACAATCGCTGCCTCCTCAGGCACACCACCACAATTCTGCGCATGTGCCTCCTGTGCACCGCCACTTGTTCACCTCGTCTGCCAATCCCAAGTTTACAACACTAGCTCCTCACCATTAAAAACTCTCCATCCTACGCACCAACCTAAGGGTGATGTCACCAAATTAAAATCACAATACAATGAAAGAACAATCGTACGCACACAACAATGACCCGTTACTCCAACCCCCCAGAAACCCCACAGTTGTCTTCCTGCCTCTCCAGGGTAGAGTATACTTCTATTTTCTTGTGACCAGCTGCACATGTTGCATCGCATAATGTGTGAAACGCCTCTCCCCAGGAGTCTTGATCAGCTAGTTCACCTTCCGCAATCTAGGATAGTTCAAGCTAACCCTCACAGGAATACCATAATCTATGACACAAGTTAAAATGCCCAACCTACAGGAATACCTTTATTTACAAGCTGTCACCATCCAAGTCCTCTAAGACCAAATGTCACCTAAACATAGAAAAGGAACTTCTACCTCTGCTCAGGTCCCTGCTATTTGACGCTAATAACAATGCTACAACACGCTAATGAACAATACTTCCCTAGTACCCAACAACACCCATTGTTACCACACAGTTGCTGGTTGTCTGGACCAATACTTACGTTCCGTGCTGCATTGACATTGCTCGGCTGCAGACTCCCCCGTCAAGGAGCTTGCCTCCCCATCATGGTCTGCTTGGACAACTCGCCAATTCTGGGTGGGATGGTTTCCAAAAAGGCTCCCGACGACCTTTATCCAGTTACACGTGTACCGCTGTTCTCAAAATGCACGCGAGGTTCCCACAGCCTCTCAGGTTTGTCAGCGACTGGGTCGGTTTGGTGCCGGGCTGGCGCAGCGAATCATCCTCTGCCTACCAACTTGTTAGGATAAAACTCCCAGGCAGGTCGAGGGGTGCTAGGAGTTCTCTAACCCCGACCTCATGGAAGGCCTAACTCCGTCCCTTGCCAAAAGGAATGCAGGCCCAGACAGACAGCAAGTTCAAACTGTGGTTTATTACAGCCAAAACCCACAGGGATCAGTCCACAGAGAAAAAAGCCAGGCACATTTCAGAGAATTCTGTCTTGCAGGTCAGTTTTATAACAGTTGCATCACACTGACATTACAACCTTGGCCCTTCTCCAGAAAACCTATCACATCCTGTGATTGAGCATTGGGTGGTAGTCCACCTATGGAGGTCCCTATAGCTGCTATGTTATTGGTTTTCCCATGTCAGATGGCCGGCCTGGCTCATCCCCTAAACTTTTTACTTCTGCAATGTTGTATGTAGAGTGAGGGCCTGATGATTGGTTCTTGCCCCTTGCTACCCAGCCCTAGGGTCCTGATCTGTGATTGGTCAGAGCTGTCGCCCCCAGGCCTGGGACCCAAGTCCGTTCTCAGCTCAACATGTACCTTCTTAAGGTAATAAGAACTATGTGTCTGCATTGTAATATGTGTGAACCACCACAGACTATGAGAGTGCTCGTTCTCATCATGCAATACTCAGCTTCTCTGTAGCGACTTTGTTGCAAGACATTGTCTAGCTCTGTGAGACTGCTTTGCTTTCCCAGCTGCTAGTTTTGGTTCATCATCGGCTTGGTCGGTCACTTGTCCAGAGGCTGTGTTTCTGAGCTCTGCAGCTCTGAATTAGTCAGAATTTGTGAGGAGTTATTTGTATCTTCCGTGCTGGTGTTACAGTAAGTCAGGGAGAGCAATGCAACTTGCATCGTGGCGACCATGGCAGCAGGCCCTTGTCCCACACGGCTTGCTCTAAATTCCGCTCAACTCAGCTTTTATTGAGACGGTTGTGGCCTACTTGTGATTTTGCCTGAACCATTGTGTGGCTCCCAGCCTGTTGTTCTGTTCTATAGCATCCATAGGTTACTAGTGTATGACGCTGTCAGATCCCTCAGGTGCTCCTGCAGTTCCATAGAGTTATTTGCATATAAGCATCTGCAAGCAATTACGCAGGATCTCTTGCTTCTTGCAGTCTCCACTTTGCTGCAGTCAAGCTAATGACAAAATAATAAAGGCAAACACAGTATGTATATGTGACTGTCCTCTAGCTTATAGAACTGTGCACAAGTGTTCTTCATGTATTCAGGTGCGTGATTATGTCCTGATGTGCGGATGGCACGTGTGCTTCATGTCTAACGCTGCTATGTCGTGGTGTCTCTAACGACTTTGCGTACCTTTCTCAGTGCTTTAATCGAGGCTGTCAATTGAAGTGTCTTCAAGGGCATTCGGCGGCTCTTCGTCCACTCTAGGCAGTGTCTGTGCTTGTCCTCGGCTGTAAGGTTGGCGCAGTGGGTACCTTTCCTCGTATTTGTCTATCAGGGAGCAGTGAGTGTTGGTCCAGATGGTACAAACAGTCATGATTCCTTCGGTTCTTCTTCTGGTTCGTGTGCCTGGTGGGATGGGAGGCAGGGATGGATTTCAACCTCCCCTCTTCACCCTATGTGGAAAGGGAAGGGAGGTCAGGTGTGTGTAATTCTCAGCAATTTCCTGACTCTGCTTGACACTTGTGTTGGGAAATTTCAAGTATACTGATCTGGTGTTAGTCCATCACTTTACGTGGTAGTCGGTCTGTTAGAAAGTGTTTGTGTCAAGAAAGGGCGGGTTGAGTTTTTAGATATACTACTGGGTAGGATGGGGAAAAGGTGTCATAAGGAAGGGGGTACTGTGTCTACCCTTTCGGCCTCCCACTTCCAATCCCCGAAGAATCCATACCCAGGTGATCCTCCCACACTGGTCCACCACAGGAACTGGATCCAATAGCGATGGCCGTGTCCTGGCCACCTGGATGACAGATCCCCAGGGACTAGTGAGTGAGACACCTTCAGGATTCTCACTTCCCCTTCCCCTATGCGAGGTAGATATGCCTGTTCTTTGTCCAGGTGACACGTTGTTAAGACCTGGGAGAGAACAGGGATGAGAGATGTCCAAGAGCTCTCACATATTCCATTAAACAAAAAAAATAGAATTTCTTTTTTTAAACTTTATTTTTTGGAATTTGCATTCATAACCTATACATTTGCACCAAACGGGTGCTTTCGTAACATTATCAACTTCAAACACCCTTACGCGAATTCTCCCTCCCCTCTTACGTCCATTTGGGCGGATATGAAAGTTATTTTCTCAGCTGCGCCAATGTGGTTTGACTCCTTCGTTATTACTGAGTTGCACTGTCCAATATGCTGTGTTTATGTTATTGAGGTTTCTGAGTGAGGTTTCAGCGCTATTTAGCAGATATGTTATGTATGGCCCCCAGATGTCGGGGGGGACATGCGCGTAGTGGCAGCGTCTTTATGAACTCATTGTCCATATCTTGACAATACAGAATGTCTTTTTTCCCGTCTTCGATCTTTGGCAGTGGGCCTCTGCCCCAGGTCATGGCGATTCTCCTCTGTGCCAGTACCATAAGTAGGGCTGCTAGTTTTCGTGTTGCGGGATGTAGGTGTCTGGTTAACCCGAGGAGGGGCCCCAGTGGGAGTGGGGTCACCTGTTCTCCTGTGATGTCGGCTGTTATTTGTACCATGGTGGTCCAGAATCGGTGTATTCCGGGGCAGTTCCAGGCTAAGTGGAAAAAGTCTGCGTTTGCGGTTGTGCATCTTTTGCATTGTGCTGACATTTCTGGATGGTGTCTGTGTTTTCTAGCCGGGGTGTTATAGGTTTGGTGCACGAAGTTGAAGTGAATTCGTTTATAACAAATGTTTAATGCAACTTTTTGGGTTTGACGGAGGATGTAGGTCCAGTCTTCTGAGGATATTGTTTCTTGAATGGCCGTTTCCCATTTTTGCTTCACCCGAGGGTCTATTGCTTCCGTGACAGTTAACAAGGATTTGTATAGTAGTGACACTAGTCTTCCTTGCCCTTGGGCCGGGAGTACATTATGCAGTAAGTCCCATGTTGGTGGCTGTTTGGGGAATGAAGGGAACAGCGTTTGGAAAGTGTGGCATAGTCTAAAGTAGAGGAATACGTCAAGGGAGGTGTTTCCTCCCCTGTCTGTGGCCATTTGTGGAGTTAGAAAGGTGCCTTCTGGGAATAGGTCTCTTATGGATTGCATGTTGACTTTATCTGTCCATATGAGGAATACTTTTTCATTTGTGAGGGGGATGCCGGGAATAAATTTGATTGGCAGTAGGGGGGAGAACCTTATTTTTACCTCGTATTTGCGAGCGATCTTTTTCCAGATCGCATACGTGGATAGAACTGTATTTAGCGTGTTGTGTGGTATCGGAGTGTGACTTATTATGATGGCTCTTAGCAACTTGGGGGATGCAAGGGCCCGTTCCACTTGTACATGTGGACGGATGAACTGTGTTGTGTACCAGTGGGTCAAAAACTGTGCTTGGGCTGCCCAGTAGTACTTCTCTATGTCCGGGAGTGCCAAGCCACCACTCGAGGTTGGTAATGTTAGTGTTTTATATGCTACTCATGCTGGCTTTCCCGCCCATAGTAGTTCCAGGATGAGACTCTTGACTTTTTGGGGGAAGGACTTTGGGATTAGTAACGTAATATTTGTAAATAAATAGAAGAGTTTGGGAAGGATGACCATTTTAGTTAGCGAGGTCCTGCCCCATAGTGTTAGTGGCAATAATTTCCATCTCTGAATTCGTTCCTACAGGGAGTTAGTGTTGTTACGTAATTGTCTTTATATATATCGTTATGACTGAGGGACATATAGATACCCAGGTATCATACCTTTGAGTTTTCCCATTTGAAGCCGTTATCGTCCTGCAACTCACTGGTATTTGGAGTCAGAGGGAATACCACTGACTTCAAGTGATTGGTTTTTAGGCCGGACATTTGGCTAAACTTGATCCCTACAGGCATTATAGGGTTGAGGTTGGTTTGTGAATCGCTAACAAAAAGCATGACATTGTCAGCATAGAGGGAGACTATTAGTCTATGTGGTCCCAGCTTAAGGCCTCTGTGTAGTTGGTTAGATCTTAGCCTCGAAGCCAGGGGCTCCATCACTAGGGAGAAAATGAGGGCTGAGAGGGGCCATCCTTGCCTAGTCCCACGCTCTAGTGTGATACTTGAGGATCTAGTGTTCCCTAGTGTGATGTAGAAGTTCCCCAACCCCATTTGTCTGAGCGTTGCAAACATGAAGGGCCATTCTACAGAGTCAAACGCTTTCTCGGCATCGAGTAATACTGCTATTGCCTGTTGTGTTGGGTCTAGGGCCTCTATGACGCCGAATAGCCTTCTAATGCCGTAGGTTGTGCTGCATCCTGGGATGAATCCAGCTTGGTCGCCGAGTACTAGGGATGGCATGAGGGGGAGTAATCATGTTGTCAAAATTTTAGCCAGAATCTTATTGTCTAGATTGATCAGGGAGATTGGTCTATATGATGCACATTCTTCTGGGGGTTTGCCTGCTTTGTGCAGTACTATTACGCTGGCTTCGTGCAGTGTAGGGGGGAGGCTCCCTCGTTCTATTGATTCTTCGTAGACGCGGAGCAGGAGAGCATGGTGTCAGCTAGTGAGCCTGGCTTGAACCTCCAATTGAGCCCAGGTGTTGCTATGTCGGATAATGTGACATCGAGTGTTACCATTGAGTGGTCTGAGAAGGACCATGGGAGAATTTGGCACTTTCCCCAGTTAAATGGACTATGGGTAGATGCCAGAATATAGTCTATCCGGGAGCTGGTATTATGGGCAGCTGAATGGAAGGTGTATTCTCTTGCATCTCGGTTATATTGTCTCCACCTGTCAGATAGATTGAATGCTTGGCAAATCTCTTTGATTTGAAGGCTCGCTTTGGATGGGTTTCCCTGCTGTGTTGTGGGATTTGTCAATTCTGGGATCCAATGGTGTATTGAGCTCTGCTCCCCATATAATGGTCGCTGCATCGACCTTTCCTAGTTGAGTCATAACCCAATTAAAGTTGGTTGGTCCGTCGATGTTTGGAGCATACGGGTTTATTATGACTACTTCTTTTCCTGCCAGAATCCCTCTTACCAGTATGAATCTTCCTCCTGTGTCTTTCCTTGAGTCGATAAGGCTGAAGTTTGCTCTTTTGTCGATTAGGATTGCAACACCCCTAGCATAGTATGAGTAGGACAAGAAATATCTATGGCAGCCCCAATACTTGGCCTAAGACGGAAGGAGGTGGGTCTCTTGTAGTATGGTGATGTTGATTGTGTGTCTTCTGAGGTATTGGAGGATCCTCCTGGTTACCACCACAGATGTTCCAGGTGGCGATTTTAAACCCTGTCATTGGCATCTTGGAGGATGGATGGATGTGGACCAGTCTTGGGTGTTGAGATGAGTCTGGCGTCTAGGCGCGCATAGGGGTCTGTTGGAATTTTCTTTCATCTGGATCGTGTTCTGTTGTATGGGCGTTGTGGTGCGTAGGTGGGCTGTAACAGGCGTCTTCGCGGAACTACATTCCCTCCCCTGAGTGGGCAACCCCCAACTGACCCACGGTGAACATTCCCTTCTAAACAAAACAATCAGCTTTGCTGTGCTCTGGTTGCTGGTAGCCCTCCAAGAGAGGGCGGCTCCCTGCTACTGCTGAAGATTTGTTTGTGGTGATTATTTCGTGAAGTTAGTGGTGACATAATGCCTTTGCCTTGCGTTTCTTGTAGAGTGGTTGTATGGCAAGTCTCTTCTCATCCAGTCTCTGCTTTGTGGTCTTCCATTGTTCGAGGTGGGTCTGCAGCCGGCTCGGTCTAAATAGTCACTGGTTTCCTCTGGTGTGTTAAAGAAATGGGTTCTGCCTTCATATTGAATACAGAGTTTTGCCAGGAAAAGCATTGAGTATTGTATTTGGTTATCTTGCAATCTGCGTTTCACTGCTGTGTACGATCTTCTTTGCGTCTGGACTGCCTGGGAGAAGTCTGGGAAGAATTGTATGTTGTCTCCTTCAAATTGGAGGTCCCCTTTTTCCCTGGCTGCCCTGAGTATTGCATCGCGGTCTTTATAGTTTAGCAGCTTTGCTATGATAGGGCGAGGGTTCGTTCCTGGGATTGGTCTCGTGTTGCGGACTCTGTGCGCTCTCTCTATGACGAACAGCTTGGAGAGGTTCTCTGCTCCGAATAGTTCCATGCAGATTTTCTCTAGGTGCTCTTCCATTCTGATCTTAAGTTGTTGTTCTCTCACTCCAACAATCCTAATGTTATTTCTGCGAGAGCGTCCCTCTAACTCTTCATTTTTGGCGCACACTGCTTTCATTTGTGTTTCTAATGAGGATACTCTGGAGGTTAGGGATGTTGCCCAGTCGTTGAGGTCTGACACCCGCTGTTCAAGTGTGTCGAGTTTGTCTGCGTGCTTGTCTAGACGGTGTTGGAGCTGGTCGACTTTGGAGGAAAGTGTATCTAGTTTGCTTCCCAAACCTCCAATTCCTGCTTTCAGGTCTAGTAGAATTTCCCTTATGTCGAAGTCTTGCACTTCTTCCTCCTGTTGGAGGGGTTGCCTGTGTTGGTGATTGTGGTCTGCTGTTGGTTTGGGTGTTTTGGAGGAGAAACTGGTTTCAAAGTTCAGTTTTCTTTGAGATTTATCTGTTTTCCCCATTTCTTGCGTTGATATGGTCTCTTTTATGCCCAGGTGGTGACTTGAAGCAGGTTTGGGGTTGTTGGCTGGGTGACTGCGCTGGTGTCTGATAGGTTGTCTCACTGTTGTTGGCGGATTGAGGAGCTTTATTGCCAAGCTTTGTGTGGCTCTGCTGCGCTACACGCGGCTTCGGGGAAGCGCGTGACCAGGGTATCGAGCAGTGAACGACAGGGACGGTGTTGTCCTCTGCAGGAGGTCTGTGCCTGTTGTCTTTCTCCTGGGCGGGGGGGTTTGTACCGACTGTGGTATGTGGCAGTCACCTTGATTGGTGCTAGTGGTGCGGTTGAGCAGGGGGACTGGAACGGTTTTCTTGGGCTTAGGCAGGGTGATTTGCATCTATGGTTCGAGGCACATCGGGGGTGTGCAGTAATACCGTCACCATTCCGTTCTTGGAGGCTAGTGTTTGCGGTTCCTGTCAGCCTTGTCTGTTGGTGTGAGACTGCAGCTTGGTGGTAGCTTCTCTCCTGCAGGCACTCTGTCTGGTGAGCTGGTGAGGGGCTGTGTGGCACTTTCACCACCCTCAGCCCTGCGCGCCGCCCTGGGGCTCCCTGGTTAGGCTTTGGTTGTTGAGTCTGTCTCAGCATTATGCCGCCTGCCTTTTAGGTGCTTCTGGGGGTCCGGCCGTGATCGGGGTCTCATCGAGACATGGGGCCTCGGCTGCAGGGGTGTTGGGGGCCCCTGCGGCTGCCAATGAGTTGTGTGTCATTTGGGGAGACCAGGGCAGCAGGGGGGTCTGCTACACGAGTGGGTGTCTGCAGCGTCGCGGGGGGCGCTCATACCTGGATCTCCCCTGGAGCTCGTCCGAGTGGTGCGGCGTCTCCTCTCCGCGCCGACTCTCCCCGGTTCTCAGGGCCCTCCTGGGCACCGCAGGTGTACACACATCAGTGCTCTGCCGTGGCCCGGGCCTCTAGCAGGACGTGTCTGGTGCTCCCCGGGTGTCCCTTTCTGCGCCGGATCGCTTTGCGATAAGCTGCACTCGTTCCTGGAGCCTGCGGATTTACGGACAGAGGCCTCGGCTCCACGCAGGCAGCAGGGGGGGTGCTTCTTCGACAGATTTCGGAGTAAATCAGCAGGCCGCAGGTGGAATGGGGGCTGCGTTTTGTGCCGAATTGCTGCATGGGTTTGCTGGTGGCGTTGGCAAGTATTTTAAACACCACAAAAGCAGCGATTCTTCAGGATTGTTTTGGGAGCTACACAGAGCTCACTTGGAAGCCGCCATCTTGGACGGCTCTCTAGCGCCCTCTCCCTCACATATTCCATTGATTTGTTGTGGCCGGTTTCAGTGGAGGTGTAATGATCTTACTAGTTTCTCCACAGTAGCCTATGAATGGGTTCTTAAGGGCTGTTTCAGGTTTCCCCAGTCCCATATTGGAGAGTTTTGGAAGTAGTAGTCTGCTTGCCAACAACTCTGGGGTAGAAAATCTCCAAATGGAGGTGGAGTTTCCTGTAGGAGAGTAGAAAAGTTTGGGAAATCCCGCCCCAGAATAACTTCTTTGGGGAGTCCAGGAATGATGGCAGACGATATGTCACCTGATTCGCCCCAGATATTAATGTGTAGTTATTTTGGGGTACACCTCAGTGTCCCTGTGTACACATGTAACCCTAACCATGGCTGCATTTTTCAGGTCCTTTGTTGTAACCAAATCAACCCGTACAGCAGTTTGCTTACTACCTGAATCAATTAAGGCCCTTACTTGCCTCCCATTTACCAAGGTCTTTTCGTATGTAAAGTCAGTATAAGATTGACTTAAACAGATTTTGGAGGTCTCTAGCTCCTCTTCGGGTTCCTCCCATTCTTCACCCTTTAAACAGCTTATTTCCACAGGTAGGTCCCTTAGATTCTTTGGACAGCACCTAGCTACATGTCCTGTTTCTCTACAAGAAAAACAGACAGGAGGAGGTGGTGTACTTCCTTTTCTTTCCTCCCTACTGCTCTCATCTTTTGTTTTAGTATCAGTTCTTCTGATCTACCTTGTCTTGTGGCATCCCTTTTTCAATTCTATACAACCCCCCTTCCCTGAGGTTGAGGTTGGTGGATAGGCTTATGATCCTTCCGTTTCTCCCAAAGATGGGCTGAGTGGCGTTGTTTAGCTGCATCTGAGTGGTTTAGTGCAGTCTCAATGGCCGTGGCTAAGGTAGGGTGATTTAACTGTAGAACGTCTTTCTGCAAAAAAGGGGGTAAGGAATTAGTGAATTGTTCTAGGGTTAGTTCTTCTAAGGATTTGTTATTAATCCACAGGACCACAGTGTTTTAACATGTTCGCCCATTTCTAAGGCGGTTTCCCCTGGGTTTAATCTAATATCACTGAACATCTGCCGATAATAATTGCAGGTTTGCCCCACTCTTTTTAACAGTCCCTCCTTGATGGATAGACAGGTGGCACCCTGTGCAAGATTAAGTAGTTGATAGGAGGTGTTTAGTTCTCCTTTCAACAAAGGGGCCAATCTTTTGAGGTTCTCTTCACATCCTAGTTGTTCAGCTAGTTGTTTGAAGTTCAAGAAAACATTTCCTAAATCTTCACCTTCAAGATATGTTTGAAGTACCGCTGTGCTAGTACGGGTCTCGCTTGCAATTCCATCAATTTACTAAAATGTTCTTACTGAGACACCCCTCTCATACATACATAGGTGCATTTACACAGACAGCCCCTCTCATGCACGCATATGTACATACAGTCTTTCACACATGCATACACAGAGACTAAAAGGCGTTTTTCCCCTTACCTGTTCCTTTCCAGAGTCAACATGAAACCGCCTCCCCGGCTGCTCTCCAGGCCTTCCAGTTCTTGTGCTTCATGCAGACAGGTACCAGGAAGGCAGGAAAACGTCCTGGTTCCTGGCATGTGCGGCATCAGAGGGGGCACTGCTGCTCAGCTGTTGAGTGACTTATCTGTAAATGCCCACACAGGGCTGCTGAGTTGGCATTTAAAGATTGTGGGTGGGCCTTGCACACCTACCCTGTCTAAGTCCCTTGTGAGGTCACCAGTCCTGCTTTCTTTGAACTGTGGGACTTGTATTTTCTTACTTCCCATTTTTAATGTAGGAAAACTTCAAATCCCATAATTCCAAGAAAAAATGATACTGCATGACTTTCTCAATCATGGGCATGGGATAAATCAGAGCTCTCCACCTGGGACCAGAAACCTTGCACTAGGAGTGGCAACTACACTGCACGTCTTTGCATACCACAGCAGGCGCTGTTTCTGGATCTGGCCCTTGGTTTAATTTAGTGGCTGGGATAGGAAATCCAAACCCCACAGACCAAATTGTGTTACTCTGGGGAAAATCATCTTATCTGCACACACCTCACTTCCTTAACTGTCAACATTTGAAAAACATAGAAACAAATAAAAAGTGGCAACTGGCCAATATATAAACAACTGGATATTACACTTTGATTAAATTAAGATCATAAAGAAACAAACAAAGAGTGATTATGTGAAGAGCAAATGCCCAGTAAACAGTAGACACGATTTTTGTGTTTCGTAACTTGAAAGATGACCATTTACACATGCATAGAGTTCCTGGAGTGGAGTGGTTTTCACCTTCGCTTTACACGCGAAAGGTCCCCGGGCCGAAGCAGTTCTCGTCATGTGTCTGTTCTTTGTTTAACAATGTCTTTCGTTTATCTTAAAATAGAACTGTATTGCGTGAATAGAAACGCCTGTTTTCTTTGATTTAACGATGAATGTAATTATATTAAAAGAGAACGCTGATGCGATGACCCCGATAGTTCTATTTTAGCGAGTCAGTAGAAATGTTGCAAACGCTACATCCGAGCACGACTGCATGCGATAAGAGTGTTGATCAAGTAGCCAAAGCATCTTGAAAAAATGCTTTCTACGCTTGGACTTAGCTCAATGTAACAGTACTTGGTTGATGCAAACTCCCAACGCCACGCTTTGGACGTTTAATTGTGCACATGCAAATAATAAATTGCATTTACATTGTATTATTTTCATATTCTTAAGCAGCCCTTTCGTAAGAATTGAAACTGACCTGGGGCAAAAGGTTTGTTTGAAAAAACATTTTTGTCCTTTCCTAGATTGGCAGAACATACACCCTGTCCATCGGCACACGCGTGATACCTGTGTGGTCATGGAAGAGAAGTGAACCACGGCGCCAGTAGTGTAGGGGTATCATGCAAGATTCCCATTCTTGCGACCCGGGTTCGAGTCCCGGCTGGCGCATCGTTACTTCTTTTAGATATCTTTTATTTTTATTTGGACCTCTAACTTTCCTACTCCCTAACATGACTTCTGTCATGGTACTGAATGAAGTGCACTAATTGTCTGAAGCTGAAAGTTCAGGTGCACTTTGAATTAGTAAGACAAAAAGAGCAAAGTCCCTGGTACAGAGAAAGTGTTTCTTTTTCTAGAGCTTCTATTTAAGTTGCCTTGGAGTGGACAGTGTTCACAAAAACATGTATATTTTATGGAGTGATAGGAGGTGTAACCAGATGAAGGGAGCCATTGGTGTTTAGTCAATGCAGGTTAGTGAGGAAACTGCTGCAATTAAAGCTACAATTAGCTGCATTTTACTAATTTAATAGCTTTTGTAGGGGTTGATGTGCCCTGAGGTTCAGTTCACCACATGCTGCAGTGTTCTTGTTCCCTCAAACAGGTACAGCGTCAAGGTCTTTTCGGCCATTTCAGTTGCAATGGCCCCTGTGGCACCGGGGGACCCCAGCAGCTGACCTGTGCTGGCAGGCGCAACACGTATGTTACCGGCTGCCTTTGGAGGCCCCTCAGGGTGTCACCTGCCTCTTGTCTATCCAGCAACGTTCTTGTCTCAGTGGTAGCACTCTGGTCTTCTAAAGAAGACTGATCTGAGCAGCACAGGTTTGGTAGTCCTGGTACTGCGTTTAGAGGCTGGAGTCTAACATGAAGCACAATATAGGAAACCAATTTAATTTGTTTTTATCCTCGTGTTGCCTTTTTCTATGTTTCCCCAACTTTAGCACTGTAAGAGGAAATGTCATCTGGCAAGTGTGTAGATGCCTTGGCTTTATTGACCTATGTAATTCACATGTGACCATGATAATGGGGCTGCACAACTGCACCAGTAGCGTAGTGATATTATGCAAGTTTCCCATTCTTGTGAGCAAGGTTCTGGCTGGTGCATCATAATTTGTGAAAATTAGACTGAAATATATTTAATTTTTATTTAGGCCTCTAACTTTCCTACTCACTAATACGACTTCTGTAATGGCACTGAACGAAGTGCACTCATTTTCTGAAGTTGAAAGTTCAGGTGAACATTCAATTAGTAACTTGTTGATGCGAATACCAGGTATGCCAGGGGTCTTGGGGATTGCTCCCGAGGGCCCAACAACCCTCTCCCCAAAATAACAGAGGGCCCAGCCAAGGGCAAGTTAGAACTGTTATTTATTTCAATAACCGACATTGATTATAAAAGACAATCACGATTCTCCAGCACATCTCAATTTTCCAAAGTACGCTTCCCAGTTTTGATGCGACATGCCGTCATCACCTGGGCCCTCCCCCAGAAACCCATACCCATTTCTAATAATGTGCTGAGAGTAGTAACACCTATAGCTAGCCTATAGAGAGGTTATTCTACTGGCCCTCGCATGTCAGGTGGCTGACCTGCCCCGTCCCACCAAAACTTTCTGTTGCATTGTTGCAGGGTTGTGGACTTACCATTGGCCCTTGCCCTTTGCCATCCACCCCTACATTTCTGTCTCTTGATTGGCTGGATCTGGCCTCCCCAGGCCTTGGACCCAATTCGGTTCTCAGCCCTCTGTGCACATCTTCAAGGTGATGTGAAATGACTATGTGTCTCAATTGTATCTGGTAGTAGACCACCTTTAACTATGAGAGTGCGATCCATGCTGCAACATTTGTTTCACTTCTCGTATGGGTTGCTGAGAACGGCTTGTCTTCCCACCATGGATGAATGCCCATTGCTCTAGATCGGCTGCATCACATTTTGGTGGACCACAAAATGGAGCTCTGTGGGTCTGCATTTATGAGGATTTATTCCATTTTCCTGCAGCTGGCCCTTTGTCGTCTGGAGCTCCGAATGTGCTTCTTTTATCTCTGTCCTTGGCTGTGAGCTTGGCCGTCAGGCTTGGTGCAGCCTGAGCTTGCTCATCTTGTCTAGTATCTTGTAGCCCGAGGCCTTCAGTCATTTTCCTTAGACTTATAATGCGATTTCTACTTGCTCATGCTGTGCTATATTTCCTATAGGTTAGTCGTACAAGGTCCTACCAGTCTCCATATATACTCCTGTAGTCCCATAGAGTTAATTGCCGTAAGCATCTACAAGATTGCTCAGGATCTCTTGTTGTCCTGTGTTTCTGCATAACTGCATTTGGCTAATGAGAAAAATAAATGTATTAACAGTATGTATATGTTACGCTCACCTGGCCTCTGCGGGGGCGTAGGGGCACGGTTGGAGCCCTCCCTCGACTTGGCTCCCTGGTGTCGGCTGTCTTCCCCAGCTGCCTCGGAGAATAGGGTTCAGGATACTGGTGTTGCACCTGAGAGGAGAGGAGAGGAAATGAGGATGGCGTGGAGGTGTCCTGAATCCCCTCGCCCCTTTCGTGCCAGAACAGCGTGCGCAAGAGTCTTTGCATGCAAGCTCATCTGTTCTTTGTGATGCTGGGCTCTCTGTCCTGCTTTCTTCTGCTGATCCATACCGGCTGTGACCTATCCACTTGAAGGTAAGTCTTTAGTTTTTAATAATGTCTTTAGCGATGAGTATTGAAGTAGTGATAAGCAATAATGATGACTTGCTATGTCTCTGCTCTTCCCCAATAGGTGTGAAGATGAAGATCGGAAGCGTGGAGTGGCTCTTGGGATCCCCCTGAGGATGATGGACTCTGAAGGACACCAGGTACACTGGTTGATATGATGAAAGTCAAGACTCAGGTAAGATGCAGCCCAGAGTTCGTGATTGTGAGATTTCTAACCTGTTGTGTTCTTTTCCCTTGTAGGAGCGATCTGACGGTGTAGAGCAGAGTCCGGAGACTAGAAGGCAGTTTGATAGCTCCTGAGGAAGGTTCTCCGGTGAAGCGGAGAAGATGCGAGATGCTCCCACGTCGTTAGAAGTCCGAATAGGAAGAGAAGAGGCCCCGACTCCGGTGGAGTGCAGGTAGGGTGCACACACAGCGATGGAGTAGCTGGAGTCAGGTAAGCGCGCCTTCAGCGATGGAACGGCTGGAGTCAGGTAAGCGCGCCTTCAGCGATGGAGTGGTTGGAGTCAGGCAAGCGTGCCTTCAGCGATGGAGCGACTGGAGTCAGGTAAGCACGCCTGCAGCGATGGAGCGGCTGGGGTCAGGTAAGCGAGATGGTCTTCAGAGCTGGAGTACAGGAATCAAAGTGAGGTATGGCAGTAAGCGTCACGCTGCAAAGCAGAGTAACGCGATGCAAGGGCATACAGCTGGGCTGGCCTTATATAGGCTGGCTCTGGCCCCTCCCTTTAGCCACGCCTTGTGGCTCCACCTTGCCCTGCCCAAGGATTCCAGCACGTGCCTCCCAATGCGGTTCTATGGCCACGCCCGGCCCGCATGCACGTGCCTTAGGCACAGAGTGTTCCAAGCACATATTTCTATGAGCCTGGTGCCAAAGCCGCCAGGACTGGGTCCAAGTGGCCCGTGGGGGTGATGAAGGCCTGGGCCCTTGCCCCATGGCCATTACAGCACTCCCCCACAAGGCCCCTCTCACGGGCACCCTTCTTGTCATGGGTAACTGGCCGTGGTGCTTGGGGGCTAAGTATCGCTTCCCTAGACTGCGATTTGCATTCTAGTTGTTTTGTTTACGCTGCGTGGCGTATTTAAGCCCCGCCCACTTTTGGGCTGGTGCGTTGCAACTGTGTAGTTTCCTCGCTGCGGCTTTGGTTGAGTTTCGCTAAGTTTTCTCTTGGCTTTTGGACAGCATTTTCTATCTTTCTCTGGGTGTCTCTGCTTGGGGAGGACCGGCATCTGTTCCCTCTTCCCTCCTTTTTTCTTGACTCTTGGCAGCGAGCGACTCTCCCGCTCTCCTATTTTCCGGTCCCGCGGCCGGTTACGTTTCCCAGACTTTCCTTGACTTCTGCCCTTCTACTTTCCCTGCTACACCTACTCGGCGTGCCCTGTCTGGAAATAGACTCGGTTCCGTTCCATTGGAGACCGCACTTCACTCTGGGATGCTTTCTGACGATCTTCTCTCCGGAGACTCCATTCTCAAGTGGGTTTTTTTTCAGCCAGTATCGGCTTTTTCCCCTTGTAGTCTCCCGCCAGAGTGGGTTCACAAGTAAGCCGAGTCTGAGGCTTCACTGTGGATCACTTCCAGGAGAGACCTTCTCATCGCACAAAGAAGACAGACTACAGCGCTCGGTGACCCGGATTAAAGACACCAAGAGATTCAGGTGAGGAGGAGGAGGGAGAACTAGAATCTGGGGAAGTTAAGGAAACAGAACTTAACAGATTGCATTGCCTGAACATGGCAACGCCAGAACAGCTACAAGGGCTAGTAGCAGCTGTACAGAATATGACTGTAGAAATGCAGAAGATGTCAGTAGAAATGCAAACGTTGAAGACTGAAAACAATGTCTTACGGCAGATGATGACCACAAAAGAGGTTCGCCCTTCAGAGCTCCCGCCCATAGCATTGTCTACTCAGAAGTTTGATAGCTCTCCCAAGAGCTTAAAGGAATTTTTGGATGCTTGTCATATCCATTTTGCATTCCGGACCAATACCTATTGCACAGATCATACCAAGGTGGGATATCTAATTTCTAATTTCACGGGTAACGCTCTGGCATGGGCTACCCCATTAGTTACCAATTCAGATCCAGTTTTACAGGACTTTGCGGCTTTTACTCGTCAGTTAAAGCAAGCATTTGAGAGACTGGAAATTACCTTTAAGGTATGTGAAGACCTGTTGGATGCGAGACAGGGTCAAATGGATGGTCTTTCATACATTACAAATTTCAAAAGACTAGCCACAGGGGCTGGCTGGTCTGAGCAGGCACAGTATGTCATTTTTCGAAGAGGACTTAAGGAAGACATCAAGGACGAATTAGCCAGAGCTCCTCTTCCCTCTACATTTCCAGAATTGGTGTCAGCGGCTCTTCATATTGAATTCCGGCTTCAAGAACGACGACAGGAAAGGCGTCAAATGAAGAGTTCCTTCCTTTATTCCGAATCTCCTCCTCCTGCACACTGCTTTCATTTGTGTTTCTAATGAGGATACTCTGGAGGTTAGGGATGTTGCCCAGTCGTCGAGGTCTGACACCCGCTGTTCAAGTGTGTCGAGTCTGTCTGCGTGCTTGTCTAGACGGTGTTGGAGCTGGTCGACTTTGGAGGAAAGTGTGTCTAGTTTGCTTCCCAAACCTCCAATTCCTGCTTTCAGGTCTACTAGAATTTCCCTTATGTCGAAGTCTTGGACTTCTTCCTCCTGTTGGAGGGGCGCCTGTGTTGGTGATTGTGGTCTGCTGTTGGTTTGGGTGTTTTGGAGGAGGAACTGGTTTTGAAGTTCAGTTTTCTTTGAGATTTATCTGTTTTCCCCATTTCTTGCGTTGATATGGTCTCTTTTACGCCCAGGTGGTGACTTGAAGCAGGTTTGGGGTTGTTGGCTGGGTGACTGCGCCTGTGTCTGATAGGTTGTCTCACTGTTGTTGGCGGATTGAGGAGCTTTATTGCCGAGCTTTGTGTGGCTCTGCTGCGCTAAACGTGGCCTCGGGGAAGTGCGTGACAAGGGTATCGAGCAGTGAACGACGAGGACGGTGTTGTCCTCTGCAGGAGGTCTGTGCCTGTTGTCTATCTCCTGGGCGGGGGTTTTGTACCGACTGTGGTATGTGGCAGTCACCTTGATTTGTGCTAGTGGTGGGGTTGAGCAGGGGGACTGGAACGGTTTTCTTGGGCTTAGGCAGGGTGATTTGCATCTATGGTTCGATGCACATCGGGGGTGTGCAGTAATACCGTCACCGTTCCGTTCTTGGAGGCTAGTGTTTGCAGTTCCTGTCAGCCTTGTCTGTTGGTGTGAGACTGCAGCTTGGTGGTAGCCTCTCCCCTGCAGGCACTCTGTCTGGTGAGCTGGTGAGTGGCTGTGTGGCACTTTCACCACCCTCAGCCCTGCGCGCCGCCCTGGGGCGCCCTAGTTAGGCTTTGGATGTTGAGGCGGTCTCAGCATTATGCCGCCTGCCTTTTAGGTGCTTCTGGGGGGTCCAGCCGTGATCAGGGTCTCATCGAGACATGGGGCCTCGGCTGCAGGGGTGTTGGGAGCCCCTGCGGCTGCCAATGAGTTGTGTGTCTTTTGGGGAGACCAGGGCAGCAGGGGGGTCTGCTAGGCGGGTGGGTGTCTGCAGCGTCGCGGGGGGCACTCATACCTAGATCTCCCCTGGAGCTCGTCCGAGTGGTGCGGTGTCTCCTCTCCGCGCCGACTCTCCCGGTTCTCAGGGCCCTCCTGGGCACCGCAGGTGTACACACATCAGTGCTCTGCCGCGGCCCGTGCCTCTAGCAGGACGTGTCTGGTGCTCCCCGGATGTCCCTTTCTGCGCCGGATCGCTTTGCGATAAGCTGCACTCGTTCCTGGAGCCTGCAGATTTACGGACAGATGCCTCGGCTCCACGCAGGCAGGAGGGGGGGTACTTCTTCGACAGATTTCGGAGTAAATCAGCAGGCCGCAGGTGGAATGGGGGCTGCGTTTTGTGCCGAATTGCCGCATGAGTTTGCTGGTGGCGTTGGCAAGTAGTTTAAACTCCACAAAAGCAGTGATTCTTCAGGATTGTTTTGGGAGCTACACAGAGCTCACTTGGAAGCCGCCATCTTGGACGGCTCTCTAGCGCCTTCTCCCTCACATATTCCATTGATTTGTTCTGGCCGGTGTTGGTAGAGGTGTAATGATCTTACTAGTTTCTCCACAGTAGCCTATGAATGGGTTCTTAAGGGCTGTTTCAGGTTTCCCCAGTCCCATATTGGAGAGTTTTGGAAGTAGTAGTCTGCTTGCCAACAACTCTGGGGTAGAAAATCTCCAAATGGAGGTGGAGTTTCCTGTAGGAGAGTAGAAAAGTTTGGGAAATCCCGCCCCAGAATAACTTCTTTGGGGAGTCCAGGAATGATGGCAGACGATATGTCGCCTGATTCGCCCCAGATATTAATGTGTAGTTATTTTGGGGTACACCTCAGTGTCCCTGTGTACACATGTAACCCTAACCATGGCTGCATTTTTCAGGTCCTTTGTTGTAACCAAATCAACCCGTACAGCAGTTTGCTTACTACCTGAATCAATTAAGGCCCTTACTTGCCTCCCATTTACCAAGGTCTTTTCGTATGTAAAGTCAGTAGAAGATTGACTTAAACAGATTTTGGAGGTCTCTAGCTCCCCTTCGGGTTCTTCCCATTCTTCACCCTTTAAACAGCTTATTTCCACAGGTAGGTCCCTTAGATTCTTTGGACAGCACCTAGCTACATGTCCTGTTTCTCTACAAGAAAAACAGACAGGAGGAGGTGGTCTACTTCCTTTTCTTTCCTCCCTACTGCTCTCATCTTTTGTTTTAGTATCAGTTCTTCTGATCTACCTTGTCTTGTGGCATCCCTTTTTCAATTCTATACAACCCCCCTTCCCTGAGGTTGAGGTTGGTGGATAGGCTTATGATCCTTCCGTTTCTCCCAAAGATGGGCTGAGTGGCGTTGTTTAGCTGCATCTGAGTGGTTTTGTGCAGTCTCAATGGCCGTGGCTAAGGTAGGGTGATTTAACTGTAGAACGTCTTTCTGCAAAAAAGGGGGTAAGGAATTAGTGAATTGTTCTAGGGTTAGTTCTTCTAAGGATTTGTTATTAATCCACAGGACCACAGTGTTTTAACATGTTCGCCCATTTCTAAGGCGGTTTCCCCTGGGTTTAATCTAATAGCACTGAACTTCTGCCGATAATAATTGCAGGTTTGCCCCACTCTTTTTAACAGTCCCTGCTTGATGGATAGAAAGGTGGCGCCCTGTGCAAGATTAAGTAGTTGATAGGAGGTGTTTAGTTCTCCTTTCAACAAAGGGGCCAATCTTTTGAGGTTCTCTTCACATCCTAGTTGTTCAGCTTGTTGTTTGAAGTTCAAGAAAACATTTCCTAAATCTTCACCTTCAAGATATGTTTGAAGTACCGCTGTGCTAGTAAGGGTCTCGCTTGCAATTCCATCAATTTAGTAAAATGTTCTTAATGAGACACCCCTCTCATACATACATAGGTGCATTTACACAGACAGCCCCTCTCATGCACGCATATGTACATACAGTCTTTCACACATGCATACACAGAGACTAAAAGGCTTCTTTCCCCTTACCTGTTCCTCTCCAGAGTCAACATGAAACCGCCTCCTCGGCTGCTCTCCAGGCCTTCCAGTTCTTGTGCTTCATGCAGACAGGTACCAGGAAGGCAGGAAAACGTCCTGGTTCCTGGCATGTGCGGCAGCAGAGGGGGCACTGCTGCTCAGCTGTTGAGTGACTTATCTGTAAATGCCCACACAGGGCTGCTGAGTTGGCATTTAAAGATTGTGGGTGGGCCTTGCACACCTACCCTGTCTAAGTCCCTTGTGAGGTCACCAGTCCTGCTTTCTTTGAACTGTGGGACTTGTATTTTCTTACTTCCCCTTTTTAATGTAGGAAAACTTCAAATCCCATAATTCCAAGAAAAAATGATACTGCATGACTTTCTCAATCATGGGCATGGGATAAATCAGAGCTCTCCACCTGGGACCAGAAACCTTGCACTAGGAGTGGCAACTACACTGCACGTCTTTGCATACCACAGCAGGCGCTGTTTCTGGATCTGGCCCTTGGTTTAATTTAGTGGCTGGGATAGGAAATCCAAACCCCACAGACCAAATTGTGTTACTCTGGGGAAAATCATCTTATCTGCACACACCTCACTTCCTTAACTGTCAACATTTGGAAAACATAGAAACAAATAAAAAGTGGCAACTGGCCAATATATGAACAACTGGATATTACACTTTGATTAAATTAAGATCATAAAGAAACAAACAAAGAGTGATTGTGTGAAGAGCAAATGCCCAGTAAACACTAGACACGATTTTTGTGTTTCGTAACTTGAAAGATGACCATTTACACATGCATAGAGTTCCTGGAGTGGAGTGGTTTTCACCTTCGCTTTACACGCGAAAGGTCCCCGGGCCGAAGCAGTTCTCGTCATGTGTCTGTTCTTTGTTTAACAATGTCTTTCGTTTATCTTAAAATAGAACTGTATTGCGTGAATAGAAACGCCTGTTTTCTTTGATTTAACGATGAATGTAATTATATTAAAAGAGAACGCTGATGCGATGACCCCGATAGTTCTATTTTAGCGAGTCAGTAGAAATGTTGCAAACGCTACATCCGAGCACGACTGCATGCGATAAGAGTGTTGATCAAGTAGCCAAAGCATCTTGAAAAAATGCTTTCTACGCTTGGACTTAGCTCAATGTAACAGTACTTGGTTGATGCAAACTCCCAACGCCACGCTTTGGACGTTTAATTGTGCACATGCAAATAATAAATTGCATTTACATTGTATTATTTTCATATTCTTAAGCAGCCCTTTCGTAAGAATTGAAACTGACCTGGGGCAAAAGGTTTGTTTGAAAAAACATTTTTGTCCTTTCCTAGATTGGCAGAACATACACCCTGTCCATCAGCACACACGTGATACCTGTGTGGTCATGGAAGAGGAATGAACCACGGCGCCAGTAGTGTAGGGGTATCATGCAAGATTCCCATTCTTGCGACCCGGGTTCGAGTCCCGGCTGGCGCATCGTTACTTCTTTTAGATATCTTTTATTTTTATTTGGACCTCTAACTTTCCTACTCCCTAACATGACTTCTGTAATGGTACTGAATGAAGTGCACTAATTGTCTGAAGCTGAAAGTTCAGGTGCACTTTGAATTAGTAAGACAAAAAGAGCAAAGTCCCTGGTACAGAGAAAGTGTTTCTTTTTCTAGAGCTTCTATTTAAGTTGCCTTGGAGTGGACAGTGTTCACAAAAACATGTATATTTTATGGAGTGATAGGAGGTGTAACCAGATGAAGGGAGCCATTGGTGTTTAGTCAATGCAGGTTAGTGAGGAAACTGCTGCAATTAAAGCTACAATTAGCTGCATTTTACTAATTTAATAGCTTTTGTAGGGGTTGATGTGCCCTGAGGTTCAGTTCACCACATGCTGCAGTGTTCTTGTTCCCTCAAACAGGTACGGCGTCAAGGTCTTTTCGGCCATTTCAGTTGCAATGGCCCCTGTGGCACCGGGGGACCCCAGCAGCTGACCTGTGCTGGCAGGCGCAACACGTATGTTACCGGCTGCCTTTGGAGGCCCCTCAGGGTGTCACCTGCCTCTTGTCTATCCAGCAACGTTCTTGTCTCAGTGGTAGCACTCTGGTCTTCTAAAGAAGACTGATCTGAGCAGCACAGGTTTGGTAGTCCTGGTACTGCGTTTAGAGGCTGGAGTCTAACATGAAGCACAATATAGGAAACCAATTTAATTTGTTTTTATCCTCGTGTTGCCTTTTTCTATGTTTCCCCAACTTTATCACTGTAAGAGGAAATGTCATCTGGCAAGTGTGTAGACGCCTTGGCTTTATTGACCTATGTAATTCACATGTGACCATGATAATGGGGCTGCACAACTGCACCAGTAGCGTAGTGATATTATGCAAGTTTCCCATTCTTGTGAGCAAGGTTCTGGCTGGTGCATCATAATTTGTGAAAATTAGACTGAAATATATTTAATTTTTATTTAGGCCCCTAACTTTCCTACTCACTAATACGACTTCTGTAATGGCACTGAACGAAGTGCACTCATTTTCTGAAGTTGAAAGTTCAGGTGAACATTCAATTAGTAACTTGTTGATGCGAATACCAGGTATGCCAGGGGTCTTGGGGATTGCTCCCGAGGGCCCAACAACCCTCTCCCCAAAATAACAGAGGGCCCAGCCAAGGGCAAGTTAGAACTGTTATTTATTTCAATAACCGACATTGATTATAAAAGACAATCACGATTCTCCAGCACATCTCAATTTTCCAAAGTACGCTTCCCAGTTTTGATGCCACATGCCGTCATCACCTGGGCCCTCCCCCAGAAACCCATACCCATTTCTAATAATGTGCTGAGAGTAGTAACACCTATAGCTAGCCTATAGAGAGGTTATTCTACTGGCCCTCGCATGTCAGGTGGCTGACCTGCCCCGTCCCACCAAAACTTTCTGTTGCATTGTTGCAGGGTTGTGGACTTACCATTGGCCCTTGCCCTTTGCCATCCACCCCTACATTTCTGTCTCTTGATTGGCTGGATCTGGCCTCCCCAGGCCTTGGACCCAATTCGGTTCTCAGCCCTCTGTGCACATCTTCAAGGTGATGTGAAATGACTATGTGTCTCAATTGTATCTGGTAGTAGACCACCTTTAACTATGAGAGTGCGATCCATGCTGCAACATTTGTTTCACTTCTCGTATGGGTTGCTGAGAACGGCTTGTCTTCCCACCATGGATGAATCACATTTTGGTGGACCACAAAATGGAGCTCTGTGGGTCTGCATTTATGAGGATTTATTCCATTTTCCTGCAGCTGGCCCTTTGTCGTCTGGAGCTCCGAATGTGCTTCTTTTATCTCTGTCCTTGGCTGTGAGCTTGGCCGTCAGGCTTGGTGCAGCCTGAGCTTGCTCATCTTGTCTAGTGTCTTGTAGCCCGAGGCCTTCAGTCATTTTCCTTAGACTTATAATGCGATTTCTACTTGCTCATGCTGTGCTATATTTCCTATAGGTTAGTCGTACAAGGTCCTACCAGTCTCCATATATACTCCTGTAGTCCCATAGAGTT
This sequence comes from Ambystoma mexicanum, assembly GCF_040938575.1. Lineage (NCBI taxonomy): Eukaryota > Metazoa > Chordata > Amphibia > Caudata > Ambystomatidae > Ambystoma > Ambystoma mexicanum. Next base: position 275,529 of record NW_027182323.1, read on the forward strand.
AATTGCCGTAAGCATCTACAAGATTGCTCAGGATCTCTTGTCCTGTGTTTCTGCATAACTGCATTTGGCTAATGAGAAAAATAAATGTTTTAACAGTATGTATATGTTACGCTCACCTGGCCTCTGCGGGGGCGTAGGGGCACGGTTGGAGCCCTCCCTCGACTTGGTTCCCTGGTGTTGGCTGTCTTCCCCAGCTGCCTCGGAGAATAGGGTTCAGGATACTGGTGTTGCACCTGAGAGGAGAGGAGAGGAAATGAGGATGGCGTGGAGGTGTCCTGAATCCCCTCGCCCCTTTCGTGCCAGAACAGCGTGCGCAAAAGTCTTTGCATGCAAGCTCATCTGTTCTTTGTGATGCTGGGCTCTCTGTCTGCTTTCTTCTGCTGATCCATACCGGCTGTGACCTATCCACTTGAAGGTAAGTCTTTGGTTTTTAATAATGTCTTTAGCGATGAGTATTGAAGTAGTGATAAGCAATAATGATGACTTGCTATGTCTCTGCTCTTCCCCAATAGGTGTGAAGATGAAGATCGGAAGCGTGGAGTGGCTCTTGGGATCCCCCTGAGGATGATGGACTCTGAAGGACACCAGGTACACTGGTTGATATGATGAAAGTCAAGACTCAGGTAAGATGCAGCCCAGAGTTCGTGATTGTGAGATTTCTAACCTGTTGTGTTCTTTTGCCTTGTAGGAGCGATCTGACGGTGTAGAGCAGAGTCCGGAGACTAGAAGGCAGTTTGATGGCTCCTGAGGAAGGTTCTCCGGTGAAGCAGAGAAGATGCGAGATGCTCCCACGTCGTTAGAAGTCCGAATAGGAAGAGAAGAGGCCCCGACTCCGGTGGAGTGCAGGTAGGGTGCACACACAGCGATGGAGTAGCTGGAGTCAGGTAAGCGCGCCTTCAGCGATGGAACGGCTGGAGTCAGGTAAGCGCGCCTTCAGCGATGGAGTGGTTGGAGTCAGGCAAGCGTGCCTTCAGCGATGGAGCGACTGGAGTCAGGTAAGCACGCCTGCAGCGATGGAGCGGCTGGGGTCAGGTAAGCGAGATGGTCTTCAGAGCTGGAGTACAGGAATCAAAGTGAGGTATGGCAGTAAGCGTCACGCTGCAAAGCAGAGTAACGCGATGCAAGGGCATACAGCTGGGCTGGCCTTATATAGGCTGGCTCTGGCCCCTCCCTTTAGCCACGCCTTGTGGCTCCACCTTGCCCTGCCCAAGGATTCCAGCACGTGCCTCCCAATGCGGTTCTATGGCCACGCCCGGCCCGCATGCACGTGCCTTAGGCACAGAGTGTTCCAAGCACATATTTCTATGAGCCTGGTGCCAAAGCCGCCAGGACTGGGTCCAAGTGGCCCGTGGGGGTGATGAAGGCCTGGGCCCTTGCCCCATGGCCATTACAGCACTCCCCCACAAGGCCCCTCTCACGGGCACCCTTCTTGTCATGGGTAACTGGCCGTGGTGCTTGGGGGCTAAGTATCGCTTCCCTAGACTGCGATTTGCATTCTAGTTGTTTTGTTTACGCTGCGTGGCGTATTTAAGCCCCGCCCACTTTTGGGCCGGTGCGTTGCAACTGTGCAGTTTCCTCGCTGCGGCTTTGGTTGAGTTTCGCTAAGTTTTCTCTTGGCTTTTGGACAGCATTTTCTATCTTTCTCTGGGTCTCTCTGCTTGGGGAGGACCGGCATCTGTTCCCTCTTCCCTCCTTTTTTCTTGACTCTTGGCAGCGAGCGACTCTCCCGCTCTCCTATTTTCCGGTCCCGCGGCCGGTTACGTTTCCCAGACTTTCCTTGACTTCTGCCCTTCTACTTTCCCTGCTACACCTACTCGGCGTGCCATGTCTGGAAATAGACTCGGTTCCGTTCCATTGGAGACCGCACTTCACTCTGGGATGCTTTCTGACGATCTTCTCTCCGGAGACTCCATTCTCAAGTGGGTTTTTTTTCAGCCAGTATCGGCTTTTTCCCTTTGTAGTCTCCCGCCGGAGTGGGTTCACAAGTAAGCCGAGTCTGAGGCTTCACTGTGGATCACTTCCAGGAGAGACCTTCTCATCGCACAAAGAAGACAGACTACAGCGCTCGGTGACCCGGATTAAAGACACCAAGAGATTCAGGTGAGGAGGAGGAGGGAGAACTAGAATCTGGGGAAGTTAAGGAAACAGAACTTAACAGATTGCATTGCCTGAACATGGCAACGCCAGAACAGCTACCAGGGCTAGTAGCAGCTGTACAGAATATGACTGTAGAAATGCAGAAGATGTCAGTAGAAATGCAAACGTTGAAGACTGAAAACAATGTCTTATGGCAGATGATGACCACAAAAGAGGTTCGCCCTTCAGAGCTCCCGCCCATAGCATTGTCTACTCAGAAGTTTGATAGCTCTCCCAAGAGCTTAAAGGAATTTTTGGATGCTTGTCATATCCATTTTGCATTCCGGACCAATACCTATTGCACAGATCATACCAAGGTGGGATATCTAATTTCTAATTTCACGGGTAACGCTCTGGCATGGGCTACCCCATTAGTTACCAATTCAGATCCGGTTTTACAGGACTTTGCGGCTTTTACTCGTCAGTTAAAGCAAGCATTTGAGAGACTGGAAATTACCTTTAAGGTATGTGAAGACCTGTTGGATGCGAGACAGGGTCAAATGGATGTTCTTTCATACATTACAAATTTCAAAAGACTAGCCACAGGGGCTGGCTGGTCTGAGCAGGCACAGTATGTCATTTTTCGAAGAGGACTTAAGGAAGACATCAAGGACGAATTAGCCAGAGCTCCTCTTCCCTCTACATTTCCAGAATTGGTGTCAGCGGCTCTTCATATTGAATTCCGGCTTCAAGGACGACGACAGGAAAGGCGTCAAATGAAGAGTTCCTTCCTTTATTCCGAATCTCCTCCTCCTGCACACTGCTTTCATTTGTGTTTCTAATGAGGATACTCTGGAGGTTAGGGATGTTGCCCAGTCGTCGAGGTCTGACACCCGCTGTTCAAGTGTGTCGAGTCTGTCTGCGTGCTTGTCTAGACGGTGTTGGAGCTGGTCGACTTTGGAGGAAAGTGTGTCTAGTTCGCTTCCCAAACCTCCAATTCCTGCTTTCAGGTCTACCAGAATTTCCCTTATGTCGAAGTCTTGGACTTCTTCCTCCTGTTGGAGGGGCGCCTGTGTTGGTGATTGTGGTCTGCTGTTGGTTTGGGTGTTTTGGAGGAGGAACTGGTTTTGAAGTTCAGTTTTCTTTGAGATTTATCTGTTTTCCCCATTTCTTGCGTTGATATGGTCTCTTTTACGCCCAGGTGGTGACTTGAAGCAGGTTTGGGGTTGTTGGCTGGGTGACTGCGCCTGTGTCTGATAGGTTGTCTCACTGTTGTTGGCGGATTGAGGAGCTTTATTGCCGAGCTTTGTGTGGCTCTGCTGCGCTAAACGTGGCCTCGGGGAAGTGCGTGACAAGGGTATCGAGCAGTGAACGACGAGGACGGTGTTGTCCTCTGCAGGAGGTCTGTGCCTGTTGTCTATCTCCTGGGCGGGGGGGTTTGTACCGACTGTGGTATGTGGCAGTCACCTTGATTTGTGCTAGTGGTGGGGTTGAGCAGGGGGACTGGAACGGTTTTCTTGGGCTTAGGCAGGGTGATTTGCATCTATGGTTCGATGCACATCGGGGGTGTGCAGTAATACCGTCACCGTTCCGTTCTTGGAGGCTAGTGTTTGCAGTTCCTGTCAGCCTTGTCTGTTGGTGTGAGACTGCAGCTTGGTGGTAGCCTCTCCCCTGCAGGCACTCTGTCTGGTGAGCTGGTGAGTGGCTGTGTGGCACTTTCACCACCCTCAGCCCTGCGCGCCGCCCTGGGGCGCCCTAGTTAGGCTTTGGTTGTTGAGGCGGTCTCAGCATTATGCCGCCTGCCTTTTAGGTGCTTCTGGGGGAATGATCTTACTAGTTTCTCCACAGTAGCCTATGAATGGGTTCTTAAGGGCTGTTTCAGGTTTCCCCAGTCCCATATTGGAGAGTTTTGGAAGTAGTAGTCTGCTTGCCAACAACTCTGGGGTAGAAAATCTCCAAATGGAGGTGGAGTTTCCTGTAGGAGAGTAGAAAAGTTAGGGAAATCCCGCCCCAGAATAACTTCTTTGGGGACTCCAGGAATGATGGCAGACGATATGTCACCTGATTCGCCCCAGATATTAATGTGTAGTTATTTTGGGGTACACCTCAGTGTCCCTGTGTACACATGTAACCCTAACCATGGCTGCATTTTTCAGGTCCTTTGTTGTAACCAAATCAACCCGTACAGCAGTTTGCTTACTACCTGAATCAATTAAGGCCCTTACTTGCCTCCCATTTACCAAGGTCTTTTCGTATGTAAAGTCAGTAGAAGATTGACTTAAACAGATTTTGGAGGTCTCTAGCTCCTCTTCGGGTTCTTCCCATTCTTCACCCTTTAAACAGCTTATTTCCACAGGTAGGTCCCTTAGATTCTTTGGACAGCACCTAGCTACATGTCCTGTTTCTCTACAAGAAAAACAGACAGGAGGAGGTGGTGTACTTCCTTTTCTTTCCTCCCTACTGCTCTCATCTTTTGTTTTAGTATCAGTTCTTCTGATCTACCTTGTCTTGTGGCATCCCTTTTTCAATTCTATACAACCCCCCTTCCCTGAGGTTGAGGTTGGTGGATAGGCTTATGATCCTTCCGTTTCTCCCAAAGATGGGCTGAGTGGCGTTGTTTAGCTGCATCTGAGTGGTTTAGTGCAGTCTCAATGGCCGTGGCTAAGGTAGGGTGATTTAACTGTAGAACGTCTTTCTGCAAAAAAGGGGGTAAGGAATTAGTGAATTGTTCTAGGGTTAGTTCTTCTAAGGATTTGTTATTAATCCACAGGACCACAGTGTTTTAACATGTTCGCCCATTTCTAAGGCGGTTTCCCCTGGGTTTAATCTAATATCACTGAACTTCTGCCGATAATAATTGCAGGTTTGCCGCACTCTTTTTAACAGTCCCTGCTTGATGGATAGAAAGGTGGCACCCTGTGCAAGATTAAGTAGTTGATAGGAGGTGTTTAGTTCTCCTTTCAACAAAGGGGCCAATCTTTTGAGGTTCTCTTCACATCCTAGTTGTTCAGCTAGTTGTTTGAAGTTCAAGAAAACATTTCCTAAATCTTCACCTTCAAGATATGTTTGAAGTACCGCTGTGCTAGTAAGGGTCTCGCTTGCAATTCCATCAATTTAGTAAAATGTTCTTAATGAGACACCCCTCTCATACATACATAGGTGCATTTACACAGACAGCCCCTCTCATGCACGCATATGTACATACAGTCTTTCACACATGCATACACAGAGACTAAAAGGCTTCTTTCCCCTTACCTGTTCCTCTCCAGAGTCAACATGAAACCGCCTCCTCGGCTGCTCTCCAGGCCTTCCAGTTCTTGTGCTTCATGCAGACAGGTACCAGGAAGGCAGGAAAACGTCCTGGTTCCTGGCATGTGCGGCAGCAGAGGGGGCACTGCTGCTCAGCTGTTGAGTGACTTATCTGTAAATGCCCACACAGGGCTGCTGAGTTGGCATTTAAAGATTGTGGGTGGGCCTTGCACACCTACCCTGTCTAAGTCCCTTGTGAGGTCACCAGTCCTGCTTTCTTTGAACTGTGGGACTTGTATTTTCTTACTTCACATTTTTAATGTAGGAAAACTTCAAATACCATAATTCCAAGAAAAAATGATACTGCATGACTTTCTCAATCATGGGCATGGGATAAATCAGAGCTCTCCACCTGGGACCAGAAACCTTGCACTAGGAGTGGCAACTACACTGCACGTCTTTGCATACCACAGCAGGCGCTGTTTCTGGATCTGGCCCTTGGTTTAATTTAGTGGCTGGGATAGGAAATCCAAACCCCACAGACCAAATTGTGTTACTCTCGGGGAAAATCATCTTATCTGCACACACCTCACTTCCTTAACTGTCAACATTTGGAAAACATAGAAACAAATAAAAAGTGGCAACTGGCCAATATATGAACAACTGGATATTACACTTTGATTAAATTAAGATCATAAAGAAACAAACAAAGAGTGATTGTGTGAAGAGCAAATGCCCAGTAAACACTAGACACGATTTTTGTGTTTCGTAACTTGAAAGATGACCATTTACACATGCGTAGAGTTCCTGGAGTGGAGTGGTTTTCACCTTCGCTTTACACGCGAAAGGTCCCCGGGCCGAAGCAGTTCTCGTCATGTGTCTGTTCTTTGTTTAACAATGTCTTTCGTTTATCTTAAAATAGAACTGTATTGCGTGAATAGAAACGCCTGTTTTCTTTGATTTAACGATGAATGTAATTATATTAAAAGAGAACGCTGATGCGATGACCCCGATAGTTCTATTTTAGCGAGTCAGTAGAAATGTTGCAAACGCTACATCCGAGCACGACTGCATGCGATAAGAGTGTTGATCAAGTAGCCAAAAAAATGCTTTCTACGCTTGGACTTAGCTCAATGTAACAGTACTTGGTTGATGCAAACTCCCAACGCCACGCTTTGGACGTTTAATTGTGCACATGCAAATAATAAATTGCATTTACATTGTATTATTTTCATATTCTTAAGCAGCCCTTTCGTAAGAATTGAAACTGACCTGGGGCAAAAGGTTTGTTTGAAAAAACATTTTTGTCCTTTCCTAGATTGGCAGAACATACACCCTGTCCATCAGCACACACGTGATACCTGTGTGGTCATGGAAGAGAAATGAACCACGGCGCCAGTAGTGTAGGGGTATCATGCAAGATTCCCATTCTTGCGACCCGGGTTCGAGTCCCGGCTGGCGCATCGTTACTTCTTTTAGATATCTTTTATTTTTATTTGGACCTCTAACTTTCCTACTCCCTAACATGACTTCTGTAATGGTACTGAATGAAGTGCACTAATTGTCTGAAGCTGAAAGTTCAGGTGCACTTTGAATTAGTAAGACAAAAAGAGCAAAGTCCCTGGTACAGAGAAAGTGTTTCTTTTTCTAGAGCTTCTATTTAAGTTGCCTTGGAGTGGACAGTGTTCACAAAAACATGTATATTTTATGGAGTGATAGGAGGTGTAACCAGATGAAGGGAGCCATTGGTGTTTAGTCAATGCAGGTTAGTGAGGAAACTGCTGCAATTAAAGCTACAATTAGCTGCATTTTACTAATTTAATAGCTTTTGTAGGGGTTGATGTGCCCTGAGGTTCAGTTCACCACATGCTGCAGTGTTCTTGTTCCCTCAAACAGGTACGGCGTCAAGGTCTTTTCGGCCATTTCAGTTGCAATGGCCCCTGTGGCACCGGGGGACCCCAGCAGCGGACCTGTGCTGGCAGGCGCAACACGTATGTTACCGGCTGCCTTTGGAGGCCCCTCAGGGTGTCACCTGCCTCTTGTCTATCCAGCAACGTTCTTGTCTCAGTGGTAGCACTCTGGTCTTCTAAAGAAGACTGATCTGAGCAGCACAGGTTTGGTAGTCCTGGTACTGCGTTTAGAGGCTGGAGTCTAACATGAAGCACAATATAGGAAACCAATTTAATTTGTTTTTATCCTCGTGTTGCCTTTTTCTATGTTTCCCCAACTTTATCACTGTAAGAGGAAATGTCATCTGGCAAGTGTGTAGATGCCTTGGCTTTATTGACCTATGTAATTCACATGTGACCATGATAATGGGGCTGCACAACTGCACCAGTAGCGTAGTGATATTATGCAAGTTTCCCATTCTTGTGAGCAAGGTTCTGGCTGGTGCATCATAATTTGTGAAAATTAGACTGAAATATATTTAATTTTTATTTAGGCCCCTAACTTTCCTACTCACTAATACGACTTCTGTAATGGCACTGAACGAAGTGCACTCATTTTCTGAAGTTGAAAGTTCAGGTGAACATTCAATTAGTAACTTGTTGATGCGAATACCAGGTATGCCAGGGGTATTGGGGATTGCTCCCGAGGGCCCAACAACCCTCTCCCCAAAATAACAGAGGGCCCAGCCAAGGGCAAGTTAGAACTGTTATTTATTTCAATAACCGACATTGATTATAAAAGACAATCACGATTCTCCAGCACATCTCAATTTTCCAAAGTACGCTTCCCAGTTTTGATGCCACATGCCGTCATCACCTGGGCCCTCCCCCAGAAACCCATACCCATTTCTAATAATGTGCTGAGAGTAGTAACACCTATAGCTAGCCTATAGAGAGGTTATTCTACTGGCCCTCGCATGTCAGGTGGCTGACCTGCCCCGTCCCACCAAAACTTTCTGTTTCATTGTTGCAGGGTTGTGGACTTACCATTGGCCCTTGCCCTTTGCCATCCACCCCTACATTTCTGTCTCTCGATTGGCTGGATCTGGCCTCCCCAGGCCTTGGACCCAATTCGGTTCTCAGCCCTCTGTGCACATCTTCAAGGTGATGTGAAATGACTATGTGTCTCAATTGTATCTGGTAGTAGACCACCTTTGACTATGAGAGTGCGATCCATGCTGCAACATTTGTTTCACTTCTCGTATGGGTTGCTGAGAACGGCTTGTCTTCCCACCATGGATGAATGAATGCCCATTGTCTAGATCGGCTGCATCACATTTTGGTGGACCACAAAATGGAGCTCTGTGGGTCTGCATTTATGAGGATTTATTCCATTTTCCTGCAGCTGGCCCTTTGTCGTCTGGAGCTCCGAATGTGCTTCTTTTATCTCTGTCCTTGGCTGTGAGCTTGGCCGTCAGGCTTGGTGCAGCCTGAGCTTGCTCATCTTGTCTAGTGTCTTGTAGCCCGAGGCCTTCAGTCATTTTCCTTAGACTTATAATGCGATTTCTACTTGCTCATGCTGTGCTATATTTCCTATAGGTTAGTCGTACAAGGTCCTACCAGTCTCCATATATACTCCTGTAGTCCCATAGAGTTAATTGCCGTAAGCATCTACAAGATTGCTCAGGATCTCTTGTTGTCCTGTGTTTCTGCATAACTGCATTTGGCTAATGAGAAAAATAAATGTTTTAACAGTATGTATATGTTACGCTCACCTGGTCTCTGCGGGGGCGTAGGGGCACGGTTGGAGCCCTCCCTCGACTTGGCTCCCTGGTGTCGGCTGTCTTCCCCAGCTGCCTCGGAGAATAGGGTTCAGGATACTGGTGTTGCACCTGAGAGGAGAGGAGAGGAAATGAGGATGGCGTGGAGGTGTCCTGAATCCCTCGCCCCTTTCGTGCCAGAACAGCGTGCGCAAGAGTCTTTGCATGCAAGCTCATCTGTTCTTTGTGATGCTGGGCTCTCTGTCCTGCTTTCTTCTGCTGATCCATACCGGCTGTGACCTATCCACTTGAAGGTAAGTCTTTGGTTTTTAATAATGTCTTTAGCGATGAGTATTGAAGTAGTGATAAGCAATAATGATGACTTGCTATGTCTCTGCTCTTCCCCAATAGGTGTGAAGATGAAGATCGGAAGCGTGGAGTGACTCTTGGGATCCCCCTGAGGATGATGGACTCTGAAGGACACCAGGTACACTGGTTGATATGATGAAAGTCAAGACTCAGGTAAGATGCAGCCCAGAGTTCATGATTGTGAGATTTCTAACCTGTTGTGTTCTTTTCCCTTGTAGGAGCGATCTGACGGTGTAGAGCAGAGTCCGGAGACTAGAAGGCAGTTTGATGGCTCCTGAGGAAGGTTCTCCGGTGAAGCGGAGAAGATGCGAGATGCTCCCACGTCGTTAGAAGTCCGAATAGGAAGAGAAGAGGCCCCGACTCCGGTGGAGTGCAGGTAGGGTGCACACACAGCGATGGAGTAGCTGGAGTCAGGTAAGCGCGCCTTCAGCGATGCAACGGCTGGAGTCAGGTAAGCGCGCCTTCAGCGATGGAGTGGTTGGAGTCAGGCAAGCGTGCCTTCAGCGATGGAGCGACTGGAGTCAGGTAAGCACGCCTGCAGCGATGGAGCGGCTGGGGTCAGGTAAGCGAGATGGTCTTCAGAGCTGGAGTACAGGAATCAAAGTGAGGTATGGCAGTAAGCGTCACGCTGCAAAGCAGAGTAACGCGATGCAAGGGCATACAGCTGGGCTGGCCTTATATAGGCTGGCTCTGGCCCCTCCCTTTAGCCACGCCTTGTGGCTCCACCTTGCCCTGCCCAAGGATTCCAGCACGTGCCTCCCAATGCGGTTCTATGGCCACGCCCGGCCCGCATGCACGTGCCTTAGGCACAGAGTGTTCCAAGCACATATTTCTATGAGCCTGGTGCCAAAGCCGCCAGGACTGGGTCCAAGTGGCCCGTGGGGGTGATGAAGGCCTGGGCCCTTGCCCCATGGCCATTACAGCACTCCCCCACAAGGCCCCTCTCACGGGCACCCTTCTTGTCATGGGTAACTGGCCGTGGTGCTTGGGGGCTAAGTATCGCTTCCCTAGACTGCGATTTGCATTCTAGTTGTTTTGTTTACGCTGCGTGGCGTATTTAAGCCCCGCCCACTTTTGGGCCGGTGCGTTGCAACTGTGCAGTTTCCTCGCTGCGGCTTTGGTTGAGTTTCGCTAAGTTTTCTCTTGGCTTTTGGACAGCATTTTCTATCTTTCTCTGGGTCTCTCTGCTTGGGGAGGACCGGCATCTGTTCCCTCTTCCCTCCTTTTTTCTTGACTCTTGGCAGCGAGCGACTCTCCCGCTCTCCTATTTTCCGGTCCCGCGGCCGGTTACGTTTCCCAGACTTTCCTTGACTTCTGCCCTTCTACTTTCCCTGCTACACCTACTCGGCGTGCCCTGTCTGGAAATAGACTCGGTTCCGTTCCATTGGAGACCGCACTTCACTCTGGGATGCTTTCTGACGATCTTCTCTCCGGAGACTCCATTCTCAAGTGGGTTTTTTTTCAGCCAGTATCGGCTTTTTCCCTTTGTAGTCTCTCGCCGGAGTGGGTTCACAAGTAAGCCGAGTCTGAGGCTTCACTGTGGATCACTTCCAGGAGAGACCTTCTCATCGCACAAAGAAGACAGACTACAGCGCTCGGTGACCCGGATTAAAGACACCAAGAGATTCAGGTGAGGAGGAGGAGGGAGAACTAGAATCTGGGGAAGTTAAGGAAACAGAACTTAACAGATTGCATTGCCTGAACATGGCAACGCCAGAACAGCTACAAGGGCTAGTAGCAGCTGTACAGAATATGACTGTAGAAATGCAGAAGATGTCAGTAGAAATGCAAACGTTGAAGACTGAAAACAATGTCTTACGGCAGATGATGACCACAAAAGAGGTTCGCCCTTCAGAGCTCCCGCCCATAGCATTGTCTACTGAGAAGTTTGATAGCTCTCCCAAGAGCTTAAAGGAATTTTTGGATGCTTGTCACATCCATTTTGCATTCCGGACCAATACCTATTGCACAGATCATACCAAGGTGGGATATCTAATTTCTAATTTCACGGGTAACGCTCTGGCATGGGCTACCCCATTAGTTACCAATTCAGATCCGGTTTTACAGGACTTTGCGGCTTTTACTCGTCAGTTAAAGCAAGCATTTGAGAGACTGGAAATTACCTTTAAGGTATGTGAAGACCTGTTGGATGCGAGACAGGGTCAAATGGATGTTCTTTCATACATTACAAATTTCAAAAGACTAGCCACAGGGGCTGGCTGGTCTGAGCAGGCACAGTATGTCATTTTTCGAAGAGGACTTAAGGAAGACATCAAGGACGAATTAGCCAGAGCTCCTCTTCCCTCTACATTTCCAGAATTGGTGTCAGCGGCTCTTCATATTGAATTCCGGCTTCAAGGACGACGACAGGAAAGGCGTCAAATGAAGAGTTCCTTCCTTTATTCCGAATCTCCTCCTCCTGCACACTGCTTTCATTTGTGTTTCTAATGAGGATACTCTGGAGGTTAGGGATGTTGCCCAGTCGTCGAGGTCTGACACCCGCTGTTCAAGTGTGTCGAGTCTGTCTGCGTGCTTGTCTAGACGGTGTTGGAGCTGGTCGACTTTGGAGGAAAGTGTGTCTAGTTCGCTTCCCAAACCTCCAATTCCTGCTTTCAGGTCTACCAGAATTTCCCTTATGTCGAAGTCTTGGACTTCTTCCTCCTGTTGGAGGGGCGCCTGTGTTGGTGATTGTGGTCTGCTGTTGGTTTGGGTGTTTTGGAGGAGGAACTGGTTTTGAAGTTCAGTTTTCTTTGAGATTTATCTGTTTTCCCCATTTCTTGCGTTGATATGGTCTCTTTTACGCCCAGGTGGTGACTTGAAGCAGGTTTGGGGTTGTTGGCTGGGTGACTGCGCCTGTGTCTGATAGGTTGTCTCACTGTTGTTGGCGGATTGAGGAGCTTTATTGCCGAGCTTTGTGTGGCTCTGCTGCGCTAAACGTGGCCTCGGGGAAGTGCGTGACAAGGGTATCGAGCAGTGAACGACGAGGACGGTGTTGTCCTCTGCAGGAGGTCTGTGCCTGTTGTCTATCTCCTGGGCGGGGGGGTTTGTACCGACTGTGGTATGTGGCAGTCACCTTGATTTGTGCTAGTGGTGGGGTTGAGCAGGGGGACTGGAACGGTTTTCTTGGGCTTAGGCAGGGTGATTTGCATCTATGGTTCGATGCACATCGGGGGTGTGCAGTAATACCGTCACCGTTCCGTTCTTGGAGGCTAGTGTTTGCAGTTCCTGTCAGCCTTGTCTGTTGGTGTGAGACTGCAGCTTGGTGGTAGCCTCTCCCCTGCAGGCACTCTGTCTGGTGAGCTGGTGAGTGGCTGTGTGGCACTTTCACCACCCTCAGCCCTGCGCGCCGCCCTGGGGCGCCCTAGTTAGGCTTTGGTTGTTGAGGCGGTCTCAGCATTATGCCGCCTGCCTTTTAGGTGCTTCTGGGGGAATGATCTTACTAGTTTCTCCACAGTAGCCTATGAATGGGTTCTTAAGGGCTGTTTCAGGTTTCCCCAGTCCCATATTGGAGAGTTTTGGAAGTAGTAGTCTGCTTGCCAACAACTCTGGGGTAGAAAATCTCCAAATCGAGGTGGAGTTTCCTGTAGGAGAGTAGAAAAGTTAGGGAAATCCCGCCCCAGAATAACTTCTTTGGGGACTCCAGGAATGATGGCAGACGATATGTCACCTGATTCGCCCCAGATATTAATGTGTAGTTATTTTGGGGTACACCTCAGTGTCCCTGTGTACACATGTAACCCTAACCATGGCTGCATTTTTCAGGTCCTTTGTTGTAACCAAATCAACCCGTACAGCAGTTTGCTTACTACCTGAATCAATTAAGGCCCTTACTTGCCTCCCATTTACCAAGGTCTTTTCGTATGTAAAGTCAGTATAAGATTGACTTAAACAGATTTTGGAGGTCTCTAGCTCCTCTTCGGGTTCTTCCCATTCTTCACCCTTTAAACAGCTTATTTCCACAGGTAGGTCCCTTAGATTCTTTGGACAGCACCTAGCTACATGTCCTGTTTCTCTACAAGAAAAACAGACAGGAGGAGGTGGTGTACTTCCTTTTCTTTCCTCCCTACTGCTCTCATCTTTTGTTTTAGTATCAGTTCTTCTGATCTACCTTGTCTTGTGGCATCCCTTTTTCAATTCTATACAACCCCCCTTCCCTGAGGTTGAGGTTGGTGGATAGGCTTATGATCCTTCCGTTTCTCCCAAAGATGGGCTGAGTGGCGTTGTTTAGCTGCATCTGAGTGGTTTAGTGCAGTCTCAATGGCCGTGGCTAAGGTAGGGTGATTTAACTGTAGAACGTCTTTCTGCAAAAAAGGGGGTAAGGAATTAGTGAATTGTTCTAGGGTTAGTTCTTCTAAGGATTTGTTATTAATCCACAGGACCACAGTGTTTTAACATGTTCGCCCATTTCTAAGGCGGTTCCCCTGGGTTTAATCTAATATCACTGAACTTCTGCCGATAATAATTGCAGGTTTGCCCCACTCTTTTTAACAGTCCCTCCTCGATGGATAGACAGGTGGCACCCTGTGCAAGATTAAGTAGTTGATAGGAGGTGTTTAGTTCTCCTTTCAACAAAGGGGCCAATCTTTTGAGGTTCTCTTCACATCCTAGTTGTTCAGCTAGTTGTTTGAAGTTCAAGAAAACATTTCCTAAATCTTCACCTTCAAGATATGTTTGAAGTACCGCTGTGCTAGTAAGGGTCTCGCTTGCAATTCCATCAATTTAGTAAAATGTTCTTAATGAGACACCCCTCTCATACATACATAGGTGCATTTACACAGACAGCCCCTCTCATGCACGCATATGTACATACAGTCTTTCACACATGCATACACAGAGACTAAAAGGCTTCTTTCCCCTTACCTGTTCCTCTCCAGAGTCAACATGAAACCGCCTCCTCGGCTGCTCTCCAGGCCTTCCAGTTCTTGTGCTTCATGCAGACAGGTACCAGGAAGGCAGGAAAACGTCCTGGTTCCTGGCATGTGCGGCAGCAGAGGGGGCACTGCTGCTCAGCTGTTGAGTGACTTATCTGTAAATGCCCACACAGGGCTGCTGAGTTGGCATTTAAAGATTGTGGGTGGGCCTTGCACACCTACCCTGTCTAAGTCCCTTGTGAGGTCACCAGTCCTGCTTTCTTTGAACTGTGGGACTTGTATTTTCTTACTTCACATTTTTAATGTAGGAAAACTTCAAATCCCATAATTCCAAGAAAAAATGATACTGCATGACTTTCTCAATCATGGGCATGGGATAAATCAGAGCTCTCCACCTGGGACCAGAAACCTTGCACTAGGAGTGGCAACTACACTGCACGTCTTTGCATACCACAGCAGGCGCTGTTTCTGGATCTGGCCCTTGGTTTAATTTAGTGGCTGGGATAGGAAATCCAAACCCCACAGACCAAATTGTGTTACTCTCGGGGAAAATCATCTTATCTGCACACACCTCACTTCCTTAACTGTCAACATTTGGAAAACATAGAAACAAATAAAAAGTGGCAACTGGCCAATATATGAACAACTGGATATTACACTTTGATTAAATTAAGATCATAAAGAAACAAACAAAGAGTGATTATGTGAAGAGCAAATGCCCAGTAAACACTAGACACGATTTTTGTGTTTCGTAACTTGAAAGATGACCATTTACACATGCGTAGAGTTCCTGGAGTGGAGTGGTTTTCACCTTCGCTTTACACGCGAAAGGTCCCCGTGCCGAAGCAGTTCTCGTCATGTGTCTGTTCTTTGTTTAACAATGTCTTTCGTTTATCTTAAAATAGAACTGTATTGCGTGAAAAGATACGCCTGTTTTCTTTGATTTAACGATGAATGTAATTATATTAAAAGAGAACGCTGATGCGATGACCCCGATAGTTCTATTTTAGCGAGTCAGTAGAAATGTTGCAAACGCTACATCCGAGCACGACTGCATGCGATAAGAGTGTTGATCAAGTAGCCAAAGCATCTTGAAAAAATGCTTTCTACGCTTGGACTTAGCTCAATGTAACAGTACTTGGTTGATGCAAACTCCCAACGCCACGCTTTGGACGTTTAATTGTGCACATGCAAATAATAAATTGCATTTACATTGTATTATTTTCATATTCTTAAGCAGCCCTTTCGTAAGAATTGAAACTGACCTGGGGCAAAAGGTTTGTTTGAAAAAACATTTTTGTCCTTTCCTAGATTGGCAGAACATACACCCTGTCCATCAGCACACACGTGATACCTGTGTGGTCATGGAAGAGAAATGAACCACGGCGCCAGTAGTGTAGGGGTATCATGCAAGATTCCCATTCTTGCGACCCGGGTTCGAGTCCCGGCTGGCGCATCGTTACTTCTTTTAGATATCTTTTATTTTTATTTGGACCTCTAACTTTCCTACTCCCTAACATGACTTCTGTCATGGTACTGAATGAAGTGCACTAATTGTCTGAAGCTGAAAGTTCAGGTGCACTTTGAATTAGTAAGACAAAAAGAGCAAAGTCCCTGGTACAGAGAAAGTGTTTCTTTTTCTAGAGCTTCTATTTAAGTTGCCTTGGAGTGGACAGTGTTCACAAAAACATGTATATTTTATGGAGTGATAGGAGGTGTAACCAGATGAAGGGAGCCATTGGTGTTTAGTCAATGCAGGTTAGTGAGGAAACTGCTGCAATTAAAGCTACAATTAGCTGCATTTTACTAATTTAATAGCTTTTGTAGGGGTTGATGTGCCCTGAGGTTCAGTTCACCACATGCTGCAGTGTTCTTGTTCCCTCAAACAGGTACGGCGTCAAGGTCTTTTCGGCCATTTCAGTTGCAATGGCCCCTGTGGCACCGGGGGACCCCAGCAGCGGACCTGTGCTGGCAGGCGCAACACGTATGTTACCGGCTGCCTTTGGAGGCCCCTCAGGGTGTCACCTGCCTCTTGTCTATCCAGCAACGTTCTTGTCTCAGTGGTAGCACTCTGGTCTTCTAAAGAAGACTGATCTGAGCAGCACAGGTTTGGTAGTCCTGGTACTGCGTTTAGAGGCTGGAGTCTAACATGAAGCACAATATAGGAAACCAATTTAATTTGTTTTTATCCTCGTGTTGCCTTTTTCTATGTTTCCCCAACTTTATCACTGTAAGAGGAAATGTCATCTGGCAAGTGTGTAGATGCCTTGGCTTTATTGACCTATGTAATTCACATGTGACCATGATAATGGGGCTGCACAACTGCACCAGTAGCGTAGTGATATTATGCAAGTTTCCCATTCTTGTGAGCAAGGTTCTGGCTGGTGCATCATAATTTGTGAAAATTAGACTGAAATATATTTAATTTTTATTTAGGCCCCTAACTTTCCTACTCACTAATACGACTTCTGTAATGGCACTGAACGAAGTGCACTCATTTTCTGAAGTTGAAAGTTCAGGTGAACATTCAATTAGTAACTTGTTGATGCGAATACCAGGTATGCCAGGGGTATTGGGGATTGCTCCCGAGGGCCCAACAACCCTCTCCCCAAAATAACAGAGGGCCCAGCCAAGGGCAAGTTAGAACTGTTATTTATTTCAATAACCGACATTGATTATAAAAGACAATCACGATTCTCCAGCACATCTCAATTTTCCAAAGTACGCTTCCCAGTTTTGATGCCACATGCCGTCATCACCTGGGCCCTCCCCCAGAAACCCATACCCATTTCTAATAATGTGCTGAGAGTAGTAACACCTATAGCTAGCCTATAGAGAGGTTATTCTACTGGCCCTCGCATGTCAGGTGGCTGACCTGCCCCGTCCCACCAAAACTTTCTGTTTCATTGTTGCAGGGTTGTGGACTTACCATTGGCCCTTGCCCTTTGCCATCCACCCCTACATTTCTGTCTCTTGATTGGCTGGATCTGGCCTCCCCAGGCCTTGGACCCAATTCGGTTCTCAGCCCTCTGTGCACATCTTCAAGGTGATGTGAAATGACTGTGTGTCTCAATTGTATCTGGTAGTAGACCACCTTTGACTATGAGAGTGCGATCCATGCTGCAACATTTGTTTCACTTCTCGTATGGGTTGCTGAGAACGGCTTGTCTTCCCACCATGGATGAATGCCCATTGTCTAGATCGGCTGCATCACATTTTGGTGGACCACAAAATGGAGCTCTGTGGGTCTGCATTTATGAGGATTTATTCCATTTTCCTGCAGCTGGCCCTTTGTCGTCTGGAGCTCCGAATGTGCTTCTTTTATCTCTGTCCTTGGCTGTGAGCTTGGCCGTCAGGCTTGGTGCAGCCTGAGCTTGCTCATCTTGTCTAGTGTCTTGTAGCCCGAGGCCTTCAGTCATTTTCCTTAGACTTATAATGCGATTTCTACTTGCTCATGCTGTGCTATATTTCCTATAGGTTAGTCGTACAAGGTCCTACCAGTCTCCATATATACTCCTGTAGTCCCATAGAGTTAATTGCCGTAAGCATCTACAAGATTGCTCAGGATCTCTTGTTGTCCTGTGTTTCTGCATAACTGCATTTGGCTAATGAGAAAAATAAATGTTTTAACAGTATGTATATGTTACGCTCACCTGGTCTCTGCGGGGGCGTAGGGGCACGGTTGGAGCCCTCCCTCGACTTGGCTCCCTGGTGTCGGCTGTCTTCCCCAGCTGCCTCGGAGAATAGGGTTCAGGATACTGGTGTTGCACCTGAGAGGAGAGGAGAGGAAATGAGGATGGCGTGGAGGTGTCCTGAATCCCTCGCCCCTTTCGTGCCAGAACAGCGTGCGCAAGAGTCTTTGCATGCAAGCTCATCTGTTCTTTGTGATGCTGGGCTCTCTGTCCTGCTTTCTTCTGCTGATCCATACCGGCTGTGACCTATCCACTTGAAGGTAAGTCTTTGGTTTTTAATAATGTCTTTAGCGATGAGTATTGAAGTAGTGATAAGCAATAATGATGACTTGCTATGTCTCTGCTCTTCCCCAATAGGTGTGAAGATGAAGATCGGAAGCGTGGAGTGACTCTTGGGATCCCCCTGAGGATGATGGACTCTGAAGGACACCAGGTACACTGGTTGATATGATGAAAGTCAAGACTCAGGTAAGATGCAGCCCAGAGTTCATGATTGTGAGATTTCTAACCTGTTGTGTTCTTTTCCCTTGTAGGAGCGATCTGACGGTGTAGAGCAGAGTCCGGAGACTAGAAGGCAGTTTGATGGCTCCTGAGGAAGGTTCTCCGGTGAAGCGGAGAAGATGCGAGATGCTCCCACGTCGTTAGAAGTCCGAATAGGAAGAGAAGAGGCCCCGACTCCGGTGGAGTGCAGGTAGGGTGCACACACAGCGATGGAGTAGCTGGAGTCAGGTAAGCGCGCCTTCAGCGATGGAACGGCTGGAGTCAGGTAAGCGCGCCTTCAGCGATGGAGTGGTTGGAGTCAGGCAAGCGTGCCTTCAGCGATGGAGCGACTGGAGTCAGGTAAGCACGCCTGCAGCGATGGAGCGGCTGGGGTCAGGTAAGCGAGATGGTCTTCAGAGCTGGAGTACAGGAATCAAAGTGAGGTATGGCAGTAAGCGTCACGCTGCAAAGCAGAGTAACGCGATGCAAGGGCATACAGCTGGGCTGGCCTTATATAGGCTGGCTCTGGCCCCTCCCTTTAGCCACGCCTTGTGGCTCCACCTTGCCCTGCCCAAGGATTCCAGCACGTGCCTCCCAATGCGGTTCTATGGCCACGCCCGGCCCGCATGCACGTGCCTTAGGCACAGAGTGTTCCAAGCACATATTTCTATGAGCCTGGTGCCAAAGCCGCCAGGACTGGGTCCAAGTGGCCCGTGGGGGTGATGAAGGCCTGGGCCCTTGCCCCATGGCCATTACAGCACTCCCCCACAAGGCCCCTCTCACGGGCACCCTTCTTGTCATGGGTAACTGGCCGTGGTGCTTGGGGGCTAAGTATCGCTTCCCTAGACTGCGATTTGCATTCTAGTTGTTTTGTTTACGCTGCGTGGCGTATTTAAGCCCCGCCCACTTTTGGGCCGGTGCGTTGCAACTGTGCAGTTTCCTCGCTGCGGCTTTGGTTGAGTTTCGCTAAGTTTTCTCTTGGCTTTTGGACAGCATTTTCTATCTTTCTCTGGGTCTCTCTGCTTGGGGAGGACCGGCATCTGTTCCCTCTTCCCTCCTTTTTTCTTGACTCTTGGCAGCGAGCGACTCTCCCGCTCTCCTATTTTCCGGTCCCGCGGCCGGTTACGTTTCCCAGACTTTCCTTGACTTCTGCCCTTCTACTTTCCCTGCTACACCTACTCGGCGTGCCCTGTCTGGAAATAGACTCGGTTCCGTTCCATTGGAGACCGCACTTCACTCTGGGATGCTTTCTGACGATCTTCTCTCCGGAGACTCCATTCTCAAGTGGGTTTTTTTTCAGCCAGTATCGGCTTTTTCCCTTTGTAGTCTCTCGCCGGAGTGGGTTCACAAGTAAGCCGAGTCTGAGGCTTCACTGTGGATCACTTCCAGGAGAGACCTTCTCATCGCACAAAGAAGACAGACTACAGCGCTCGGTGACCCGGATTAAAGACACCAAGAGATTCAGGTGAGGAGGAGGAGGGAGAACTAGAATCTGGGGAAGTTAAGGAAACAGAACTTAACAGATTGCATTGCCTGAACATGGCAACGCCAGAACAGCTACAAGGGCTAGTAGCAGCTGTACAGAATATGACTGTAGAAATGCAGAAGATGTCAGTAGAAATGCAAACGTTGAAGACTGAAAACAATGTCTTACGGCAGATGATGACCACAAAAGAGGTTCGCCCTTCAGAGCTCCCGCCCATAGCATGGTCTACTGAGAAGTTTGATAGCTCTCCCAAGAGCTTAAAGGAATTTTTGGATGCTTGTCATATCCATTTTGCATTCCGGACCAATACCTATTGCACAGATCATACCAAGGTGGGATATCTAATTTCTAATTTCACGGGTAACGCTCTGGCATGGGCTACCCCATTAGTTACCAATTCAGATCCGGTTTTACAGGACTTTGCGGCTTTTACTCGTCAGTTAAAGCAAGCATTTGAGAGACTGGAAATTACCTTTAAGGTATGTGAAGACCTGTTGGATGCGAGACAGGGTCAAATGGATGTTCTTTCATACATTACAAATTTCAAAAGACTAGCCACAGGGGCTGGCTGGTCTGAGCAGGCACAGTATGTCATTTTTCGAAGAGGACTTAAGGAAGACATCAAGGACGAATTAGCCAGAGCTCCTCTTCCCTCTACATTTCCAGAATTGGTGTCAGCGGCTCTTCATATTGAATTCCGGCTTCAAGGACGACGACAGGAAAGGCGTCAAATGAAGAGTTCCTTCCTTTATTCCGAATCTCCTCCTCCTGCACACTGCTTTCATTTGTGTTTCTAATGAGGATACTCTGGAGGTTAGGGATGTTGCCCAGTCGTCGAGGTCTGACACCCGCTGTTCAAGTGTGTCGAGTCTGTCTGCGTGCTTGTCTAGACGGTGTTGGAGCTGGTCGACTTTGGAGGAAAGTGTGTCTAGTTCGCTTCCCAAACCTCCAATTCCTGCTTTCAGGTCTACCAGAATTTCCCTTATGTCGAAGTCTTGGACTTCTTCCTCCTGTTGGAGGGGCGCCTGTGTTGGTGATTGTGGTCTGCTGTTGGTTTGGGTGTTTTGGAGGAGGAACTGGTTTTGAAGTTCAGTTTTCTTTGAGATTTATCTGTTTTCCCCATTTCTTGCGTTGATATGGTCTCTTTTACGCCCAGGTGGTGACTTGAAGCAGGTTTGGGGTTGTTGGCTGGGTGACTGCGCCTGTGTCTGATAGGTTGTCTCACTGTTGTTGGCGGATTGAGGAGCTTTATTGCCGAGCTTTGTGTGGCTCTGCTGCGCTAAACGTGGCCTCGGGGAAGTGCGTGACAAGGGTATCGAGCAGTGAACGACGAGGACGGTGTTGTCCTCTGCAGGAGGTCTGTGCCTGTTGTCTATCTCCTGGGCGGGGGGTTTGTACCGACTGTGGTATGTGGCAGTCACCTTGATTTGTGCTAGTGGTGGGGTTGAGCTGGGGGACTGGAACGGTTTTCTTGGGCTTAGGCAGGGTGATTTGCATCTATGGTTCGATGCACATCGGGGGTGTGCAGTAATACCGTCACCGTTCCGTTCTTGGAGGCTAGTGTTTGCAGTTCCTGTCAGCCTTGTCTGTTGGTGTGAGACTGCAGCTTGGTGGTAGCCTCTCCCCTGCAGGCACTCTGTCTGGTGAGCTGGTGAGTGGCTGTGTGGCACTTTCACCACCCTCAGCCCTGCGCGCCGCCCTGGGGCGCCCTAGTTAGGCTTTGGTTGTTGAGGCGGTCTCAGCATTATGCCGCCTGCCTTTTAGGTGCTTCTGGGGGAATGATCTTACTAGTTTCTCCACAGTAGCCTATGAATGGGTTCTTAAGGGCTGTTTCAGGTTTCCCCAGTCCCATATTGGAGAGTTTTGGAAGTAGTAGTCTGCTTGCCAACAACTCTGGGGTAGAAAATCTCCAAATGGAGGTGGAGTTTCCTGTAGGAGAGTAGAAAAGTTAGGGAAATCCCGCCCCAGAATAACTTCTTTGGGGAGTCCAGGAATGATGGCAGACGATATGTCACCTGATTCGCCCCAGATATTAATGTGTAGTTATTTTGGGGTACACCTCAGTGTCCCTGTGTACACATGTAACCCTAACCATGGCTGCATTTTTCAGGTCCTTTGTTGTAACCAAATCAACCCGTACAGCAGTTTGCTTACTACCTGAATCAATTAAGGCCCTTACTTGCCTCCCATTTACCAAGGTCTTTTCGTATGTAAAGTCAGTATAAGATTGACTTAAACAGATTTTGGAGGTCTCTAGCTCCTCTTCGGGTTCTTCCCATTCTTCACCCTTTAAACAGCTTATTTCCAAAGGTAGGTCCCTTAGATTCTTTGGACAGCACCTAGCTACATGTCCTGTTTCTCTGCAAGAAACACAGACAGGAGGAGGTGGTGTACTTCCTTTTCTTTCCTCCCTACTGCTCTCATCTTTTGTTTTAGTATCAGTTCTTCTGATCTACCTTGTCTTGTGGCATCCCTTTTTCAATTCTATACAACCCCCCTTCCCTGAGGTTGAGGTTGGTGGATAGGCTTATGATCCTTCCGTTTCTCCCAAAGATGGGCTGAGTGGCGTTGTTTAGCTGCATCTGAGTGGTTTAGTGCAGTCTCAATGGCCGTGGCTAAGGTAGGGTGATTTAACTGTAGAACGTCTTTCTGCAAAAAAGGGGGTAAGGAATTAGTGAATTGTTCTAGGGTTAGTTCTTCTAAGGATTTGTTATTAATCCACAGGACCACAGTGTTTTAACATGTTCGCCCATTTCTAAGGCGGTTTCCCCTGGGTTTAATCTAATATCACTGAACTTCTGCCGATAATAATTGCAGGTTTGCCCCACTCTTTTTAACAGTCCCTGCTTGATGGATAGAAAGGTGGCACCCTGTGCAAGATTAAGTAGTTGATAGGAGGTGTTTAGTTCTCCTTTCAACAAAGGGGCCAATCTTTTGAGGTTCTCTTCACATCCTAGTTGTTCAGCTAGTTGTTTGAAGTTCAAGAAAACATTTCCTAAATCTTCACCTTCAAGATATGTTTGAAGTACCGCTGTGCTAGTAAGGGTCTCGCTTGCAATTCCATCAATTTAGTAAAATGTTCTTAATGAGACACCCCTCTCATACATACATAGGTGCATTTACACAGACAGCCCCTCTCATGCACGCATATGTACATACAGTCTTTCACACATGCATACACAGAGACTAAAAGGCTTCTTTCCCCTTACCTGTTCCTCTCCAGAGTCAACATGAAACCGCCTCCTCGGCTGCTCTCCAGGCCTTCCAGTTCTTGTGCTTCATGCAGACAGGTACCAGGAAGGCAGGAAAACGTCCTGGTTCCTGGCATGTGCGGCAGCAGAGGGGGCACTGCTGCTCAGCTGTTGAGTGACTTATCTGTAAATGCCCACACAGGGCTGCTGAGTTGGCATTTAAAGATTGTGGGTGGGCCTTGCACACCTACCCTGTCTAAGTCCCTTGTGAGGTCACCAGTCCTGCTTTCTTTGAACTGTGGGACTTGTATTTTCTTACTTCACATTTTTAATGTAGGAAAACTTCAAATCCCATAATTCCAAGAAAAAATGATACTGCATGACTTTCTCAATCATGGGCATGGGATAAATCAGAGCTCTCCACCTGGGACCAGAAACCTTGCACTAGGAGTGGCAACTACACTGCACGCCTTTGCATACCACAGCAGGCGCTGTTTCTGGATCTGGCCCTTGGTTTAATTTAGTGGCTGGGATAGGAAATCCAAACCCCACAGACCAAATTGTGTTACTCTCGGGGAAAATCATCTTATCTGCACACACCTCACTTCCTTAACTGTCAACATTTGGAAAACATAGAAACAAATAAAAAGTGGCAACTGGCCAATATATGAACAACTGGATATTACACTTTGATTAAATTAAGATCATAAAGAAACAAACAAAGAGTGATTATGTGAAGAGCAAATGCCCAGTAAACAGTAGACACGATTTTTGTGTTTCGTAACTTGAAAGATGACCATTTACACATGCATAGAGTTCCTGGAGTGGAGTGGTTTTCACCTTCGCTTTACACGCGAAAGGTCCCCGGGCCGAAGCAGTTCTCGTCATGTGTCTGTTCTTTGTTTAACAATGTCTTTCGTTTATCTTAAAATAGAACTGTATTGCGTGAATAGAAACGCCTGTTTTCTTTGATTTAACGATGAATGTAATTATATTAAAAGAGAACGCTGATGCGATGACCCCGATAGTTCTATTTTAGCGAGTCAGTAGAAATGTTGCAAACGCTACATCCGAGCACGACTGCATGCGATAAGAGTGTTGATCAAGTAGCCAAAGCATCTTGAAAAAATGCTTTCTACGCTTGGACTTAGCTCAATGTAACAGTACTTGGTTGATGCAAACTCCCAACGCCACGCTTTGGACGTTTAATTGTGCACATGCAAATAATAAATTGCATTTACATTGTATTATTTTCATATTCTTAAGCAGCCCTTTCGTAAGAATTGAAACTGACCTGGGGCAAAAGGTTTGTTTGAAAAAACATTTTTGTCCTTTCCTAGATTGGCAGAACATACACCCTGTCCATCAGCACACACGTGATACCTGTGTGGTCATGGAAGAGAAATGAA